>NC_045959.1:61054683-61391780 GCF_010909765.2 Amblyraja radiata
AACCCAGGTCTCTGGCTCTGTAAGGCAGTAGCTCTATCGCTACGCCACCGTGCCGCCCTGTGGTTCAACCAATCAAAGTTTCTTTGTCCACAGAAGATAGACACAACAAGCTGGAGTAACTCAGCGGGCCAGGCAGCATCTTTGGAGAGAAGGAACCTTTCGCCACCTCTACCACAAAAAAATGAGGGCAAAAGTTCCACGGGAATACCAGCATCTCCTACCTCTTTCCCAAATCATACAACATAACGATTTGGTAATAGATCACCAATTCTTTATCATTACTGTGCCTAAATATCTGGTATTTTCCACACAATTCCTCCGAAAAGATCAATAATAGCTGAAGTAGCAGTGCACCATTGCCTTTTCAAGGGTGATTGAATTTGGGGAAAAAAGGAGGGTTTTGTTGGTGATGACTATGTTTCATCAAAAAGCTTGCTACATCATGTGTAGTGAAAGAATGAAGAGTGGAAGGGTGATATAGTCATAGAGAGCTATACAGCATGGAAACAGCTTCTTTGGCCTAACATGTCCATGTGTAGGAAGGAACTGCAGATGCTGGTTTAAACCAAAGATAGACACACAAAAAGCTGGACAGGCAGCATCTCTGGAAAGAAGGAATAGGTGACATTTCGGTCGAGAACCTTCTTCAGAAAGTTGCCTAACTGAGCTCGTCCCACTTACCTGTGCCCTGCCTATATCTCACAGAGCAAATATACACTTCACAGCCACTGCTCTTTTAAATAACTTTAATGAACTGCACCCATGCAGACAAATCCTTGGGAATAATTAAAATCCAATCTTGACTATATGTCTACAGTAGAATTCTAACTCTTGGGAATGCTAGATCTAGGCATCTGTGTAAAATTAGAAAATGATCTAATCTCCAATAATGATGTTTCCAATGAGTTATAAATTCAAAATTATCTACCACAGTTGAACGACTGCATAATTTCAATCAATGATGAACCTTATCTTGTGAAGCTATTTTGGGAAATAAAAACAATAATCATACAATCTAATATAGAGTCAAGTAATCACTTTAAAAATAGATTTTAAACTTTTCAAGGATAGTTACTGTTGTGCAAATACTGCTTAGTTTTACTTTGGGAGATAGTTCCCTCTGGAGTTTAGGAACGAGAAACTGCAGCTGGTTATTACTGTTGAATTCTCAAAAGATATTAAAAAATATATTTTCTGTTGTAAACAATTAATTTATCTCAAAAATTAAATGGATTTACAGAAATATTAAGGAAGGGTTTGACTCACCACTGACTTGTAATCTTTTATAGTATAATTTTTTACTTGAGTAGACTTGATGGGCTGAACGGCCTAATTTTGCTCGTATCACTTATGACCTTATAAACCTGATGTTAACATTTACCAGCCATGAAAGAATCTTTCCTATTTGGATGAGGAAAAGCAACAGCAGGTACTGGAATTCCGGGCGGTGTGGTACGATGGCAGCCTCACCAACAGTCTGTCTGAGCTGGCGGTCCCTTTGCTGGGGATCGACTTCGGGAGCTCCAACCGCGGGAGCTTCGACCGCCCAGATCGCAGGATCTTCGATCGCCCCAACGTGGGAGCTTCGATCGCCCCAACACGGGAGCTTCGATCGCCCCAGCTGCGGAAGGTTTGACTGCCCCGACCGCGGAAGAAAAGGAGGGAAAACGTTAATACATTATTGACTTCCATCACAGTGCGCTGTGGTGGATGTTTATGTTAATTTTTATGTCGTTGTGCGCCTTGTTGCTTTTTTGGTATGACTGTATGGCAAATCAAATTCTTTGTAAGTTTTTATATACTTGCCTAATAAATTAATTACAATTACAATCTTTGAGTTACACAGTAATTCTGATGTAGTGAAAATCCAGGCTGATATTTTGCTTTATAACCATTACCAGAATGTGCATCAGTTGGAAGGTGGTAGGTTGGCAGGGATGATTAACAAGTGAGGGGTTCTGTAATGGTAAAATCTACAGACAAAGGAGAGTCAGTAGGTGTTGTATACCTAGATTTTCAGAAAGCCTTTGATAAGGTGCCACATGGGAGGCTGCTAAGGAAGATGAGAGCACGTTGCATCAAAAGGCAGATACTAGTATGGATATCAGGTTGGCTGGACGGCAGAAGGCAAAGAGTGGCAATAAAGGGGGCTTTTTCTGGTTGGCTGCCAGTGACTAGCAGAGTTCCGCAGGGCTCAGTGCTGGGACCGCTGCAATTCACGTTGTATATTAATGACTTGGATGTGGGGATTGAAGGCATTGTGGCCAAGTTTGCGGATTAGGTGAAAATAGGTGGAGGGGCAGGTAGTGTAGAGAAAGTAGGAACTCTGCAGAATGAATTGGATAGGTTGGGTGAGTGGGCAGAGAAGTGGCAAATGGACTATACTGTAGTGTAGCAAAGTGTGGAGTCATGCATTTTGGTAGTAGGAATAAAGATGTTAGGAGGGAGAGTTAAATCAGCCTGATTGAATGGCGGAGTAGATTTGATTGGCCAATTGACCTAATTCTACTCCTATCACTTATGATCTTACGATCTTATGAAAATTGACTTGATTTTTTTTGCCTTTTGGGTTCTAATGCCTGTGTTGTAAATTTCCCCTTTTCAAATGCTGTTACTAGCAATGTTACAAAATTTTGAGATTTTAAAAATCAAGTCTGTAATTTATCCCATCAGATAAAGCATAAAAATAAGTTTAATTTGACACCTAATTCACTTTCATATCTCAAGTATTTAAAAAGTTATGGCCATTTTCATACTGGGAAATGAGCATCTTGTTCCCTATTGATTTTCTATGGACATAACAAAAAAGCTGTGATCGTGAACAGTCAAAAGCCCATAACTTTCTTAATAATTAAGAGAACTGAATGAAATTTTCAGTTATCATAGATTGAAGCATTCTGAAACAAATATAAAATAATCTTACTTGGATGACCTGAAATTAAAGCATATAATTAGTTAGTTACCTAATTGTAGCTAATTTCAGACTTCAATTACTAGATCTAAACATCTATCCATTTCTTAATAAATGATTAACATTTTTAAATAGCCTAAATGTCCAAATAATATTCACAAATAATTCACAATAAAACATGATTTTTAAATCTCATTTACATTAATTTATAGGCCAAATGGAAGGAATTTAGTGTTTAATTGCTGTAAATAAATGCCCATTTAAATCAGCTTTCCAGTGGGTCCCTGTGGAACGCGCTGGTTTAGAACGTTCACATTGCGGTAGATTTGTGCCCCAAATGCCGAGAAAAATACTGCGCGATATAATGGGGCCAAATTGAGCTACTCGCAATATTAAACTTTGTATAAAGGGATCTTTAGAAGCCCTTTTTAATGTAAAAATATACAACCTAACTTCTGCTATTTGCTTTATGAGACCCTGCGGTTGCTGGCTGTCGCGGGTTTAGAGATTGATTTTTAAACTATTATAACTATTATTCAAGGCCTTTAAACCTAATAATAGCTTTTGCGACGGGGTCTTCCAGCGATTTTTCGTTAATAATTAACTAGGCTGAACATTTTCGATTGGAACAGCTTAGAGAAAATCGCGTTTTAAACCCGCCCCCTCTAAACGGCGCCAAAATCGCGCACACCCTCAGCAGCAGATCTTCAACGACGCTTCAGGTAGGCTTTGCAACATACCTACTGTTACCCTAGTTCATTTAACTATTTTCCTGCACTTGTTTTAATGCCTCTTTGAAATTATTTTGATAATTATCCATCAATGTTTGCCTCCTTTAACCTTCTATCAGAGCCATAGAGTCATACAGCACAGCAATAGCCCCTATGGCCAACCCGTCCATGCCAACCAGGTTTCATAATTAGGTTAGTTCTATTTGCCTGTACTTGGCTCATATCCTTCTCGAAACCTTTCATATCCATGTACCTGTCTAAATGTTTGTTAAATGCCACCTTTGTACCCGGTTCAACAGCTTGTTCCATATACACTCCACTATCTGCATGAGGAAATTGCCTCTCCTGCCTCTTTTAAATCTTTTCCATCACCTATGCCTTCTAGTTTTGGATTCTTCACTGGGAAAAAGACTGTGACCATTCACTTTGTCTATGCATCTCATGGTTTTGTATACATCTATAAGGGCTCCCCTCAGTTTCTATGTTCATGGGGAAAAAAAGTCCCAGCCCATCCAGTCTCTCCTTCTAAACCAAGCCCTTGAGTCCTTGTAACATCACATGAGTCATTGAACCTCTTTATAACAGTACCTGGAGAAACCCAATACTCAAGGTTGGCCAACTCAATGTTGAGTGGAGGCAAAGGATTAGCCATGATCTTATTGAATGTTAGAACAGGCACAAGGGGCTGCTTGTCATAGTCCTGCTTCTATTTCTTATATTCTTATCTCTTCTGTTGAAATGGAATGCAAATGTTAGGGTACAATTCCAATTCTCCAAACTGTACCCCCTTTAACTGCAGTTACTTGTGGTGCCTCAGTTAGTTCCCAAATCCCTGATATTTGGTTTGTGTCCATAACATTTCTCTCTGTTTTAGTTGTCATATTCAAAGCAAATATTAATAGTTAAACTCAACTCTTTCCTTTTCTATGAATGGAGGAAGTCTATTTTTTGGGAAGAAGCTGCAATCCTGAAAGTCTAACAACGCTTTTCAAACATTTCTCCAACAGCATAAAATGCAATATGCATTTCAATAAAAAATAATAATAGCAAATAAATATAGAATGATCTTTTCTGATTTGATTCTTTGAATTTATATAAGTGCCAACAACTTTGTACCTGCAGGAATGTGAACAGTAGAGGGCAGCATAACCACATGTAAAACAATAAAACTACTCGAACTTCACAGGATGTTAAGTATTTTTGAGTCATAAACGTTGCAAGTGTCAGAAGTTTATTTTAGATTTTCTATTAAAAAAAATGTCATATGCATGATTAGAATACAAAAAAAGAGCCATCACAATCAAATCCTTGAAAGAAACTTTGGTTCACAATGAAATCTAAATGTCAGAAAAATGTCAATCACAAGAGCAACAACTTGAATTGTTATCGCACCTCTCAATGTAAAACAGAATACAGTGGAATTTACTGCAGCACAATTTAAATAAAAACAAGGAAATGAAGACAGAGAAGACTATATTAAGAGCTCAGGTCAAAAGATTAATCAGGGAAATGTGAGGATGTGGATTAGAATTGAATTTTATAATGTTAAATGCAGATAGGCTTTCAACTTCATTTTTGCAGAATGATTAACATGGGTCTTAAGTGCAGCTGCACTAACTACTGTGTTCATTAGCTGCACAGAATCCAAAATCATAATTGAATTGAATTGAATTGAATACATTTTATTAGTTAAGTATGTATACATACATGGAATTTGCCTTCGTGCTTTGCTCGCAAGTAACAACACGATATACAGTAAACAATTAAGAATAAAATGTTATAATTTAAACATGTGAAGAATGAAATAAAATACCAGAGCAAAAGGAGGCTGCAGACAATTGGCTGTTGAGCAGAGCTACTGCTCGTGGATAAAAGCTGTTTTTATGTCTGGCTGTGGCAGCTTTGACAGCTCGGAATTGCCTTGCAGAGGGAAGTGTTTCAAAGAGTTTGTGGCCACGGTGAGAGAGGTCAGAGATTATCTTACCCACTTGCTTCCTGGCCCTTGCAGTGTACAGTTCGTCAATGGGGGGGGGGGAAGGTTGTAGCCAACAACCTTCTTGGCTGATCGAACGATGCGCTGCAGCCTCCAGATGTCATGCGTTGTGGCTGAGCCAAACCAGATCATGATGGAGAAGGTGAGGACAGACTATGATGGCAGTATGAAACAGGACCATCATTGCCTGTGGCAGATTGTGTTTTCTCAGCTGCCACATGAAGTACATCCTCTGTTGGGCCTTTTTGACTGTGGAGTTAATGGTGGTCCCCCATTTAAGGTCCCTGGAGATGATGGTTCCAAGTAACTTAAATGACTCCACAGATGTGACTGTGATGTTGTTGATGGTGAGTGGGGTGAGGGGAGGGGGAGCTCTCCTAAAGCCTACTATCAATTCCACTGTCTTAAGAGCCTTGAGCTCCAGGTTATTGCGATGGCACCAGGATGCCAGCTGTGTCACTTCCTGTCTGCAGACAGATTCCTCCCCGTCCTGTTACGCAATCAGGTTTGTGTCATCCGAAAACTTGAAAAACTTGACCGAGGAGTCTGTGGAGGAACAGTCGTTGGTGTAGAGAGAGGAAAGGAGAGGGAAGAGTACAGCCTTGAAGTGCTCCCATGCTGAGGGTCAGCGGGTCTGAGATGTGCTTTCCCAGCCCCACATGCTGCTTCATGTCTGTCAGGAAGTTGGTGATCCATTGACAAAGGGGTTCAGGTACAGTCAACTGGGAGAGTTTGGAGTGTAGTAGCTCTGGCACAGTGGTGTTGAATGCAGAGCTAAAATCCACAAACAAAATAGGTCCCCTGGCGGTCTAGGTGCTGGAGGATGAAGTGCAGGCCTGGGTTGACTGCAGCATCCACTGATCTATTGGCCCGGTCTGCAAACTGCAGGGGGTCCAGCAGGGTGTTTGTGATAATTTTTAGGTGGGCCAGCACAAGCCTTTCAAAATATCCTCGTGCAGTGAATACTCGTGTACAGGGTTTAATGCTAATGTCCACTTCTAAAATGGAAAATACACCGGCAGTCATATCATTCAGTTCAATTCATTTTAGTTTATTGTCCCATGTACCGAGATACAGTGCAAAGCCTTTGTTGCGTGCTAACCAGTCAGCAGAAAGGCAAAACATGATCACAATCGAGCCATTTATCGTGCATGGAGGTTTGGGGGAACAGCAATGTCCTGTATTCAAAGCAAGAGCCTCTAATCATATGTTGTAAAGATTGTAGGTGCAGATACCCATGGAAGTTAATCTGGGGAATGAAGATAAGAGCATAATGCGGTAGAGCTACTGCATTACAACGCCAGAGACCCGTGTTTGATCCTGACTATGGGTGCTGTCTGTACGGAGCAACTCTACCTCTGCACCACAATGCCACCCCAAGTGTATTCCAGTGTATGGAGAGACTGAAGGCATTGACCGTGGAATGTTACGCATCCCATCAATCATAATCATACTTTATTAGCCAAGTATGTTTTGCAACATACGAGGAATTTGATTTGCCATACCACAGTCATACCATTAAAAAGAAACAAGACACACAAAATATATTTTAACATAAACATCCACCACAGTGACCCCTCCACATTCCTCACTGTGATGGAAGGCGAAAAAAAGTTCAATCTCTTCCCTTATTTGTTCTCCCGTGGTTGGGGGCCTCGAGCCTTCCGTTGACGGGACGATCTTGGCCGGGCCCTCCACATCGGGGCGATCAAGCTCCTGCATCTGGGGGATCTCAGCTCTCCCGCGCCGGGAGATCAGACCAGGTCGGGGCTAGTCAAATGTCTTGCGACTTTGGAGCTTCCCGACATCAGTGTCCACACGAGACTGCGAACTCCTCGATGGTGAAATCCACAGACTGCAGTTGGAGCATCGATCCCAGGCAAGGGATCGCAGGCTCCGATGGTAAGTCCACGGCCCCACGGTGAGGCTCAAAGTCAGTCTCAAGCAAGGCCGCCCACTACATGATGTTAGGCCACAGAGCGACCGGAAATACAATCCGGAAAACAATCGCATCTCCGGCAAGGTAAGAGATTTAAAAAAAGTTTCCCCCAACCCCCTCCTTCACACCCCACATAAAAAAAACCAGAGAACATTAACACAAACTTTTTAAAACACACTAAAAATAACAAAAAAAAACGAAAAGACAGACAGATCGTTGGCGAGGCTGCCATTGCTGACGGCACCACCTGATCAAACTTCACTCTGTGGAAAGCTGAATCCTAAACAAAAGCACATGCTGTCTCTGTCTGTTTGCCTCTGGCAGGGGAAACTGAAATGTAGTTCGGACTTTCAATAGAGAGCCTCAATAACCTTTTCCATATAACAAAAGACAGCAAGCTGTTGCATTTAACTCCAGTTCCAGCCTAGCAGGAAAACAACACATGAAAGTTATTTCTCTCTGTCCACATCACAGCAACCAATGTCACAGTCCTTGTTGCGCTGTCAGGTTGGATTTAAAACTGCAGCGGGTGTTAGAATTCAATGATTAAAATGGTTTCACTGAAGTACATTCCACTCATTCAATTGTTTCTAGCTGAGGCTCCAAGAGATTCAGATTCAGATTCAGGTTCAACTTTAATTGTCATTGTCAGTGTACCGTACAGAGACAACAAAATGCAGTTAGCATCTCCCTGGAAGAGCGACAAAGAATATGATTTCAATAAATAAATCTATTTACATGCATACAATCATAGTGTTTTTCCTGTGGAAGGGGTGTCCGGGAGGGGGGGGGGGGGGTGATTGGCAAGAGATGAATTGTCCTTGTGCAACCTGGGCAAATATGGCTCACTTTGAACAGTCCACATCCTACCACGTAGCTTGAATTTATCTCTGTGTTCAATACTTATTCTCCCTATTAGAGCATATTCAAGACAAATGCCTCCCAATGCACTTAAGCCTGTCAGCGGCCAAATAATATCATTCAGATCCACCACCCCATTTCTGTAATTTTTTTGCAACCATTGAAGTATCCAAAAATCTCTCAGAAATGTAATAATTAATAGAAGCTGCAAATAACTTGCAAATAGTTGTTAATGCATGTGGTGATGGATGTGGGAGTGCTGCCAGTTATGGAGCCATAGAGTCATGGAGTCATACAGCAAGCAAACAGGTCCTTCGGCCCAACTTGCCCATGCCTCCCTCACCAAGTCCGTGCCGACTAGCACTATCCTGCACACTAGGGACAATATACAATTTTACTACCAAAGCCAATTAACCTACAAACATGGACGTTTTTGGATGTATGGGAGGAAACCGGAATTCCCAGAGAAAACCCAAGCGGTTACGGGGAGAATGTACAAATCCATACCATACGTACAGCACCCATAGTCAGGCTCGAACCCAGGTCTCTGGCGCTGTAAGGCAGCAACTCTGCCGCTACGCCAACGTGCCGCCCCATTGTAAATTGTAAATGATGCTAGACCTTGCTGTCACTTTCAACAGCATGTGTTGACTGCCTCAAGGTTATTAGAATAGTACGATCAGCACCTTTATATACACCAGGTCAGTGATTTATTAATGTTTAATATCTGAGTAGAGTAAAAGAGCAGTATCTATTTAACCTGTGTCACCTTGTAGGGCAATTTCTTGAGTCATAGTGATAATGAACATTGGTAAGTTATATTGAAATAAAAACACTCACTTGGTGCACCAGAGAATACAAAACCTCAGCTGTTTAGTTTTATGTTGGTTTCTCTAAAAGAACGAATCAAAATTCTTCAACACTAGGTTATACAAACCTAGCCATTCGATGAGAATATGATTTTTATATTTATTGACATATTTTAATGATTATCAATTGAAATAGCATTAATTGTGATAAAATGGAGGCTAATATGAAATTGAAGAATGTTAGAACATAGAACAGTACAGCACAAGAGTACGGCATGGTGGTGCAGTTGTAGAGTTGCTGCCTCACAGCACCAGAGACCCAGGTTCGATCCTGACTACAGGTGCTGTCTGTATGGAGTTTGTACATTCTCCCTGTGACTGTGAAGCTTTTCTCTGGGTGCTCTGATTTCCTCCCACATCCCAAAGATGTAAAGGTATGTGGGTTAATTGGCTTTGGTAAAATTATAAATTGGCCCTAGTGTGTAGGATAGTGCTAGTGTACTGGGTTATCACTGGTCGGTGCAGACTCGGTGGGCCGAAGGCCCTGTTTCTGTAGAGAATAGGTTGTAAAGTAAAGAATAGGCTGTGGCGGTCCCAGGGAGTTAGACTCGGGGGCGTGTTGTGTGTTTGCGATGATTCATTAAACTACTTCTGAACCTGCGTGGCGTCTGGCCTTTTCCTGACCTCGTCCAGGCCACTACAAGGCCTTTCGGCCCACAATGTCCATGCCGAACATGTTGACAGGACCATCTGCTATCTTCCTGCACATAATCCATATCACCTTCATTCCTTGCATATCCATTTGCATATCCAACAGCCTCTTAAATGTGACTATTGTATCTTCCTCAACCACCAACCCTGGCAGCGCGCTCCAGACACTCATTACACTCTGTGTAAAACAAGTTGCTCTGCCCATTCCCTTTGCTCCTTCATCTTAATGCTACCCCCTATGAACGTTCTCAGTGTAGAATCAGCCCCTTCAGTCTGATAGTTTCTCAGAAGCACATTATTTGCCATTAAGTGGAAATTACCATGTGGAAAACAGTGACCTGAAGCTTTTTTTTCCAGAAATTGAACAAAAATCCCCCGAATGTCAGCGAATGGTTGAAAGTTCAAGTTCACAAGTTATAGGAGTAGAATTAGGCCATTTGGCCCATCGAGTCCACTCCGCCATTCAATCATGGCTGATCTCTGCCTCCTAATCACATTTTCCTGCCTTCTCCCCATAACCCTTCACACTCGATCTAATCAAGAATTAGGTGGCCAATGAAAATGCTCTGATAATCATTCAGCTGCTTAAAGAATTATAAATGGACAAGTTTAATTTTATTAATAACAAAAAATTCTAAAAAGCCTGATAATGAGGGAGAGTTGTTTATGTTATAATGAATTATGTTATGATTAATAGACTAGTAGTTTGGTAAAAACTCAATGTGACCTGTTTTAAACTGTGATTGCCAAGTAATGTATCATGCCCACCCCGACAATCTGCATCTTTGGTATAGACGCAATCGAAGTATGCACACAGCATAATTAATAAAGTAAGATATACCGAATTAAAAAAATAGCATTCTTTATGTATGCCCAATATATGTACGGAGGTCAATAATATATTTAGGCTTTATAATTCTTAATACTCTCATAATCGTAAAGTTTGCATTGTGATGTTCATGAGATTTAATATGCATGGTCCTTTCCTGATTTGTGGAATGACAGATTAGTTTAATTGAAGTATTGTCAGTGATTTAGACAGAATAGTGGTCAGATGTATAAATTAGTCACAGTGACAAGGAAGGAATTTTTAAACATATATTGTTGTGTGCCTTAGTGGCATGGAGCCAGGAATGAGTAGGTTAACCTATGATGAGCGTTTGTCGGCACTAGGCGTGTACTCACTGGAGTTTAGAAGAATGAGGGGGGACCTCATTGTGCCTAATGTGTGTAGGCTTGTGTTAATGTGCGGGGATCATTGGTTGGTACGGACTCGGTGGGCCGGAGGGCCTGTTTCCGCACTGTATCTCTAAACTAAACTAAACTAAACTCATTCAATACTAGTTGCTAAAATTTATTAAAACATTCAAATTAGTTCAAAGTTCAAAAATATGTGTTTCATTAATTTCAACATCTCTTTTTTAGAAAAATAGAAAAAGTTGAAAACATTCAATAAATCAAACATAATCTGTGGCAAGAGATCCAGAGAACGTTTAAAGTGGAAGAACCTTCAATGCTATTCAGTGTTGACAGGAACATACATTGCACTTTTCCAGCAGTGGCCCGGAACGTCAACCACAATCACTCTGACAATGTAGTGTCCCCTCAGAAACACTACGACGTGTTAGATTAAATTAGATATTCAGGTTCTGGAGTGAGATTAAACTTCCTGGCTTTCTCATTCAGGAATGCTACCAATAGGCCAATTCTGACATAGCTCCAGAAAAACTAAAATAGAAAATTTAGATTAACATCGCAAAGACTGTAAAGATAACATCTAGCAATTCCAGTGATATATTTGCAGCAGACATGTAAAAAAAAAACATAGGCTGAAGGTGAAGCTGCAGTGCGCGTACACACTGTTGTTGCAGGTAATTTCATCAACTGTATTGTCAGCAAGGTTCCTTGTCAAAGCAGAACCCAATTACAGGTATAAAGAGAAAGTTGTGCATAATGTATGCCTATTCATTTATTTGGGTATGTTTTCTTGGGGTGGAGTTAAAGGGGTTGAATATTAGGACTGGTATTGCAATTTATTGGTATTTTATTTATAACTGAACAATCAGAAATAACTCATATTGGTTGAGCGCCATACAAATTCCACTTCCAGGGAAAGGTAAATTACGTTCAAAGCCATTGTTAGTACTTTTGCTTGCTCTCAAGCTACATCTTGGATTATTTTGACCCTCGTGCATTGGTTCATTCTCATAAATAACCCTCTTCCCTAAAACTTTCTTGTAACTTTTCTTCAGAATCTAATTATCCTGAGAAAATGAATATGTTTGGTTGTTTTTATCTTCATGGTTTACAAGTGACTTATCTCTTTCCATCAAAGATTTGCAGTTCAGCTTCAAAATCATTGCAGCATAACATCAAATCTGGTTTTAAGACCATTTGTTTTAAATGTGTATTTATCAGAGGGATGATAGTTGAAAACAACAGTCACAGCATGTTATGCATTTGCATCAAACTCCTCAAAGAGAGAAAAACATAATAAATCTAAAGCTAAATCTTTGCAAATGCATCTTTTCCTTTTTTTTTAACTGCCAAGAACCTGATTAATTTAAATGGTTCACAAGAAATGCATATTGATTTTCTTTTATGAGCATCAAACCAATTAGTCTTCATTCAAACGGACTCTGGCCTTAAACTTTACTTGGAGCTCAGTTCTCAGCAGGCGAGTTTTGATGTCACACTTCTTCCATGAAAAATATAATGCCTGGGGTATTTTTTTCCATTCTCAGAATCATTTTAATTCTACAAGGTCAATGTCCCTCCAGGCGAGTGCAATTTCTCACATATCAAATGGTTCAGAGCAAGAGAGCAAATATCTGGTCATCTTGCAAATGCCCCTGTAGTTAATGGTAGGCAGAAAGGGGCGTGACACTGGTAATGGGTAGAGGAGCAGATGGGAAGGGAACAAGACTGTTTATGCATTCTTTTCTTTAGGCTAATATCTAATGCTGTAATTATACATTTAGAAGTAGAGCTGAATGTGTTTGCTTGTAAATAAGCTGGTTAAATACTTTTTGTCCTCTATATGCAATAGTCATCAATGCAGTGTGGCATTTCATCAGGTTTGGGGAGACAGTGGCAAAATAATGTTGAGGCCAAGGTTAGGTCAGCCATGATTTTATTGAATGACACAGCAGGCCCAATTTTCCGTTCTTGATTTTGATTCATGAATCAAGTTTTTGAACAAATATAATTTATTAATGTGTGGGATGCTGGTTTACACCAAAGATAGACACAAAATGCTGGAGTTATGGGGCTGTCCCACTTAGGAGACCTGAACGGAAACCTCTGGAGACTTTGGGCCCCACCCAAGGTTCCCGGAGGTTTTTGTCAGTCTCCCTAATAGTCAAAAGTGGTTTCCGCTTTTTCTATGTTCCGGCGATTATTTCAAAAACTACAAAACCGACCGCGACTAAAAATAGGTTGCCGTTTTAAAAATCGGTAATTTTTTAGTCGAAGCCGGTTGCGATGCTAGTTGCCGGAGGTTGCCGGAGGTTGCCGGAGGTACAACCGGGAACCGCACGGAAACCTTGGGTGGGGCCCAAAGTCTCCAGAGGTTTCCGTTCAGGTCTCCTAAGTGGGACAGCCCCATTACTCAGCAGGTCAGGAATCATCTCTGGAGAAAAGGAATAAGTGATGTTTCGGGTTGAGAACCTTCTTCAGACCCTTTTCATCAGAGATGCTGCATGATCCGCTGAGTCACTCCAGCAGTTTGTGTCTATAATTTATTAATGGTGACCAATACTCAACTAATAGTAATATACAATAATACCACGTTACGCATTACATCCAGGGGCGCTGCATGATGGCTGCCTCTGCCTACAGTCTGTTTGTTTTTCTGTATTTTTCTATTTTTGGTTTGTTTTGGGTATGTTTTGGAGGATTTTGGAGGATTTTGGGGGGTATTTTGTGTGGGGGAGGGGGATAGGGTAAGGGGAAACCGTTTTTCAGTCACTTCCTGGCGAGGATGCGACTATTTTTCGAGTCGCCTCCTCGCGGCCTACCAACTGGATACCAACATTACGTAGTCATGTTAGCGGTAGCAATGAACTAACAACCTACTGTACCGCTCTACTATACCATATGATTAAAGATGATTTAAACTCCAGACCTGTGTCTGTTAAGTCGTTTACAGCGGTGTCCTGGGACCCTTTGCCGAGGGCCGCCCGCTTTGAATCTCCACCCAGCTCGGCCTGTGGACTTCGGGAGCCTCGGACTCCGGTAGGAAGTGGCCGGTTTGGAGGTCCAAGTCGCTGAGGATGTTCTTCTGTTCCGACGTCGGAGTTCCATCGTCCCGGCAAGAGGGCCTGAAAATTGGGCCGCCCTTAGCGGCGACTGCGTGGGGCTCGGGGGGCTTGGGGGGCTCGGGGGGCTTGGGAGGCCCCGACCACGGATATTGGTGAACACCAACGAGGAGGTTGACTGAACTTTGGTGCCTTCCCTCATAGTGGGAAACTTTGGTACTGCTGTGGGGATGTTTGTGTTATGAATTATTGTGTTCTGTGCTTTTATTATTTTTTTAATTCGTATGGCTGTATGGGAAAAAGCATTTCATTGTCTAAGTACTTGTACTATGGATAATGACAATAAAGTTGCATTAAATCAAATTATTATTAAAGATATATTCAAACTCAATAGACTATTGTGGATAACTTTAACTTATTTGGAGAATGTTCATGGGACAGATTGACAAAGAGATGTTCAATAATTGCAGAACACAAGGTAGACAAAAATGCTGGAGAAACTCAGCGGGTGAGGCAGCATCTATGGAGCGAAGGAATAGGTGATGTTTCGGGTCAAGATCCTTCTTCAGACTGAACACAAGGAGTTCTTGCCTAGCAATGGGAACACATTGGAATAATTGTAGTTAATGCCTTTATTTGATTTTGCATACTTAATGGAAACATCAACTCTGAAAGCTTTGATGTTTCTGTGACCACAGCAAAGCAAATAATGAAACTCATGCTAACATAAGTTCTGGATGCAGCGAGAGAAGAGTTTACGTCCTGTTTCCTCTATTAGGGCATGCACCAATGAAATGCATTGAGCAAATGTGACATCCCAAAACATTAAACATGTACATTGAAGTTCTTTATTACTATCTTGCACTCTGTTTTTCATTGTTCAGGAAATAAAAAAATGAATTAAAAAATTTCTGACAATGAAAGATGGTACCAGGTTGAAGATTTACACCACTCAAATTGTGCGGCACGGTGGCGCAGCGGTAGAGTTGCTGCCTTGCAGCGCTTGCAGCGCCGCAGACTTGGGTTCGATCCCGACTACAGGTGCAGTCTGCACGGAGTTTGTGCTTTCTCCCTGTTACCACGTGGG
Source organism: Amblyraja radiata (assembly GCF_010909765.2). Classification (NCBI taxonomy): domain Eukaryota; kingdom Metazoa; phylum Chordata; class Chondrichthyes; order Rajiformes; family Rajidae; genus Amblyraja; species Amblyraja radiata. Next base: position 61,069,985 of record NC_045959.1, read on the forward strand.
TCTTCTCCGGGTGGTCTGGTTTCCTTCCACATTCCAAAGATGTGCAGGTTTGCAGGTTAATTGTCTGCTGTAAATTGTCCCTAGGGTGTAGATTAGAACTAGTGTACGGTGATTGCTGGTCGGCGTGGATTCGGTGGGCCGATGGGCCTGTTTCCGCTGTGTATCGCTAAACTAAAGTAAACTAAACTAAACTAAAAGTTGTTAAAATTATGTTTTCAACCAGGCCTCCTTTACCCACTTTAATTCATGTTTTCAGCTTGTATTCTTAAAATACTTAAATAATAACCATTTTACCGTAAAAACTTTAAAGGGATTCGCAGATTTCACATGAATGCCGAACATATGGATATCCTACATGCCAGTGAATCCCCATAATATCTCCTAATATTAAATTCCAAAGTTCAAGGTATGTACACACCTTCACTCCTACCACTTCCAACACTAGTTTCCTCTCTCTCTTCACTTTTAGTAATAATTCTTGCTTATCAGTCTTCAGATTCAGATTCAATCTTTATTGTCATTGTGCAGTATACAGTACAGAGACAACAAAATGCAGTTAGTATCTCACCCAGAAGAGCGAACATAGAATAATGAGCAGTAAAATATATATATGTACAAACAGTAGTAGTAGTTCAATTTTTCTGGGGTAAGGAGTGTCCGGGGGGTTGACTGGCAATCACCAAGGTGCAGAGTTAAGTAGTGTAACAGCCGCAGGGAAGAAGCTGTTCCTGAACCTGCTGGTCCGGCTTTTACCTACTTTTGCAAATTTTATATTGAACTCCTGAATTAGACAAATCGGTAATTTATTTATTTATTTCAAATCACAAACAGCATGTTATACCAGCAAGTAAGAAGTTTTTCAAAAACATTTTTGCAATGGATTAAATTATCTCAGTATAATTTACCAATAGCTATTGGCCTGATATTAAGTTTAAGTCAAAAAAGGCATCATTAAATAATGAATTGATTACTTTCTCTTGCACGAGTTTATGCTCCAGGCTATGAACATTTGTAAAGACTGCCTTTAATAACCTGGACACTACCTCAGACATTGAATCTTGGGAAAACAGACTCTTTGTGTTCTTTTGAAGATCACTTGAAAGCCCAAAATTGGCTTGCATTGGATGGTGCATTGGATTATATGGCATGATTCTGGGATATCAGGAGATGTTGTACATGTGACTAGTTGTGATGAAGACAATGGACAAGTGGACATGCATTTGCACTGAACAACAGATCTTAGACACATATGGTGACTTGAGAATGGCCTATAATGAAATGGTAAATGTAGTTCAGTGGAGAGAGAGAGACAGACAGAGAGAGAGAGAAGGTGAGGGGATGGAGACAGATAGATAGATAGATAGATAGATAGATAGATAGATAGATAGATAGATAGATAGATAGATAGATAGATAGAGAGAGAGAGAGAGAGAGAGAGAGAGAGAGAGAGAGAGACCAGCACGAGAGAGAAGAGAGATGAGAGGAGAGATGAGAGGAGAGAGAGATGAGAGGAGCGAGAGAGAGACGAGAGATGGAGAGAGAGAGAGAGAGGGGGAGAGGGAGAGGGAGAGAGAGAGGCGAGGAGAGAGGGAGAGGGAGAGGGAGAGAGCGTGAGAGAGAGAGAAGAGGGAGAGGGAGAGGGAAGAGGGAGAGGGAGAGGAGAGGGAGAGGAGAGGGAGAGGGAGAGGGAGAGGGAGGGGGAGAGGGAGAGGGAGAGGGAGGGAGAGGGAGAGTGAGAGGGAGAGAGAAAGAGGGAGAGAGGGAGAGGGAGAGTGAGAGGGAGAGAGGGAAAGAGGGAGAGAGAGGGAGAGAGAGGGAGAGAGAGGGAGAGAGAGAGGGTGAGAGAGAGAGGGAGGGAGATGGGGGGAGAGTGAGAGGGAGGGTGGGGGGGGGGGGGGGGAGGGAGAGGGGGAGAGAGAGGGAGGGAGAGATAGGAGAGAGATATTTAAAACACCAAAGTATTGACATTTACTCCATTGAAAAACTGATTGTGAAGTAATCAAGAAAGAATTAAAACATTGGGCTTTTTTGGAACAAACTAATATGTAGACTTTAGATGATGATAGATGAAAGGTAAGGAGAGAATGATTGCATGTAAGCTGGATGCAATGTTTGAAAGAAGCATTGAGAGTATTTGGTATGATTTATTTACATCTTTCTTATGCTGGTAGCAATTAAAACTCTTTTTGTTTCCAGCCTTCTGTTTTTATTATGTAAAATTAAGTACTTAGACTGACAGAGTTCTTCACTGTCCACAATAGAATAATTACATAGTCTATCACTAGATGACATTCATAAGCATTCAGTACTGGAGAAATTGGTATTCACAGTGCTTTCTTTGGATCATCATCTCAGATAACAGACCTTGCATCACAATTTTTGATTCATTGTCTGGACTGGACTCCCCAGAGTCTAATTTTGGTATATTTTTGCTATTAGCCTAAGGAAGCAAGATAACAATATATCTCTCCCAACTTCGTGCTGCGTTGGTGTGTTCAGTGAGCTAATGTCTAGTGTTGCGCTGCGCCTTAAATATATTGAAATGGCTTTGAATTTATTTATTAATTTGCCTGATGTGAAATGTGGATTGTCACATTAATTAACAAATTAAAATATATCTGGAGAGGACAGCTACAATTTTAGTTATTTTAAGAGTCGCAGAGGTCTATGTGGAACAATGCCCACTTTTGCTCAGCACTTCATCATGCTCATTTAACTGTGCTTTCTCCATAGCAACAGCAGACATCGGGCACATCGATGTTAATGTCACTAAAGCAAGCACGTTGAGATATTTCTCCTGTTTCTCTTCAGAAGTGACGATAACATAATCTCCTATGATGAATTTCAATAAAACATCTCTAAATCTTCGTAACCAAATGGTAAATTGGGCGACGGAGCCCCTCAAGTCTACTTCAACACTCAGAAGAATCTCGTGGATTTGATCTTTGACCTCAACTCCATTTCCTGGCTCAATCTCCATATCCATCGACTCTCCTTCAGTACAAAAATCTATCAGCTCAGGGTGAATAGGTTAATTGACTACACCGTGTAGATAAGGGGAATTCAATGTAAATGTGTGGAGAAGAAAATGAGTGCGATCATGTACAAATGGGTTCGTTGTGGTCAGCAAATATTTGGTGGGTTGAAGGGTCGTTTCTGTGCTGCATCTCTCTATGACTCTATGATTTTGTACGGTGTGCAAGCACTGAATATTCAACTTGCTTAATGCTTAATGCAAAATGATGTAGACAGTAATCCCAATTTCTAAAGTACTTGTAGATTGACTTTTCATTTCGTTTGTGGACCTTGAGTGTAGCCAACATGGCTAACACATTGTGTAGAAAGGAACTGCAGATGCTGGTATATATCAAAAATAGACACAAAGTGCCGGAGTAACTCGGCAAGTCAGGCAGCATCTCTGGAGAATAAGGATGTCATGGCTAACACATTGCCAACCCTAAGTGCCCTTGAAAAGATGGTGCACAGTCACATTCTTTAATCATAGCAGTGTTCCAGTGATGGATCTCCCAAAGTGTTGCTGGGCAGACAAACTATGATATAGGTCCAGCAATGGTGAAGGAATGGCAATATGTTTTCAAGGCTAGCTGAATAACTGCAATGATTTCTGAAGGTGATTATGCAACACATTGGACCAAGAATGAATATTTAGGGTGGGGGATGATTGAAAATCAAGCCATTTGCTTTATCCTGATTGGAGTCGAGATTCTGAAGTGTTTAGTTTAGTTTTTTAGTTTGGTGATACAGCGTGGAAATAGGCACTTCAGCCCACTGAGTCCATGACTACCAGTGATCCCCTACAAACTAACACTATCCTACACACACTGGGGACAAATTACACTTATACCAAGCCAATTAACCTACAAACCTGGACGTTTTGCTGGTGCTGTCGGGGAGGATTTAAACTAATGTGGCAGGGGGATGGGAGCATGAGCAGAGAGAGAGAGGGGTGTAAAATGAGGGTAGAAGCAATAAGTAGCAAGGTGAAAAGTAAAAGTGGCAGGCAGACAAATCCAGGGCAAAAATCAAAAAGGGCCAATTTTCAACATAATTGTATAAGGGGTAAGAGTGTTGTAAAAACAAGCCTGAAGGCCTTGTGTCTCAATGCAAGGAGCATTCGTAATAAGGTAGATGAGTTGAATGTGCAAATAGTTATTAATGAATATGATATAGTTGGGATCACGGAGACATGGCTCCAGGATGACCAAGGTTGGGAGCTGAACATCCAGGGATATTCAATATTCACGAGGGATAGACAGAAAGGAAAAGGAGGTGGGGTAGCGTTGCTGGTTATAGAGGAGATTAAATCAATAGAAAGGAAGGACATTAGCTTGGAGGATGTGGAATCGATATGGGTAGAGCTGCCAAACATTAAGGGGCAGAAAACGCTAGTGGGAGATGTGTACAGGCCACCTAGTCAAGTCAAGTCAAGTTTATTTGTCACATATACATACGAGATGTACAGTGATGTGCAGATGTAACAGTAGTAGTGGAGTTGGGGATGGCATCAAACAGGAAATTAGAAATGTGTGCAACAAAGGTAAAACTGTTATAATGGGTGACTTCAATCTACATATAGATTGGGTGAATCAAATTGGCAGGGGTGCTGAGGAAGAGGATTTCTTGGAATGTATGCCGAATAGTTTTCTTAACCAACATGTAGAGGAACCAACGAGAGAGCAGGCTATTCTAGACTGGGTATTGAGTAATGAGGAAGGGTTAGTTAGCAGTCTTGTTGTGCGTGGCCCCTTGGGCAAGAGTGACCATAATATGGTTGAGTTCTTCATTAGGATGGAGAGTGACACAGTTAATTCAGAAACAAGGGTTCTGAACTTAAAGAAAGGTAACTTTGAGGGTATGAGACTGGCAATTGATTCTTAAAGGGTTGACGGTGGATATGCAATGGAAGGCATTTAAAGACCGCATGGATGAACTACAACAATTGTTCATCCCAGTTTGGCAAAAGAATAAATCAGGGAAGGTAGTGCATCCGTGGATAACAAGGGAAATCAGGGATAGTATCAAAACAAAAGATGAAGCATACAAATTAGCCAGAAAAAGCAGCCTACCAGAGAACTGGGAGAAATTCAGAATCCAGCAGAGGAGGACAAAGGGCTTAATTAGGAAAGGGAAAATAGATTATGAAAGAAAACTGGCAGGGAACGTAAAAACTGACTGCAAAAGCTTTTATAGATATGTGAAGAGAAAAAGATTAGTTAAAACAAATGTAGGTCCCTTGCAGTCAGAAACAGGTGAATTGATCATGGGGAACAAGAACATGGCAGACCAATTGAATAACTACTTTGGTTCTGTCTTCACTAAGGAAGACATAAATGATCTGTCGGAAATAGCAGGGGACCGGGGGTCAAATGTTATGGAGGAACTGAGTGAAATCCAGGTTAGTTCCAAAATACACTGGATCACGTGTACAGCAACATTAAGGATGGATACAAAGCCTCCTCTCTCCCTCACCTCGGCCAGTCTGACCATCTATCACTCTTTCTCACCCCGGCATACAGACCTCTCATTATGAGAACCAAGCCCAGTGTGAGAAACATAAAGACTTGGCCCGAGGGCGCTGCCGCCCAACTTCAGGACTGTTTTGAGCACACCCAGTGGGACCTGTTTGCAAACCAGGACATACAAGAATACACATCCACAGTCATTTTCTATATGCAGAACTGTATCAACAACGTCACTGTCGACAGGGAGGTCAGGTGCTATCCAAACAACAAACCATGGATGACCAGGGATGTCAGGAAACTGCTGAGAGAACGCAACTCAGCCTTTAGATCTGGCAGTGATGAATTGTACAGCACTGCCAGATCTAAACTAAAGAGAGCCATTAAAGAGGCAAAGACAGCCTATGGAAGAAGGTTAGAGGGGTATTTTAATGAGAGGGACCCTCGGCGTGTCTGGCAGGGCATTCAGCAACTCACAAACTACAAGGGCAAGGGGGGGCCGATCATCAGCAGCAGTAACAACTCGCTAGCTGAGGAGCGCAACCACTTTTTCGCCCGTTTTGAGCTGAATGAGGCGGAGCTTGCACCTGCAGCCGCACCCAGCACTGACAACCCGCCACTCACTGTGAGTATGGAGGACGTCAGAAGAACACTCCGCAGGGTCAACCCCAGGAAGGCTGCTGGCCCAGATGGCATCCCAGGGAGAGTATTGCGGGACTATGCAGACCAGTTAGCGGAGGTTTTTAGCGACATCTTTAACCTCTCTCTGTCAACGTGCACTGTCCCTAAATGCTTTAAGACTGCTACCATCGTGCCTGTACCCAAAAAAACATCAATTTTTTGAATGACTATAGACCTGTAGCTTGAATGACTATAGACCTGTTGCTCTTATTTCAACGGTGAGAGTGTTGCTCTCACTTCAACGGTGATGAAGTGTTTTGAACGGCTGGTCCTGGCCCACATTAAGTCCTCACTCCCATCCACCCTGGATCAGCATCAGTTTGCATATAGAGCTAATAGGTCAACGGAGGATGCCATCAACATAGCTCTACATTCTGCACTGACACATCTGGAGCGCCCTGGCTCATATGTGAGGATGTTATTTGTAGATTTTAGTTCTGCATTTAATGCCATCATCCCCAGCAGAATGGTGGACAAACTGTCTGATCTGGGTGTTAATGCAAACACATGCGGATGGATTAAGGACTTTTTAACAGACCGCCCACAGACTGTCAGGATGGGGTCCAATTACTCCCCAGTCCTGACGCTCAGCCAAGGAGCGCCACAAGGTTGTGTGCTGAGTCCCATCTTGTATACAATATACACTTATGACTGTACACCAACACACAGTACAAACAGGATCATCAAGTTTGCGGACGACACGACTGTGGTGGGACTGATAAACAACGACGAGTCTGCCTACAGGGATGAAGTCCAAAAACTGACTGTCTGGTGTGCCAAAAACAACCTGGTACTCAACCCATCAAAGACAAAAGAACTGGTCGTTGACTTCAGGAGGAAGAGGAGAGAGGAACCTGCTCCCTTATACATCAAAGGAGACATGGTGGAGAGAGTCACTGGCTTTAAGTTCCTGGGAATAAACATCTCCCAGGACCTCAAATGGCAAATGAACACCGTCACTCTCGTGAAGAAGTCACATCAGCGGCTGTATTTCCTGAGGTCTCTGCGGAGAGCAAACGTCTCACAGCCGCTGCTGCTGTCCTTCTATCGATGCGCCGTGGAAAGTATCCTCTCCTATGGAATCCTGGTGTGGTTTGCTAGCTGTACTGTGGCTGAGAGGAGGGAGCTGCAGGGAGTTATAAAAACTGCACAGAGCATTACAAACGCTCAACTGCCCTCCTTGGATGATATATATATAGGGCCCGATGCTTGCGCCGGGCCACAAACATCAAGGACACATCCCACCCTGCCAACCACCTTTTCACTCTGCTACCCTCTGGGAGGCGATTCAGGTCTCTGAAGGCTCGCACCGGTAGACTAAAAAATAGTTTCTACCCATGTGCGATAAAAGAGCTTAATTCCAACAGAGAACTCTGGGGAAGCAAAATGTAATTCCAAGAAATGCCGCCAAATTCTTTTAAAATACTTATTTATTATTTTACTAATAAGTGTACATATGTGTCAATGGTTGTCGTGTTTGTATTTTTTTTAACCGGAGGAGATGTAATGGAATTTCGTTGCACAGTGTTGTGCAATGACAATAAATGATATTTATTTATTATTTATTATTTAGTTGGGAAGTGGTGTTAGGTAAATTGAATGGATTAAAGGCCGATAAATCCCAGGGCCAGATAGGCTGCATCCCAGAGTACTTAAGGAAGTAGCCCCAGAAATAGTGGATGCATTAGTGATATTTTTTCAAAACTCTTTAGATTCTGGAGTAGTTCCTGAGGATTGGAGGGTAGCTAATGTAACCCCACTTTTTAAAAAGGGAGGGAGGGAGAAAACAGGGAATTACAGACCAGTTAGTCTAACATCGGTAGTGGGGAAAATGCTAGAGTCAGTTATTAAAGATGGGATAGCAGCACATTTGGAAAGTGGTGAAATCATTGGACAAAGTCAGCATGGATTTATGAAAGGTAAATCATGTCTGACGAATCTTATAGAATTTTTCGAGGTTGTAACTAGTAGAGTGGATAAGGGAGAACCAGTGGATGTGTTATATCTGGATTTTCATGAGGCTTTTGACAAGTCCCACATAAGAGATTAGTATACAAACTTAAAGTACACGGTATTGGGGGTTCAGTATTGATGTGGATAGAGAACTGGCTGGCAGGCAGGAAGCAAATAGTAGGAGTAAATGGGTCCTTTTCAGAATTGCAGGCAGTGACTAGTGGGGTACCGCAAGGCTCAGTGCTGGGACCCCAGCTATTTACAATATATATAAATGATTTGGATGAGGGAATTGAATGCAACATCTCCAAGTTTGCGGATGACACGAAGATGGGGGGCAGTGTTAGCTGTGAGGAGGATGCTAGGAGGCTGCAAAGTGACTTGGATAGGTTGGGTGAGTGGGAAAATGCATGGCAGATGCAGTATAATGTGGATAAATGTGAGGTTATCCACTTTGGTGGCAAGAACAGGAAAGTAGACTGTTATCTGAATGGTGGCCGATTAGGAAAAGGGGAGATGCAACGAGACCTGGGTGTCATGGTATACCAGTCATTGAGAGTAGGCATGCAGGTGCAGCAGGTAGAATGGTATGTTAGCATTCATAGCAAAAGGATTTGAATATAGGAGCAGGGAGGTTCAGTTGTACTGGGCCTTGGTGAGACCACACCTGGAGTATTGCGTACAGTTTTGGTCTCCTAATCTGAGGAAAGACATCCTTGCCATAGAGGGAGTACAGAGAAGGTTCACCAGACTGATTCTTGGGATGGTAGGACTTTCATATGAAGAAAGACTGGATAGACTCGGCTTGTACTCGCTAGACTTTAGAAGTTTGAGGGGGGATCTTATAGAAACTTACAAAATTCTTAAGGGGTTGGACAGGCTAAATGCAGGAAGATTGTTCCCAATGTTGGGGAAGTCCAAAACAAGGGGTCACAGTTTAAGGATAAGGGGGAAGTCTTTTAGGACCGAGATGAGAAAAACATTTTTCACACAGAGAGTGGTGAATCTCTGGAACTCTCTGCCACAGAAGGTAGTTGAGGCCAGTTCATTGGCTATATTTAAGAGGGAGTTAGATGTGGCCCTTGTGGCTAATGGGATCAGGGGGTATGGAGAGAAGGCACGTACAGGATACTGAGTTGGATGATCAGCCATGATCATATTGAATGGCGGTGCAGGCTCGAAGGGCCAAATGGCCTACTCCTGCACCTATTTTCTATGTTTCTATGTTTCTATGTCTTTGGAGTGTGGGAGGAAACCGGAGATCCCGGAGAAAACCTATGCAGGTCACGGGGAGAACGTACAAACTCCGTACAGACAGCACCCTTAGTCTGGATCGAACCCGGGTCTAAGGTGCTATAAGGCAGCAACTCCACCACTGCGCCACCAGTGTTGTTGGTGCTACTGTCATTTGGAGAGAGTTCCAATATGCGTCTGGGTTATGATGGTGGGAATGATTCGGGGAGTCTTACGTTAAATCGGCACTTGAATTACAGAGCTTCTGATCTGCCACAGTAATTTTAAGTGGCTGGTGTGGTTGAGTTGCTCATCAGTAGTGACCTCCAAGAGTTTGATGGCAAGGGATGTAGCAATGGCAATGTCATTGAGCTCTATTGATTGACTAAAGTGATCTTGAATATGAAAAGCTGAACGTTAGTGGGCAGCTGCAGTGGCCATCTGGAAGAAAAATTGTATATTGCCCTTTTTTGAGAAAGGATTTGTGCAGCAGTTTATCATCTAACACAGCACAGTACAACACAAGAACAGGCCTTTTGGCCCACAATGTACCGAATATGATGCCAAGATGAACTAATCTCATCTGTCTGCTCATGATCCATATCGATCTATTCCCTGCAGTTCTATGTGCCCATTTAAAAGCAACTACAATGCTGCTCTCATATTTGCCACCACTACATACCATCATCTGTGTGAACAACTTGCCCCGCACATCTCCTTTAAACCTTGCCCCTCTCACCTTAAAACTATGCCCTCTAGTCTTTGATATCTTCCTGCAGTTACTGTATGTCAGGCATTGCCAAAACAGCAAGAACAGATTTGGTCTCTTCATCTGAAGTAAGATAAAATTACAGTAATGGGAATGAGCTGAAGGTTGTGTAAGAAGGAACTGATGCTGATTTAAGCCGAAAATAGACACAAAAAGCTGGAGTTACTCAGCGCGACAGGCAGCGTTGAGACCCTTCTTCAGTCTGGTTAGGGATAAGAGAAACGAGAGATATAGCCGGTGTAGTGGAGAGATAAAGAACAACGAATGAAAGATGTGCAAAAAGTAACGATGATAGAGGAAACAAGCCATTGTTAGCGTTTGTAGTGTGAAAACGAGAAGCTAGTGTGACTTGGGTGGGGGAGGGATAGAGAGAGAGGGATTGCCGGGGCTACTTGAAGTGAGAGAAATCAATATTCATACCAAGCTGCCCAAGCACGATATGAGATGTTGTTCCTCGAATTTGCGTTTCGTTTCACTCTGACAATGGAGGAGACTGAGGACAGAAAGGTCAGTGTAGGAATGGGAAGGAGAATTAAAGCGTCCACAAACCGGGAGATCAGGGTTGTTCAGGCGGCTGAATGAAGGTGTATCAGCTGAAAGTTCACCAGATTAATTCTGGGAAAGGCAGGTTTATCCTTTAAGGAAAAATTAAGCACCTTGAGACTTGTGTTTAAAATAATAAGAGGTGATGTGATTAAAAGGTACAAGATACTTATTGGCTTTGACAGGGTGGATTCAGGGTCAGTGTTTCCACTGGCCGAGGTATCTAGAATCAGGAGACACAGCATCATTGGAGGTTGATCTTCCAGGACTGAGATGTGATGAGGGTAGTGAATCTTAGGAATTTTCTACATAAGAGATCTGTGGATTTTCAGTCATTGAATATATTCATGACAGAGATTGTTCGATGTTTTGGGGTGTTTTGGAATTGAAGGATATGTGTTTAGTTCATGATAGTGGCATTGAAGTCAAAGCCCAACCCCAATCTTATGGAATGGCAGAGCAGGGAACGGGATGGGGCACTCCTGCTTCTATCCCATCTGTTCTTAAAAACATAGAAAATAGAGTCATAGTCATAGAGTCATAGAGTGAAACAGGCCCTTCGGCCCAACTTGCCCACACCGGCCAACATTTCCCAGCTACACTAGTCCGACCTGCTTGCTCTAGGTCCATATCCCTCCAAACCTGTCCTATCCATGTGCCTGTCTAAGTGTTTCTTAAAGGATAATAATAATAATGGATGGGATTTATATAGCGCCTTTCTAATACTCAAGGCGCTTTACATCGCATTATTCATTCACTCCTCAGTCACACTCGGTAGTGGTAAGCTACTTCTGTAGCCACAGCTGCCCTGGGGCAGACTGACGGAAGCGTGGCTGCCATTCTGCGCCTACGGCCCCTCCGACCACCACCAGTCACTCACACACATTCACACACAGGCAAAGGTGGGTGAAGTGTCTTGCCCAAGGACACAACGACAGTATGCACTCCAAGCGGGATTCGAACCGGCTACCTTCCGGTTGCCAGCCGAACACTTAGCCCATTGTGCCATCTGTCGCCCAGCCTCAACTACCTCCTCCGGCAGCTTGTTCCATACACCCACCACCCTTTGTGTAAAAAAGTTACCCCTCAGATTCCTGTTAAATCCTTTCCCCTTCACCTTGAGCCTATGTCCTCTGATCCTCGATTCTGATTCCCCTACTTTGGGGAAGAGACTCTGTGCATCTACCCGATCTATTCCTCTCATGATTTTATACACCTCTATAAGAACCCCCTCATCCTCCTGCGTTCCAAGGAATAGAGACCCAGCCTACTCAACCTCTCCTTATAGCTCACACCCTCTAGTCCAGGCAACATCCTTGTAAATCTTTTCTGAACCCTTTCAAGCTTGACAATATCTTTCCTATAACATGGTGCCCAGAACTGAACACAATATTCTAAATGCGGTCTCACCAAGTCTTACACAACTGCAACATGTCTTCACAACTTTTATACTCAAGGTGCAGGAGTAGGCCATTCGGCCATTCGAACCAGCACCGCCATTCAATATGATCATGGCTGATCATCCAAAATCAGTACCCCGTTCCTGCCTTCTCCCCGTATCCCTTGGTTCCATTAGCCCTAAAAGCTATATCTAACTCTCTCTTGAAAACATCCAGTGAATTGGCCTCCACTGCCTTCTGTGGTAGTGAATTCCACAGATTCACAACTCTCTGGGTGAAAATGTTTTTCCTCATCTCAGTCCTAAATGTGTATGCGTATGGTACACCAGCTGCACAGCGGCTCGGAGGAAAGCACTCCAGAGGGCCATTGACAACGCCCAGAGGATTGTCGGCTGCCCTCTCCTTACCTTGGAGGACTTACACAGTTCCCGCTGCATCAAAAAATCCTAGAGTATTATAAAGGACATTTCCCACTCCCTGTTTGAACTGTTGCCGTCAGGCAGACGGTACAGATCTACAAGGACAAGGACAACCAGACTTAAAAACAGTTTTTACCCCACTGCTATAAAGGCACTAAATGTAGCCGCCAAGGAACGCAGGGGCGATACATACTAAGGGACTGTGGTACACTGTGAAATCGACAGAAGGATGTAGGGTTGGGTGTTTATGCGTGCTATTTTCATGATATTTATTTTAGTTGTTTATCTTTTTTTAAATATTTTACCTTGTATGTATCGTTAGCTTTTAGAAATGTTTGAATGGTGCACTGACTGGCTGACATTTTAAAATTTAGTTGTACATGGTTCATGTTACAATGACAATAAAGAAACTATTCTATTCTATTCTAAATGGCCTATCCCTTATTCTTAAATTCTTATAAATATCAAGTGTAAGTAACATCTTTTTGGTCATAGATGGTCATTACCTGGCATTGTTTTAGAATAAATGGTACCTCCCTCTGAACAGCGTGCCTGAGTAAAGCAGCCAACATAATCACGGTCCATTCACACTGTGGTTATTCACTCCTCTCCCCTCTCCGGTTAGGCAGAAGATATAAAAGCTTAAAAGGATATACTGTACCACCAGATTAAAGAACAGCTTCTTCCCTGCTGTTTTGATTCTTCAATGGGCCACATATGCTAAGGATGAATTCCCTCTCTTCCAATCTACCTCGATGCTAATTTTGCCCATTTTTTTGTCTGCACTTCCTCTGTTGCTCTAACACTATATTCTGCCCTCTGTTTATTTTCTCTTTTGCACTACCTGGTGCACTCATTGCCTGGAATGCATGCAAAATAAAGGTTTTAGCTGTTTCTTGGTATACGCAACACCAGCATAATCAAGGGCAAGTCGCATCACGGCCACTCCCTCTTCTCCATTCTCCCATCGGGCTAAACGTATAGAAGTGTGAAAACGCACAACACCAGATTCAGTGACAGTTTCTTCCCAGCTGTTATCAGGCAACGGAACCATCCTACCAACAACTGGAGAGCTACTATCTACCACATTGGAAACCCTCAGACTATTTTTGATAGGACTTTACTGAACTTTATCTTGCACTAAATGTTATTCACATTACTTCCTTTATCATATATCTGTACACTGTGGATGGCTCGATTGCAATCATGTATTGTCTTTCCACTGACTGGTTAGCACACGACAAAAGCTTCTCACTGTACCTCGGTACACAGGACAATAAACCAAACTAAACTAAACAAACCAATCAAAGCCAACGCTTGAACATTGTCTTGGCCCTACCGCATGCAGGTATGGGCCACTTCATTTGCTGAGGAGTTGCTGAAGGAATTGAACATATTGCAAGAATCATAAAACATCCTCATTTCTAATCTTATCATGGAAGGCAGGTCACTGATGAAAAAGTAACAGAAATAAATATTCCGTCATGCTGATTGCATTACATGTGGCATGGGAGCACACAGCTGTCAAAAGAGATATTAACTTAAAGTCTAAGTTAACCTGTTCAACTTTACAGTAGAATTATTAGCAATAAAATTGATCTACAATCACTTAGTGTGCTCGAGCACAGATGGTGGTGCTGATGTCCAGAAGGCATTGGCATCTTTGAGCAGAACGGACTGCATTCATTACAACAGAAACAACTAGAGGAATGCATTTAATTAAGCAGGCTGTTTGTTTGATTTTTCTTCTCCCTATAGTTCTGGCCCTCGAGTCCTGGCAGCATCCTTGTAACTATTCTCTGCACTCTTTTCCAGCTTAAAGGCATCTTCCTATAGCAGGGTGATCAAAACTGAACACAATACTCCAAGTGTGGTCTCACCGACATCTTGGTACAACTGTAACGTGATGTCCCAAGTTGTATACTCAATTCCGTAACTGATGAAGGCCAGTAGGCCATGAAACCTTCTTCACCAACCTATACACCTGCAACATCACTTCAGGGAACTATTTACGATACGATACAATAGAACTTTATTTATCCCAGGAGGGAAATTGATCTGCCAACAGTCATAAACAACAAGGTACATGAAACATGAAATGAAAGTGACAAGTGGAAAAGATTGGGGATGTGCAAAGATTTGTGGGGGGGGGGGGGGGGGGGGGTTCAGTCTATCCCACGACAGAAGGGGGAGGAGTTGTATTCAAGTTTACTTGTAGTTCTAGATCCCTCTGATCTACAATACTTTCCAGGGACCCATGTTTCAATGTGAAGATCCTGTCCTGGTTTGACTTACCAACACCTCACACTTATCTGAATTAAATTATATTTGCCATTCCTCGACCCACTAGGCCAGCTGATCAAGATCCCACGATAATTGATAGCCATCTTCACTGTCCATAATATCACATATTTTAGTGTCATTTGCAAACTTATTAATCAGGCCTTTGACATTCTCATCCAAATTGTTGATGTAGATGGCAGCCAGCCATGGGCCCAGCATGGATCCCTGAGGCACACAGGTCTCCAGTCTAAAAATCAACCTTCCACTGTAAATACGCTCTTCTAAAGCTTACCCCCCAGTCTAGTTCAGTCAAAAACCACTGGTTCAAGCACTGGAACAACTAAACTTTATTTTTGGGTTGAACAGCAAATTCCCCTATACGATACCTAAACCACCACGGGTTTGATCCTTGTCTCTGCCTGGCCAAGCCCTTTAGCCTCATGCAAGCAGAAACACTCCAAAAGGTCACGCAGTCCCAAGCGCTCTTCCAATAGATCGACAACGGACCTCGTGGGGGCTGCCTATTATAGGTCCGCGAACCTTGAGGGGCCAAACTACATAGGGGTGGTCTCTTTACATTCCAATCAAACATATCAATTACATCAATACATTATTGACAGTTCCCCAAACCAATAACAGAGTCTCCCATACATTGTTTCTAGGAGAAGCTTCTGGAAGTAAGCTAACTTAACTTGAATAATGCAATATTTACCCTGGAACTAGAACAAACCTGCCAGGGCTTAACACTTTGACCAATCATCAAATAGCAGGGTAACTGTCTCGCAACATTATTTACTTTATTTACAATGCTTTTGCAGTAATCCAATCAACTTCATGCATTTTACACTTCTTTGGAGGTCTGGCTAGATGCAGGAAGATTGTTCCCGATGTTGGGGGAAGTCCAGAACAAGGGGTCACAGTTTAAGGATAAGGGGGAAATCTTTTAGGACCGAGATGAGGAAAACTTTTTTCACACAGAGAGTGGTGAATCTCTGGAATTCTCTGCCGCAGAAGGTAGTTGAGGCCAATTCATTGGCTATATTTAAGAGGGAGTTAGATGTGGCCCTTGTGGCTAAAGGGATCAGGGGGTATGGAGAGAAGGCAGGTACAGGATACTGAGTTGGATGATCAGCCATGATCATATTGAATGGCGGTGCAGGCTCAAAGGGCCGAATGGCCTACTCCTGCACCTATTTTCTATGTTTCTATGTTTCTGAAAAAATCTCATTCATACTGACAATTGAAGAGATACTCATACATTTCTTATCTGCAACACTGATCTGGGACCTACTGGCACCATTCAACAGCTTGTGTGATATATGCCGAAACACAGACTTGGCCAAAATGCATGAATCCTTTACTAAATTTTGGTTCTATTCCTGCTCTGTTTTGGCCAGGATTTACAGGATTTACACCACCACTACTTCTTACCATGAAGCCAATTCTGTATTCAGATTATGTAGGATTCTAGGAAGAAACTGCTGATGCTGGTTTACGCCCAAGATAGACACAAAATGCTGGAGTAACTCAGCAGGTCAAGCAGTATCTCTGGAGAAAAGGAATAGGTGATGTTTCAGGTCGAAAGCTCTTCAGACTGAAAGCTCTTCAGACTGAGTTTTTTTTTTTAAATAGACGTCGGTCGATAGTCCATCTATTTGTGATGGTGATGGTGAGATCAAGAAAGGGAAAGGAGGTTCGGAGATGGTCCAAGTTAATTTGCGTGCAAGATAAAAATTGGTAGTGAAGTTCCTGAATTCTGCATGGCTGCAGGAACCTGTATTCTGTATCTATATTCAAATTGCAAGCTGTCCCTGCCAGCTCTCCCTGGATCCCAGACGATCTAACCTTCCAGAGCAGTCTATCGGAGGCCATGCAGGAATCCATTCAGTCTATGTCTGTGAGCCTGCCTTCGTCAACCCGTTTTGTTCCTTTTTCAAAAATTATGTATGGGAACGAGGGAGGTCAGGAGGGATGGTAAAAATATAACAGGGATGAGGGCTGGGGTCGGAGGGGCGGCAGAGGGGTGGTAGGAGGCTTGTGCAAGATACTATGAGGGGGATGGGAGGGGCTCAGAGAGGAGGGGGGAGTGAGGAGTGGTGTAAGGCTAAGGGGTGATATAAATAGCATGGTTTAAAGAGGGGGAACTGCAGTGGTACCGTCATAGAGCCCAGTGATAACATCATAGAGGTTCCCTGTGTGAAGAGGGGAGCAGTAGGTCACAGGAGTGTCAAGAGAGTGGGGGGGGGGGGGGGGGGGGGGGGGGAGTGTAGGACCCAGGAGAGTCAGAAGGGGGGGAAATGGGGGGGAGCAGTCAGACCCAGGAGAGTAAGCCGGCGAATTTCTCCCCCTGTGATATCAACCAATGTGCCTGAGCCCATAGAATTAGTCTTCAGTCACCTAAGGCCTTGGAACAACTAAAATTTGCGAAATAATTCCTGGGGGATTGTCAATGATAATGATAGTCATATGGCTTATTGCATAATTGTCACATCATACTCTTACTATCCATCATATATGGACTCATAATATTCAGTGGATTCACATTTTAACATTACACTCACGTTACTTCATTGTGCTTTGATGAAAATGCATTGATTTGTCTGGGGTCAGCTACCTTTATAAATCTATTTAGATATATTCAATGGAAAGCCAAAGGAAAATTATAATAAATATCTGTCTTAGATTAACTTTACACATAGGCAGTGGGATCAGTCCATAAGTTTCTTAACTCTAGTCTGAGGGGAAGATAGAGTTACATTTTATTAAGCCAATTACTTTTGAGGCATGGAGGTACAAGGAACTGCAGATGCTGGAATCATGTGTGGTACACGTAGTTCTGGAGTGACTCAGCAAGTCAAGCAGCATCTCTGGAGGATGTTGATTGGCAACATCTCGGGTTGGAACCATTCTTCAGATCTTCTGAAGAAGAGTCCCGACCTGAAACATCACCCATTTCATGTCCTCCAGAGATGCTGCCTGACTCACTGAGTTATTCTAGCACTTTGTGTTCTATGCTTTTAAGGCAGACTGTTCAAGGTTGTAATAATTATTTTGAATCAGAATTCACCTCATAAAACAATGTTTTAAAAATTGGATGAGTGCTGTGAGTTACTGAATAGAAAATAACCAAACCGACTGGAAAGATAAGTTAATTTAATTTTTAAAGTTAGACCAGGCAGAAAGAAAGAAAATTATTCAATATATAAGGGCGGCTCGTTGACACAGTGGTAGAGTTGCTGCCTCACAGCACCGGAGACCCGGGTTCGATTCTGACTATGGTCTGTACGGAGTTTGTATGTTCTCCCCGTGACCTGCTTGGGTTTTCTCCGGGTGCTCCGTTTTCTCCCACACTCCAAAGATGTACAGTTTTGTCTATTAATTGGCTTGGTAAAATTGTCCCTAGTTTATGTAGGACAGTGTTAGTGAGCGAGGATCACTGGTCGGTGCGAACTCGGTGGGCCAAAGGGCCTGTTTCCATACTGTATCTCTTAACTAAACTAAACTAAACTAAACTAAAAAATAGATAAAGTTCCATTGGCATATTTAACCTATTTGGGGATAAAAGATCACTGGCTGCACATCTGAGCCTGCTGTATAGCAATGCAGGACAAAGACTGGGTGAGCACTAATGATAGGGGGTAGACAAAAATGCTGGAGACACTCAGCGGGTGAGGCAGCATCTTTGGAGCGAAGGAATAGGTGATGTTTCGGGTTGAGACCCTTCTTCACACTCATGTGGAGGTGGGGGGGGGGGGGGGGTGGCGGGAAGAAGAAAGGAAGAGGCGGAGACAGTGGGCTGTGGGGGAGCTGGGAAGGAGAGGGGAAGGAGGGAGAAAGCAAGGACTACCTGAAATTGGAGAAGTCAATGTTCATACTACTGGGGTGTAAACTACCCAAGCGAAATATGAGGTGCTACTCTTCCAATTTGCGGTGGGACTCACTCTGGCCATGGAGGAGACCCAGGACAGAAAGGTCGGATTCGGAATGGGAGGGGGAGTTGAAGTGCTGAGCCACCGGGAGGTCAGGTTGGTTAATGCGAATTGTGCGGAGATTGTTGGTGAAGCGATCACCAAGTCTGACCGATGTAGAGCAGTTGACACCTAGAGCAGCGGATGCAATAGATGTGGTTGGAGGGGGTGCAGGTGAACCTCTGCCTCTCCTGGAAAGTCTGCTTGGCTCCTTGGTAGAGTCAAGGGGGGAGGTAATGAGACAAATGTAGCATTTCCTGCGGTTGCAAGGGAAAGTACCAGGGAAGGGGGTGGCTTGGGTGGGAATGGACAAATTAACCAGGGAGCGGTCCCCGCGGAAAGCCAAAAGGGGTGGAGATGGGAGGATGTGGCCAGTGGCCATTGGAGGTGGTGAAAATGTTGGAAGATTATCTGTTGTATGTGACAGAGGTATGGTGGAAGGTGAGGACAAGGGGGACTCTGTCCTTGTTGCGAGTGGGGGGATGGGGAGTGAGAGCGGAGCTGCGAGATATAGAAGAGACCCTGGTGAGAGCCTCATGTATAGTCGAAGAGGGGAACCCCCGTTCCCTAAAGAATGAGGACATCTCCGATGCCCTGGTTTGGAACACCTCATCCTGGGTGCAGATGTGGCGTAGATAAAGGAATTAGTAGTAGGGGATAGAGTCCTTACAGGAAGCAGGGTGCGAAGAAGTGTAGTCCATATAGAATTGAAATTAGAATTAGAATGCCTTCTTTGTCATTGAAATAAACAAATGTTTGAACAAAATGTCGTTCCCTGCAATCATAACAGCAAAAGAAAAACCACACACTATTAACACAGTTCCACACAAACATCCATCACAGTGAATCTCCAAACACCTCCTCACTGTGATGGAAGGCAAAAGTCTTATCTCTCCCGCGGTCAGGCAGTCAAACTGCTCCGTCGAGGCGATCGAGGCTCTTGATGTTAAAGCCCCCGGCGGGCGATGGTAAGTCCCGCGGCCGATTAAGTCGCGCCAGGCGATGTAAGGCCCTGCGACGGGCCGATTCAGACCCCGCGATTCGGGGCGGGTGAAGTTGCCATGGCCGGAGCTCCCAATAATTGGTCCCCTGCCAAGGACCCAATTTTACCATCCACAGGGCCTGCGGCCAAAGCCTCCGAAGCTCCGAAGTTGGGTCGCAGCCGCAGTGCCACCACAGCCTCTGGTCAGCCAGCTCCGTGATGGTAAGTCCGCAGGCTCTACGACTGGAGCCCTCAGGTCGATTCCGGTTGGAGGCTGCCAGCTCCACGATGTTAGGCCCCAGCGAAACGGAAAAACATACTTCTAACAAGACAAAAAAAAATAAAAGAGGCAGACGGACTGCAGGCGAGCCACAGCCACAAGGTGCCGCCACCGAAATATATAACCATGGGAGTCAGTGGGTTTGTAGTAGATGTCGGTCAGTAGTCTATTAGGGGACTCTGTCGTCAGTGGCACAGAGGCCTAATGTTTACTTGTAAGAGCTGATGACTTTGTAGGCTCTCTACATATTGCCTGAAGTAACTTTCATGATCACACTTGACAATTTCTACCCTATTTAAGATCATGGCACTAGGCCAGTCCCAGTCTAGGGAAAAGTTAAAATCCCCTGCACGACAACCCTTTTAGTCTCATAGTTCCCCTTTTATAAAGAATGTTGTAACTGCAAATTAACCAGGGAGCGGTCTCGGAGTTAACAGCGAAATCACCTCAATCATTCATTCAATAAACAAAATACTTATCCAATACCGGGGAGCGAGGTATTTGATTAAACATAATAGACCCCACCTCCTATTGTTCTTCAAACAAATAGTAATAACAAAAGAAGTGGGCTGGGATTAGCCAGGATGTAGCACAGCTGCCTCATGGGTTCAGGGACCTGGGTTGAACCCTGACTTTGGATGCTGTTTGTATGGTTTCCTCTCACATTCCACAGATCTGCTGACAAATAGAAAGATTAAACGAGAACTTACCGTTTGAAGTTTGATCTTTATTTTATGAGAAGTTGAAGTGAGGGATTACGTGAAGAGCCCGCCAGCCCGCATGCGCATCAATTTTCAAAGCAGCTGTATGAAACCATAGAATAGTTGCTGACCTAAGATCTAGGAAGATTAACGAGCTTAGAACTACCGAATGATCTTTATGAGAAATAGGGTTGGGAGTGGAGGGCACTTAATTCCTCACTTCAACTTGTCATAAAATAAAGATCAAACTTCAAACGATAAGTTCTCGTTTAATCTTTCTATTTCATTTTGAAGTCACGTGAGTGACTACGTGAAGACTTCAAAGCTCTGTGGTTTCATGCAGTAACCCAATCTGTGTGTGAAACACTTAAACAGATAAACCATTAATTGTAGGAAAAAACATGGGTTATTAATATCATGTTGCTAACTTGCATACATGGCCATTGTTCTTAACCGGACCATAGTCCCAATAGACTGTTGAGTTAGACAATAACTCAAGCAACACTGTGCAGAATTCTATCTGCAAATACCCAGACATATTCAACCAAATTTTGAACTTGAACCAGGATAACCAAAATGTTCCTACTTGGAACTTACAGAGGTTACTATGCAAGGCATCCTGCCAATGTCTCTACATCAACCTGATCTATCCCAGAGACAGTGAAAACCACTAGGCAGCCCATGCTGCCAGTAAACCCAAACCTGGGCCGACAGACTGCTCCATTTCGGAGTTTACAGAGGTTAATAATGAGACAGTACTTACCAGCATCTCTGACCCCGGGTCGATTTGCTCGTTGAAACTTCAGCGAGGTTCCATTTGCAGACCCTGTGTGTCATGCTTGTTATATCTGTTAGATAGCTGATGCCGTTGGACAACTCCTCTTGTAGTGGCTTGTCCGTCCCCGAGGGAACAGCAAATTTAGAGGCAAGAGCAGGCAGCTCTTCGTTATGCGATTCTCGCACATCATGCAATAAAGCACAGGATTCAGGCACATAGTCATGTTCGGGGTCATGTACAGAGTCAGATCCATAATGATCTCAGACACTCTCTTAGAGTGGGAGAAATATTGCACCCCAAACCAGGCATTGCCACATGCGTATGCCTTGGACTGCTTATGCATGCTTCCATAACACAGAGCATATTTTGTGACACCATCTCCGATAGTCTTTTTCGGGTGGGAGGAATATTCCAACCCTGAAACCAGGGGTAGCTACAGGCATATGACTTGAACTGCCTGTGCATGCTTCCGTAATACGGAGTATAATATTTGGCACCATCTCCATCACTTCATTCATCCGAGTGTGAGGACTTATGCAACCCTGAACCAGGAGCTGCCTCAGGCAAGTGTGCATATACTTTGGCACCATCTCCATCACTCTGTTCATCCGAGTGGGAGGAAGATTGGAATCCTGAACCAGGAGCTGCTTCAGGCATATGTGCATATACTTTGGCATCATCTCCACCACTCCTTTCATCCGAGTGGGTGGATTATTGCAACCCTGAACCAGGAGCTGCTGCCTGACATGCCTTCGTAACACTGAGCATTTCTTGTGCCACCATCTGATTCATCAGATATTCTAATTGAAACAAACGACCAATTACATCTGCCATAGATGTCCCAAATCATCCGACAAGACTTGTCCCACAGACTTGGCTTTGACTTTGCCCTGAATCGGGGTTGTCAGGTTGCTCCCTTCAGCAGCCAAACCGGGACTAGCTGTGCAGATCGGTGCTCTGTTGGTATCATCATTACACTTACCAGACAGGTTGCACCTGCTAGTGACTCCGAGTCCTTGCTCCCTTCTGGAGCCCCAACGGAGTATTACAGGGAAGGACTGGAGTGCCTCTGGCCCCCATATGACTCGGATGAGCCGATGTTATAATCGGAGTCACTTCTTCCCGATAGTCCGCTAGACAGAGTGGGAGAAATACTGCAACCCTGCCAGGTGTTGTCATAGGCAATTACGTTCATATGATTAACAGAAGCATATCCCCATTAAATCAGAGATTCGACTGCTTTATCGATATGCACATAGTTGGAGTCTCTTATAAAAGAATCTCCAACAGTCCCCTCTAGTGAGCGGAAATTACCATGACGCCACCAGGTGTAGCTCCCACAGGTGTCTGATAGGCACAGCTCAAAAAGGCTTCCTAAGCCAGGAACTCTGGACTGCAATGGCAAGACCAATTTCACTACACCATTGGTGTATGTGATAATAAATGTCCTTTGTAATTATTATTTTTAATATAAACTTTATTGGCATGATAAGATATATCGTTATATTGCCAAAGAATTAAACATGACCTTTGAATGCTATCGACTACGATAGTCACAAACGTGGCCGAGAGGCAACCGCTATTAATGCCAACTATTTATAGCCGCCCAAAAATAAAACATACACTATCTGCTGCTGCAGCATAGCTGAGCCCCTCAGCTAGTTGCAACTATGTTTAAAATTGCTCGGCGCTACGGCAGCTGAGCTTACCTGAGCGGTAGCCTTTTTCAGTGTGAAGAAAAGTCTCGACCTGAAACATCACCTATTCCTTCTCTCCAGAGATGCTGCCTGTCCTGTTGAGTTACTCCAGCATTTTGTGTCTATCATAAGTTGCAGGGCTGCAATGAAATAAGAAGGGGGGCAAATTCAATGGAGGGGATTGCTCTTTAGGGAGCCAACACGGATTTTATGGGTAAATGGCTTTCTTCTGTGTCAATGTAAGTAAGTCAAGTAATTAGGTTTTGTGGTCTTGGGTTCTCTGAATGCATTGTCTTTTATCCAGAGTTGAGAGAATCAAGAATCAGAGTATATAGGATTAAGGCGAGAGGGGAAAGATTTAATAGGAACCTGAGGGATAACTTGTTCACTCAGAGGGTGGTAGGTACATTGAACAAACTGCCAGAGGAGGTGGTTGTCGCAGATTCCTTGACAGCATTTAAAAGACACTTGGCTAGGCAATGGCTAGGAAAGACTTGGAGGCATATGGGGTAAACACAGGTGAATGGAAATAGCTAAAATGGGCATCCTAGTTTGCATGGACGATTTGGGCCGAAGGGCCGCTTTCTGTGCTGTATGATTCTTACCATCAAGTTGGGTGAAGCAATAGGTAAATAAAGCTTCTCCATGCAGGCGTTGAGATAAGGATGCATTCATACCCTTATGATGTTCGTGGAGCCAGGTCTGTATATTTAAACGCTTGCATCTGCTCAAGTTTGCAGCTTAATAATAGCCCACAATAGGGGAATGGGATCAACACAAAACATATATTTCTCAAAGTCACATGCTTCAAATCATCATCAGAACAGAATCACAGTAGTTTCTCTGACCCTTTCAATTTTATTTCACGTGATTGTGCAACTAGATGATTTGCGCCAGGATTGTTTTGTTGAGAGAATAGAAACAAGGAACTGCAGATGCAGTTTTACAAAGAAAAGGCACATAATATTGGAGTAATCAGTGGGTCAGGCAGCAACTCTGGTGGACGTGGATAGGTGACGTTTTGATTGGGATCCTTCCCGACCTGAAACATCACCTATCCATGTTCTCCAGAGGTACTGCCTGACCCGCTGAGTCATTCCAGCATTTTGTGTTTTTCTTTGTTTTCTGAGACACAGGGGTTTTTAAAAAGAATAATGGTAACTGGACAAGTTTATTTCAGAGTTAACAGTGAAATCACCTCAATCATTCATTCAATGACCAAAATACTTATTTTTAATCAAATATCGGGTGCGAGGTATTTGATTAAACAGAATGCAGTGACTTTTTGTCATTAAATGACTGAAGCGAGGTAACAAAAAATGAGAAGAAAACTTCTCACAAACATGTCATTAGAATGTTACTTTTGTTCCCAGCGACTCATTTATTTGAACGATTAAGTATTTGGCATGATCGTATCACTAGAACTGTATTGCTAAATGGTACAATGTTGTTTTATTGATAAGGTATAATTAAATACTGATGAATATACTGTACCATGACAAGCAGTAATTTTATTCTATTCTCTATAACTTGGGGCTATATGCAAAACTAGGTTTGAAATTGGACAATGGGAAAGACCATATTACTTGCATACTCATTTTACATAATAACCGTAACAAATCCTGTCTCTGGGCGACGTTTCAAAAATTTATTGATTGCATTAGTATTCCAAATGGTACAAAAAAGTAACTGAAAAGTCTGAAGATATATTTCTCTTTGGAACGATTGCAGTTGCAGTAGGACAGTAGCATAATAAATGTGTGAACAATTCAAGGAGATATCAAGCAGGATGTTACAGCACTGTAGTTAGCAATTAAGAACTCATCAAGTTCATGCTTTTTATTGCAGTTAAACTGCACACTAATTCCGATTACACCTCGCATTTGCACTGTAAATCACTTCCACACTGCAAATCACTTTCAAATTACTTGCATTCACATAATTCAAGACACTCTTCAGATTCATAGTAATCTCAGGCACACTGATTGTCATGCATTCATTTTATTTTGTTAAATTGAAGCTAATAACATTCAAGCACCTAATTAATTTCAAAGATTCCTCCACAGTTGCATTGAATATCAAACTATTTATTGCAATCATAACAATTATTAAATCATATTTTAACAGTAGATAAAGAAGGTATATAGTATGCTTGCCTCTATTAGTTGGGGTGCTGTGTATATCAGGAAGTCATTGTGCAGGTCTAAAATGGCCTATAACGACCTAACAGGTTTATTAGGGGTGGTACGGTGGGATGGCAGTAGAATTGCTGCTTTGCAGTGCCATAGAGCTGGGATCGATCCTGACTACGGGTGCTGTTTGCATGGAGTTTGTATGTTGTCCTCATGACTGCATGGGTCTTCCCCGGGTTCTCCGGTTTCCTCTCATACTCCAAAGATGTACAGGTTTGTAGGTTAATTGGCTTTGGTATTGGTAAATTGTCCCTAGCATGTAGGATAGTGCTAGTGTATAAGGTGATCGATGGTCGGCATGGGCCGAAGGGCCTGTTTCTGCACTGTATCTAAAAAAAAAGATTTTGGTTAAGACACATTTGGAGGATTGCATGTAGTTCTGTTCGCCCCATTACAGGAAGGATGTGAAGGCTTTGAACAGAGTGCAGAAGATTAAGGGGTAAAACACCAGCTGCAAGGAGAGGTTGGACAAATTTGGATTGTTTTCTCTAGAACACCGGAGGTTAAGGGGAGACGATAGAAGTATATAAAATAATGAGAGGCTTGGATAGTGTAGAGAGTCAGAACCTTTTTCCCAGGGTGTAAATATTGAAGACTCAAGGGTGTAACTTTAAAGTGAAAGAGGTAAAAATCATAGGTGATGCACTGGAGAAATTTTATTTACAAGGCGTGTAATGCTTGAAGTGCATTGCCAGAGGTGTTGGTGGAGGCAAATATGGTATTTAAGAGGCATTTGGATAGGAATGTGGATATGCAGGGAATGGAGGGGTATGGTTCATGTTCTGTATAGGCAGATGAAGTTAGTTTTATGTTTGGTACAGACATTTGGGCCAAAGGGCCTGTTCTTGTATTGCACTTTTTTCTGTTCTAGGTTTTAACACAACACTTATACTGGATGTGTATCCTGCACTCATATTCATGTGCCTCACTATGTACACACTAGATATCACAATCACAATCATCAAATATTTATGTCATACAATTGCATGGATGACATTCCTTCACAATTGTGATAGAAATATATGCATATGAGGAAACAAATCATTTATATAGTCATAGGCTCATAGAGTCTAACAGCGTGGAAATAGGCCCTTCGGCCCAACTAGCCCATGCTGGCCAATATGCCCTATTATGAGGTCCAAAAGAAGACTGTGTGTATTATAATGCTAAATCTCGTTCATCTTTTATACCAACCCTTTGGTTTCTCCACTCAAATGTATCTTCAACCATGAATCTGGACTTGACCTTGAACTTGAACTTACAGAAACTATTACATAAGATTCGTATAATTCCATTTGCCACTTTCTTGAAATTGTGAGGAATAATAGGAATCAAAGAACTGTTGTAATTTTCTGGGCATTTGTCTTGCGTTTAGATGGACAGTCAGAAACTCTTTTCCCCCAGGATGGAAATGTCAGAATTGAAGTCTAGATTTAAGGTGAGAGGAGCAAAATTTAAAGGAGATGTGACAGGCAAGTTTTTTTTACACAGAGAATGGTGGGATTCAGAAGTTCATATGTTATAGGAGCAGAATGGGCTGCATGGTGGCGCAGCAGTGGAGTTGCTGCCTCACAGCGCTTGAAGCTTCGGAGACCCGGGTTCGATCCCGACTATGGGTGCTGTCTGTGCAGAGTTTGTACGTTCTCCCCATTACCGTGTGGGTTTTCTCCGAGATCTTTGGTTTCCTCCCACACTCCAAAGACGTACAGGTTTGTAGGTAAATTGGCTTGATGTAATGTAAATTGTCCCTAGTGGATGTAGGGTAGTGTTAATGTGCGGGGATCGCTAGTCGGTGCTGACTCGGTGGGCCGAAGGGCCTGTTTCTGCGCTGTATCTCTAAACTAAAATAAACTAAATTAGGCCATTTAGTCCAGCAAGTCTACTCCGCCATTCAATCATGGCTGACCTATGTTTTCTCAACCCCATTCACCTGCCTTCTCTCCATAACCTCTGACACCCGTACTAATCGATCTAACTGATTTTAAAAAATCTTCTTTTTTGTTTTTAATATATTTTAATAAGTTCATGGCAAGTGGAAAAGAAGTGCAATTGAAGGTTCTTAAACACATCAGTCTATATATTTGCTGGTATCGGAATGTATGCATTGGAAGCTAATCGTATGGGGAAGTTATTCCAGACAGCCAGTGAATGTCGCAGCTCGAGTGCACACACTTGCCTCCTTAATGCGCTCGCAGACTCCTGATTAATGCATTGGTGCACAGGATGTAATTTCAGGACTTGCTGGCATCGACTGAAACTAATTGGCTTGAAGAAAGTCATGCCAACATCACTTAAAAAGGAAGTTCTCAGCAGCTAATAGCATTGGGAACACTGCAGTGTGAGGACTTTGTAATGAAAAGTAGTGTGAGTGGCATTGCAATGTTCCAACTGTGATGTGAAAATCATAACTCCATTCATTTCAGGACGTATCAGCATGAAGTAAGTAGTACTAGGTTACAATTTGGAATCAGCTCAAGTCCTGTTGGTGGATTCTACTTAAAATAGCAGAAATTAAAAACCTCAAAGACAGACGTTTAATCTGACAAACAGCAAGAAACTGACTGCACTTCATGCTTATTTCAAACACCTAGGATGATCTTATTATTTTTTCTGACCACTTGACTTATTTGTGAAAATGTGCAGATCCACAACACAATGCTATCTCTCTGGAAAAAAATCTATGTGCTTGTGCTTTTCTAGTTTTCAAGAGAGAGTTAGATTTAGCTCTTAGGGCTAAAGGAATCAAGTGATATGGGGAAAAAGCAGGAACGGGATACTGACTTTAGATGATCAGCCATGATCATATTAAATGGTGATGCTGGCTCGAAGGGCCGAATGGCCTACTCCTGCAGCCTTTTTTCTATGTTTCTCTGTTTCTACTTCATTCTATGCTTCACCACAGACTCCTCTGCCAAGCTTCTCAATTTTGCAGACGACACAACTCTGATTGGACTGATCCAGGATGGGGAGGAATCTGCCTACAGACAGGAAGTGACACAGCTGGCAGCCTGGTGCCATTGCAACAACCTGGAGCTCAATGCTCTTAAGACAGTGGAATTAATTGTGGACTTTAGGAGAGCTCCCCCTCCCCTCACCCCACTCACCATCAACAACACCACAGTCACATCTGTGAAGTCTTTTACGTTCCTGGGAACCATCATCTCCAAGGACCTTAAATGGGGGCCCATCATTGAGTTCACAGTCAAAAAGGCACAACAGAGGATGTACTTCCTGCAGCAGCTGAGGATAAACAATCTGCCACAGGCAATTATGGTCCAATTCTATACAGCCATCGTAGAGTCTGTCCTCACCTTCTCCATCATGGTCTGGTTTGGCTCAGCCACCAAGCATGACACCCGAAGGCTGCAGCGAATCGTCCGATCAGCTGATAAGGTTATTGGCTGCAACCTTCTCTGACCCCTCTCACCCTGGCCACAAACTCTTTGAATCACTTCCCTCTGGAAGGCGACTCCAGACTGTCAAAGCTGCCACAACCAGACATAAAAACAGCTTTTTTCCACGAGTAGTATCTCTACTCAATAACTCAATAACCAAAAATCTGTAGCCTCCTTTTGCTCTGGTATTTTATTTAATTCACATGTTTAATAGTAAGATTAAACGAGAACTTACCAGTTCGAAGTTTGATCATTATTTTATGAGGAGTAACGTTGAGGGATTACGTGAAGAACCCGCCAGGACGCATGTGTGTCATTCTTCAAAGCAGCGGTGTGAAATCACAGATAACAGTAATGACTGAACATAGTAAGATTAGAGAAGAGGATACCAGTTGAACTTTATGATCAAGGGTGGGAGCGGAGGTTCACGTAATCCCTCAACGTTACTCCTCATAAAATAATGATCAAACTTCGAACTGGTAAGTTCTCGTTTAATCTTACTATTTTACTTTGGAGTCACGTGAGTGACTACGTGAAGATTTCAAAGCTCTGTGATTTCATGCTCTGGAAACGAGTCCATGCATCACATCTGCCTTAATTGACTAAGGGAGGAATTGTGTTAACATGTTTAAACATGAATCCGACATTGAAAATCCATGATAAATTTATTAACAACAAATTATAGCCCCTATTTTATGCGGTGAAATCATATTACAGAACTTAAAATTGATTCTGCAAAAGTTTCAGGTTTAACCACTGGTTTATGGTAAAATTGTTGGAACGTTTTTTCCCTTGACCATCCTGCTGTCTCCAGGATTTGGTCCATCGGTACGTCCAACTCCATAGCTGCCGATGTAGCTGCAGCCCTGGTGGAATGAGATTTGAATATGTTAGTATCCACCCCAGCTGTTGTTAAAACCTGTTTCAGCCATCTGGAAATAGTTTGAACCGACACTTTTTTGTGGGGTTGCTTGTGGCTGATTAGTAGTGCCATCTCATTGCCTCTGATGTTTTTGGTGTTCTCCATATATAACAATAAATGCCTTATTATACAGAGACGATCATCTATAGGGTAGGCCCTAAATTCTATTTTGAGGCCTGATGATCCCGGTCTGTTCTGTTTGACTAATTCGTGAATATGAAAAGGCATATTTCTTGTTGAAGAAGTCATATTGTCCAGCCTTAACTTATGTAAAGACTGTACCCTTTGTGCTGTGACCAAAGCCATCAGCATGACTGTTTTATTCATCAGTTTTTGCAGGGATAGAGCTGTTGATGGAGACCAGTTCCTTAGCAACGTTAGGACAATACTCACATCCCATATTTGAGAGTACCTGGTTCTTGGGGGATTGATATTAAAAATTCCCCTCATAAGTTTGGTTACCAGGGGGTGAGTCCCAACAGAATGACGCTCTGATCCTCGCTATAGATATGCTGAAAGGGCACTTCTGGTGCAGTTAATGGCACTGTAACTGAGCCCCTCATCATAATCAGGGCAGCTGATGTCTATGATGCCATTAACATGTTGCATAACAACAAAGCCTGTGGTATGGACTGCATTACTGCAGAACATCTAAAATATGCCAGCTATAAGCTCTGCCCTTTGCTTTCCATGTGCTTTAATGGCTGTCTGGTTCATGGTGTCTTGCCAAATGATATTATGTCTGTAATGCTAGTGCCTGTGATTAAAGATAAGGCTGGTAGGCTCAACAGTATTGATAATTACCGACCTATTGCACTAGCCAGTATCTTATCTAAAGTACTGGAGAGAATACTGCTGACAAAGCTAGAAATGTATGTCCTTACTACTGACAATCAGTTTGGGTTCAAAAGAAAACATGGAACTGACCTGTGTATCTATGCTCTTAAAGAGATTGTGTTCAGGTACACAAGCCTGAATTCATCTGTATTCCTATGTTTTATTGATGCGTCCAAGGCATTTGATAGAATTAACCATGAACACTTGTTTGTAAAATTGCTAAATAGAGGTGCCCCTAAATTCTTAGTGAGAATCTTAGTGTTCTGGTATGCCCATCAAACGTTTAACGTTAAATGGGACAATGTTGTATCTGCTCCATTCTGTGTTAGTAACGGAGTGCGGCAAGGAGGAATTTTGTCTCCTATTTTATTTAATGTTTATATGGACGAATTGTCAAATCAGTTAAATAGGCTAAAAACTGGCTGTCTTGTGGGCAACAGTATTGTTAATCATCTGATGTATGCAGATGACCTGGTCCTGCTCTGTCCATATAGTGCTGGGCTGCAGCAGATGCTGAAGGTGTGCTCTCAGTATGGCCTTGATTATGACATTAAGTATAACGCTAAGAAAAGCCGCATAATGGTAATTAGAAGCGCTGAGGACAGGGAATCACCTTTTCCGACCTTTTATTTGTCAGACAGTCCTCTTGCTGTGTGTGAGGAAATTAAATACTTAGGTCATGTCATATCTGATGACTGGAAGGATGACAAAGACCTCTACCGACAGCGCTGTAAAATTTATCTTCAAGCCAACATGCTTATAAGGAAGTTTTATATGTGCTCTGATTCTGTGAAGTGTTCCCTGTTCAGAACCTACATCACACCGTTATATACTGCTCAATTGTGGTCTAATTATAAGAAAAAGAGTATGCAGAGGCTTAAGGTTGCATACAATGATGCAATGAGGTTGCTACTTCGTGTCCCTATGTGGCATAGTGCCAGTCAATTGTTTGTGTCCACTAGAGTGCCAACCTGTGAGGCACTCTTAAGACAGCTGATGTTTAGTTTTATGTGTCGCCTGGACAAATCAGAGAACCACATAATTGAAGCCCTAGTCAGCCCTCTGAAAAGCTGCTATAGATTCACTTCTAGGCTAAGACGGCATTGGTGCAATAGCTTATATATATTTTAGGCTAATATGCAATTTTTTAATGTATCTTTGTAATTCTTTGTACTGTTTGATGTGTTATATGGACCTGTGTCTGAAATAAAGCTTTAATAATAATGGAGGCCTGCCAGGAATTCCAGAACAGACGTTATGTTCATCGAGCTGTAAGTGATGTTGTTTCTGTGACAATATATCCCCCATTTCCTGATGTATACCAGATATTGTTTTTTGGTGGACTGCCTGTGAGCCGCTGAGATAATGTTCAATGTTCGGTCCGTCAGTCCCAGTTCTGATAGATGGTTCACTGATGTCAATGAGGTTGTTGCAGTCCTCAGTTAAGACTGTAGCCTTGTCCTTTGGTAAAGTCACCGACATGTGAACTGAGTCAATAGTGAACCCCAAATAATCCATTATGGTGGAAGGCGTTAGTTTAGATTTAACTGGATGGATGATAAACCCCAATTTCTCAAACAATTGTTTGGTGGCTGATACAGCTAGTTTGGCTAATACCAAAGTTTTGCCCACAATCAATATGTCATCTAGATAGGCCATGATCATATGTTTTTGTTTCCGAAGAAACGCTAGGGCTGGTTTCAAGATTTTTGTAAACAGCCTGGGGGCTGATGTTAATCCATTTGGTAGAGCTCTATACTGCCAGTTGCCCCATCCAGTTGAATTTTAAATAACGTCTGTGGTCAGTCCGTATAGGTACTGAATAGTAAGCATCTTTTAAGTCGATGCTAGCCATGAAGTAGCCTTCGGAAATCAATTGTTTGGCAGTAACAAAGTTTTCCATTTTGAAATGAATATATTGCACATATGTATTCAAGTTTGTCAAATCTATGATGATGCGACAACCACCATCTTTTTTGTTTTTGGTAAAGATATTAGACACAAATTCCAGAGAATCGTGTTGGGTTTTTTCAATTACCCCCTTTGTGTGAAGTCTCACCAGTACACCGCTGTCCTGTACGCCCGGCCTTTGAGCTTTCACCAGCTTCTCCTGTTCTGCTGGTGGCTGCGTAAGAGTGCTGTCTGTGGCTGTGGGAGGTCCTTGCTGTTGTCGCCTTTATGAGCCCCAGGGTTTTTGCCTCCTCATCGAGCTCCTTAACCTGCTTGGACAGGTTTCCACCAAATAATAATATTGGTGGCTTTGTGTCTCCAGGTTTGCACAGGCCTGCAAATTTTGGATTTAAGGCAGGTCGGATGGCACTCTTTCTGATACTATTGATTTCATACTGCATATTGCAGAATAGTGCCAGTGCATCCTGTTGTTCTTGCGACATTTCCTTCCCATCCACTGTGCGAGCGAATGCTGTGATCCCTGCTGTTAGTAGTTTTAGTATTCTCTGGAGCTTGACATCCATGCTTCTAACTGCTGCTCCGACGTGTTTCCAGATACAATTATTCATGACTGGAACATTCAGGGATACGCAATTTCCTGGTGCCAGATATTTGGCAGTGGTGTCCATCACAGCCTGTTCCTGTAGTTGCTTGAATGACAGGACATCAATGCTGGCAGCTAGTTTCTGTTCTAGGTTTCGTCCAGTCTGATCCGGCTGTATGTAGTTGGACACCATGTCCAGTAGATTTTCGCCTTCCTGCACCCCCTGCACACTTGTAGTTTGTTCAGCAAACCCCTCTTCGGGGTCAGCCCAGAATTGACCCCCAGTACTCCCTTCTGACGAGGGAAATGCACTGTGCAGCCCTACGTAAGGTGCTGCTGTGGGTGTTATATATGACCCACGGTGACTAGACTCCATCTCCCGGAGTCTGTCACGTTGGAGCATTTGCTCCGTGAGCCGCTCCATCCGGCTCCAGCGCGCACGGTCGCTGGCCGCTCGCGGCTCCTCAAAGTCGGACTCATCAGAGTCAACGGCTCTGTTTGTTTTTCTTTTTGCCTTCCCGCCCGGCCGCGGTGTTGATCTGGCCGGTGCGGGGGCTAAGTCGGGCACAGCTGATCCCATTACGGGTGATTCCTGTGCCGCCGGACGCTGCTGGCTGCCCGCAACTCCGCGGTCCTCCCCCGCCAGCTTTGTCGCAGCTCTGGTTGACTTTTTCGATTTGTCCATCGTTTCCCCACCTGTGAAACAGTATGGGAAACAATCATGACCGCAGAGTAACCACTTACCTGTCGGTCCCTGCTTTTAAACTTGCCACTGCGGGGGAACGTCGTTCCACCCCGCCTGTCGTTTCGCAATGCATGTAGCGATATGACACGCATGCGTCCTGGCGGGTTCTTCACGTAGTCACTCACGTGACTCCGAAGTAAAATCGATAATCTTTTATTATTAATGTTTTATGTGTCATTCTTATGTGTCATTGTATGTAATGTTGCACCTTGCGAGCGGAGCACCAAGGCTAATTCCTTGTATGTGAACATACTTGGCCAATAAACTTATTCATTCATTATTAGGGATTGAAGGGTCCCAACCTGAAATGTCGCAAATCTATGTCCACCAGAGATGCTCCCTGACTTGTGTGAAATCATGAGAGGAATAAATCTAGAGGACATGGGTTTAAGGGAAAGGGAGAGCAATTTAATATGAATCTGAGGGACGACTTTTTCACACAAAGAGTGGTGGGTATAAGGAATGAGCTGCCAGATGAGGTAGTTGAGGCAGGGACTATGACAATGTTTAAGAAACAATTAGACAAGTCCATGGATAGGACAGGTTTAGAGGGATATGGGCCAAACACAGGCAGATGGGACTTGTATAGATGGGACTTGTATAGATGGGACATGTGGGTCAGTTTGGGCAAGTTGGGCCGTAGGGCCTGTTTCCACGTTTGATGACCTGCTGAGCAAGTCTGGCACTTTGCTTTCTACGCAAGATTCCAATATCAGCAGCTCTTTGTGTCTCTACTTCATGGTTATGCATGTTCATGATAGATTCACTCAGTTGACTATTTTGGTTTCGATGGTTTGACTTTCTCATCTATGTAGTTGTTTCTGACTTTGAACTTTTCCTTGGAGCTTGCAAGCTCTTGATGTTCTGTGACTCTTGAATCACACAAAATAAAGCCAAATGGCCACTACATCCTCCCCTTCCCAGCTATCCCACAGCCCACTGTCTCCGCCTCTTCCTTTCTTCTTCCCG
This sequence comes from Amblyraja radiata, assembly GCF_010909765.2. NCBI lineage: Eukaryota > Metazoa > Chordata > Chondrichthyes > Rajiformes > Rajidae > Amblyraja > Amblyraja radiata. The sequence continues at coordinate 61,104,706 of NC_045959.1, forward strand.
CCCCCCCCCCCCTCACCCCCACATCAATCTGAAGAAGGGTCTCGACCCGAAACGTCACCTATTCCATCGCTCCATAGATGCTTCCCTCCCTAACTTCTGCCACATATTGCAGCAGCTCTGTTCTGAGAAGCTCCCCGCCAGATAGCTCTTTGACGGCCCACCTCGCTCCTAATTACATCCTAACTTTGTTTCATGAGTGGAATTTGCTCTGTTTGAAAGAATGACTATGGAAATTACTGCAGGTACATTTCTAAAGATGACTCCTCTTGCTTGGTTTCCATCATTCTGTCCTTGTGTTTAGACTAAAGGTTTGAAAGCTTCCTTTTGACTGTGGGCTACTCCAGGTCCAACACCGATTTTCTGGCATCTGATGGTCTGGCGCCTTCTTTAATCCGGATAAAAGTCAGCGTGGAGTCCGGATGCTGGAACAGAAGACAGGCCTGCTGTACTGTCAGCCATAGTACCGTATTATAGACGTTTACCGCTTGTATTCCAGAAGGCGTTGCGTGGCAACAGTACGGGTCACATGTCATGACCTCGACTGCCATGCAACCTCCCAATACCAAATCAAATAAAAAGGCACATAATAACAAGGAACAGGATGCTTTTGCCTCTCAGACTGCATGTAAAACTTCTGAGTGCACTCTCCAATGTTACAACTTGTCGAATGATTTTTGCGTGATGTGAGATAATAACTCCTGGATTTTCTTTGTATTTGCCATCTCCTTGAAGACCTCTCCAAATAGGATGTGAACGATTTATTTCCTGCCATATGATTTACTTGATGCAGTTCCTTTCCACATGGTTTGTTGCATTCTATTCAATGACACTCCGAATGCTCAACTAAATACTTCTTAAATGCCGTTAGGATGCCTGTCAACACAGTCCACTCAGGCAGTGTGTTCCAGATGTCAACTACATACCGATTATATTGGACGTAGAAACCTCTGCTAAGAAGAAATGTGTCTCAGTTTCCACCCCATCCATGCCTCTCATAACTTTGAATACCTTAATCTACATTTGTGTTTTGAAACTTTTCTGAGCCGTTTTGCTAATTTTATTGCATTCTAAAGTGATTCAAGGATAATCCTGGATTTCTGGTTTATTTGTGGTTTAGTTTAGAGATATTGCGTTTAAACGGGACCTTTGGCCCATCAAGTCTACGTCGACCAGCAATCCCCACACACCGGCACTATCCTACACATACTAGGAACAATTTACTAATTTACCAAGCCAATTAGCCTACAAACCTGTACGTATTTGGAGTGTGGGAGGAAACCAAAGCACCCGGAGTATACCCATGCAGGTCAAGGGGAGAACGAACAAGCTCCATACAGACAGCACCCGTAGACAGGATCAAACCCGGATCACTAGCACTCCAATAGGCCTGTCCCACTTAGGCGACTACAGGAGACTATGCGGTCACAACATGGTCGCCACATGTTCGCGTGTGGCTGCCAGGGTGTCGCCTTCATGGTTGTGAGGAGTTCCCGCATTCTCGGAACTTGTCGCGGCTTCATTCAGGTCGCCACTAATTTTTCAACCCGTTGAAAAATTAGCGGCGACCAGAATGAAGCTGCCATGGAGAGTAGCGAGAATTCTCGTGCCATAGGTGCAGTGGTAGTGGGTCGCCAGGAGGTCGTAGGTTGCCGTAGGTTCTCGTAGGTTGTCGCTGGTGCTGCCCAGTGAATTTCATTGGCTCATTGGGAAAAAAAACATAAACAGTGATTTTTAGAATAAGGATAACCGACTGGTAATGTTAATGTCCGCTCAGCCGTGTATCTTTGGCTTCTTAAATGTTGTCTCCACTCCTTCTCCCCACCCCGTCTCCCCCCTTCTCCCCCCTTCTCCCCCCTCTCCCCCCCTCTCCCTCCCGCTTTTAAAGGAAGTGACCCTTCCTGTACACTGTGCTTTCACCATCTTGATTACAGCGCCAACCTTCCTATTCATCGTGGTGTGGGTCTGTATCACATTGGCTTTGCACCGTGTGAATTTCACTCAGACAGAGCTCCCCCACTTGCCCTGTCCCCCGCTTGTTTAACTGGCTGGTGAAGGAAGCTATTTGTGTATGTGTGTGTGTGTTCCACTCTGAAAGTCGCTGTTCCAGTTGCCAGGTTTTCAACAACCGGCTACGACTTGACAGTCGCCTGAAAAATCGCCTAAGTGGGACAGGCCCATAAGGCAGCAACTCTACCGCTGCGCCACTGTGTTGCTTTAAGCTTTACATACAGTAACAGGTAAATGGACACAGCGTCTTCCAATGAAGATATTTATTCTGATGATAACAGTAAGAAACTCACTGTTCACATCATGTAATTAATTATAAATGTGATTACATCTGTATATCCTCTGGCCACATAACATTTACAGCCTGAAAAAGGGTCCTGACCCGAAATATTATCTACCCATTGCCTCCACAGATCCTGCCTGACCCAGAGTTCCTCCAGCACTTTTTCTTTGCTCAAGGTTCCAGCTTCTGTAGTGTCCTGCGTTTAATATTTGGGCATCTATGTACAGATATGTACAGTTTATAATATTCATATTAGCAAGCATAATCATGTCACACATTTGTATCGTTCCTTAACCATCAGATTCAAGTCATTGAACACCACTACCACTCATCCTATTGACACAACATCAACATATTCACTCACCTTATATTTACACTCTTTATCACATTCTCATTATTCTTTTAATGTGTCAACATTATTCACAAATAGATTTTCATGCTATTGCAGGCACAAACCTTTTGCATTAGTAATTGGAGTATCACTCTACGACTCAGTCTGAAGAAGGGTCCCGACTTGAAAAGTCATCTATCCATGTTCTTCAGAGATGTTTCCTGACCCGCTGAGTTATTCCAGTTATTTGTATACATTTTGTGTAAACCAGCACATGCAGTCCTTGTGTTTTAGTTTTTAGTTTTAATTTTAGAGATGCAATGCAGAAACAGGCCCTTCGGCCCACCGTGCCGACCAGCGATCCCTGTTCACTAGTACTATCCAACAGGGACAATTTACAATTTTACTGAAGCCAATTAACCTACAAACCTCTACTTTGGAGTGTGGGAGGAAACCAGAGCACCCAGGGAAAACTCACATGGTCACGAGGAGAATATACAAACTCCGTGCAGACAACACCCGTAGTCAGGATCGAACCCGGGTCTCTGGTGCTGTAAGGCTGCAACTGCAAATCCACCGTGTCTCAATTTTCTCATTTGGATAATTGCTAATTTTCTGATAATTGCTGAATGTTTTTTTGACATGGTTTTATGATTTGATTTCCATCGGAAAGACACAAATCTAAGTATCAGTAAAAAATAAATATATCTTCCACATTAACATCTACGAGGTTTACACTGCTGTTTTTTTTTGTATATTCTACCTTTTTAACTAACAATCAATGAGAAAGAAAACAAAACATTGCTCTAAGTGTTAAGACTAGTTGTGAAAATCATTAGGAATTCTGCATCAAAGTCTTTTCTTTTCTTCAGCTGCAAAGTTAAAAATAACGTTTGCGGCAAGTTCCTGCGTCTGCTTCAGGGAAGCTTTCAGGTAAACGTAATTGGAACAACAACTGTGTGGCCATGATTAGACAACAGCAGGGCGTACAAATGCTGAGACATTCATAGAGGCTAAAAGTCACTGCAAGCCTTTGATTTTCTTTGTGTTCAGTGATCTTTACCTATCACTGATCATGAAGAGCAAAAACCATATTGACTTTTTTCCATCCCTAGACATTTGAAAAACTTCCTGTAAACACCGAGCAATATATCTCAGTTAAAAATAAACTTTAAATGCCACCTCTCTGGCTGCAACTTTATTTGTGTCACATTCTCTGAGTCAATAAAAGTTCCATTATGGAATTTTCTTGCGTGGAGTTTGAACAGACTTCCGGTGGTGCCATGGAGTAGGAAGCAGGCGTCCATTTTAGCTCCACTCCTGAAAATGCGCTATAAAACCTGAAAGAGAAACGGGGCCAATTTTAAAACACTTACCAGGAGATACCTGATGTCGCGTAAGTGACGTAATCAGAAATCGCCGCAAACTGACGGGGCCACCGGTACTTTTAAATGAACAAACTGAATTTACCGACGCTGCCCCAGACAAGACCACTAACCAGACTTCGAGTCGCTCAAGAGTTGGAGAAAATAACACCTCAAACAACTCCTGAAGAATCTGAGGAGGAAACTGAAGGACAAAGATTTATTGCTGCTATGGAAGGAAAAGTAAAAGAGGCCCGGGGAGCCGTTGGTGCGAGGAGGAGTTACCTGGAGCTGTGAGTATAAAAACAGCGTGGGGCTTGCTTCTACAGAGGCCCGGGGAGCCGTTGGTGCGAGGAGGAGTTACCTGGAAGTGTGAGTTTACCCAAATCTGCGACGTTCCATCTCACTTTCAGAGAAGGAGTCTGGTGGAAGCCTCTGATTGGTCGAACGGACTAGAGGAAGCAGCTGATTGGCTTGTATCCCGGGTAAGGCTTTGTATTGTATTCGGATAAGGGGGAGATTGAGGGCCAGGGCAGTTTACTGCTCTGGATGTCAGATGTGGGAGGTCATGGAGTCTGAGTGCCCTCCAGGGACCGTGTTAGGAACCTGGAGCAGCAACTCGATGACCTCTGTCTGCTCAGGGAGAGCGAGGAGGTCATAGAAAGGAGTTACAGGGAGGTGGTCACTCCAAGACCACGGGAGACGGAAAACTGGGTCACAGTTAGGAAGGGCAATGGGCAGAGGCAGGGACTGGTGAGTACCCCGGTGGCTGTACACCTTGAAAATAAGTACTCATGTTTGAGTAATGGTGGGGGAGACAGCCTACCTGGGGGCAGTGACAGCGGCCGGGCCTCTGGCACAAAGACCGGTCCTGTTGCTCAGAAGGGTAAGGAAAAGAAGAGGAGGGCAATTGTAATAGGGGACTCTATAGTCAGGGGGTCGGATAGGCGATTCTGTGGAAGCAGACAGGAGACCCGGATGGTAGTTTGCCTCCCTGGTGCCAGGGTCAGGGATGTGTCTGAACGTGTCCAAGAAATCCTGAAATGGGAGGGAGAGGAGCCTGAGGTTGTGGTGCATATAGGTACCAATGACATAGGTAAAAAAAGAGAAGAGGTCCTGAAAGAAGAATTTAGGGAGTTAGGTAGAGAGTTAAGGAGAAGGACTGCAAAGGTAACAATCTCAGGATTACTGCCTGTGCCACGCGACAGTGAGATTAGGAATGGAGCGAGTGGAGGATAAATGAGTGGATGAGGGACTGGTGCAGTGGGTATGGATTCAGGTTTCTGGATCATTGGGACCTCTTTTGGGGAAGGTGCGACCTGTACAGAAAGGACGGGTTGCACTTGAACTCGAGGGGGACCAATATCCTGGCGGGGAGATTTGCAAAGGCTACTGGGGAGACTTAAAACTAGTATGGTTGGGGGGAGGGACTCAAATTAGGAAAGCTAGCAGTCAGTGTGTGAGGCAGGAGGCAGAGAATGGTAGCACTCTGACCCAAAATGTAGGGGAGAGAGAAGAAAAAGACAATAAACAGAGAATAAGAGAGGGTGGGTTTCTTAAATGTGTATATTTTAATGCTAGGAGCATTGTAAGAAAGGTGGATGAACTTAGAGCCTGGATTGACACCTGGAAGTATGATGGTGTGGCGATCAGTGAAACATGGTTGCAGGAGGGCTGTGATTGGAAACTAAATATTCCAGGATTTCGTTGCTTCAGGTGTGATAGAATTGGAGGGGCAAGAGGTGGAGGTGTTGCATTGCTTATCAGGGAAGATATTACAGCAGTGCTTTGGCAGGATAGATTAGAGGGCTCGTCTAGGGAGGCTATTTGGGTGGAACTGAGAAATGGGAAAGGGGTAGCAACACTTATAGGGGTGTATTATAGACCGCCAAATGGGGAGCGAGAATTGGAAGAGCAAATATGTAAGGAGATTGCAGATATTAGTAGTAAGCACAAGGTAGTGATTGTGGGAGATTTCAATTTTCCACACATAGACTGGGAAACACATTCTGTAAATGGGCTGGATGGGTTGGAGTTTGTAAAATGTGTGCAGGATAGTTTTTTGCAGCAATACATAGAGGTACCTACTAGAGAAGGGGCAGTGCTGGACCTCCTGTTAGGAAATGAGATGGGTCAGGTGGCAGAGGTATGCTTTGGGGAACAGTTCGGGACCAGTGATCACAATACCATTAGTTTCAATATAACTATGGAGAGGGTCAGAACTGGACCTAGGGTTGAGATTTTTGATTGGAGAAAGGTTAACTTTGAGGAGATGCGAAAGGATTTAAATGGAGTAAATTGGGACAGTTTGTTTTATGGGAAAGATGTGGAAGAGAAATGGAGAACATTTAAAGGTGAAATTTTAAGAGTACAGAATCTTTATGTCCCTGTTCGGTTGAAAGGAAATAGTAAAAATTGGAAAGAGCCATGGTTTTCAAGGGAAATTGGACACTTGGTTCGGAAAAAGAGAGAGATCTACAATAATTATAGGCAGCATGGAGTAAATGAGGTGCTTGAGGAGTATAAAGAATGTAAAAAGAATCTTAAGAAAGAAATTAGAAAAGCTAAAAGAAGATATGAGGTTGCTTTGGCAAGTAAAGTGAAAGTAAATCCAAAGGGTTTCTACAGCTATATTAATAGCAAAAGGATAACGAGGGATAAAATTGGTCCATTAGAGAGTCAGAGTGGACAGCTATCTGCAGAGCCAAAAGAGATGGGGGAGATATTGAACAATTTATTTTCTTCGGTATTCACCAAGGAGAAGGATATTGAATTATGTGAGGTAAAGGAAACAAGTAGAGTAGCTATGGAAACTATGAGATTCAAAGAAGAGGAAGTACTGACACTTTTGAGAAATATAAATGTGGATAAGTCTCCAGGTCCGGACAGGATATTCCCTAGGACATTGAGGGAAGTTAGTGTAGAAATAGCAGGGGCTATGACGGAAATATTTCAAATGTCATTAGAAATGGGAATAGTACCGGAGGATTGGCATACTGCACATGTTGTTCCATTGTTTAAAAAGGGGTCTAAGAGTAAACCTAGCAATTATAGACCTGTTAGTTTGACGTCAGTGGTGGGCAAATTAATGGAAAGGATACTTAGAGATAATATATATAAGCATCTGGATAAACAGGGTCTGATTAGGAACAGTCAACATGGATTTGTGCCTGGAAGGTCATGTTTGACTAATCTTCTTGAATTTTTTGAAGAGGTTACTCGGGAAATTGATTAGGGTAAAGCAGTGGATGTTGTATATATGGACTTCAGTAAGGCCTTTGACAAGGTTCCTCATGGAAGGTTGGTTAAGAAGATTCAATTGTTGGGTATTAATGGTGGAGTAGCAAGATGGATTCAACAGTGGCTGAATGGGAGATGCCAGAGAGTAATGGTGGATGGTTGTTTGTCAGGTTGGAGGCCAGTGACTAGTGGGGTGCCACAGGGATCTGTGTTGGGTCCACTGTTGTTTGTCATGTACATCAATGATCTGGATGATGGTGTGGTAAATTGGATTAGTAAGTATGCAGATGATACTAAGATAGGTGGGGTTGTGGATAATGAAGTAGATTTTCAAAGTCTACAGAGAGATTTATGCCAGTTGGAAGAGTGGACTGAAAGATGGCAGATGGAGTTTAATGCTGATAAGTGTGAGGTGCTACATCTTGGCAGGACAAATCAAAATAGGACGTACATGATAAATGGTAGGGAATTGAAGAATGCAGGTGAACAGAGGGATCTTGGAATAACTGTGCACAGTTCCCTGAAAGTGGAATCTCATGTAGATAGGGTGGTAAAGAAAGCTTTTGGTGTGCTGGCCTTTATAAATCAGAGCATTGAGTATAGAAGTTGGGATGTAATGTTAAAATTGTATAAGGCATTGGTGAGGCCAATTCTGGAGTATGGTGTACAATTTTGTTCGCCTAATTATAGGAAGGATGTCAACAAAATAGAGAGAGTACAGAGGAGATTTACTAGAATGTTGCCTGGGTTTCAGCAACTAAGTTACAGAGAAAGGTTGAACAAGTTAGGGCAGGTTCGTTTTTATCATTTAAAAATAAATTGGATAGTTATATGGACGGGAAAGGAATGGAGGGTTATGGTCTGAGCGCAGGTATATGGGACTAGGGGAGAATACGTGTTCGGCACGGACTAGAAGGGTCGAGATGGCCTGTTTCCGTGCTGTAATTGTTATATGGTTATATGGTTATAAGAACAAACTTTAAGAGAAGCTGTGGCAACGGACTTTGGTGAGATTCTGAATAAGGAGCTTTCCAAGCTGTCTATTCAGCTGGAAAAGTTAGAAACAAGAATGGATGCCGGGAACAATTATATTTGTGATAGAATTGGTATTCTACAGGATCGTATTGAAGAAGTAGATACCGATTTAAGAGAAGAAATTAAACAGGTTGAAGAAGATTTCAGTAAAAAGCTGGAGCCCGTTTTTCTTACTTCAACAGAACAAAACAAAGCTATTAAAGATCTGGAAACTACAACTATGGACATGTCTGAAGCGATGCAAAGATGTGAAAGAAGATCTAGACCGAGTTTCTGGGCAACTGGCCAGAATGGCCGACAAATGCCTCGATCTCGAAGCTCGGTCGAGACGTCAAAACTTAAAAATTGTTGGAGTGAAAGAAGGGAAGGAAACTGGAGTAGACCCTTGGGTTTTCGCTGCCAACTTACTTCAACAAGTATTCAGTCTGTCTGAAAGACCCAAAGTAGATGCTGCACATCGAGTTCAGAGAGCACACTCAAGGGTCGGAGCTCCACCAAGACAGATTATCCTGAAACTTAACGACATAGCAGTTCTTGAAGATATTATGAAGAAAGTGCCATTTGGAAAAAAACCTGATGTTCGAAGGAGAAAGTGTAAGATTCTTCAGAGATTACCCGGCAGAGGTGGCGAGGAAACGTGCCCTTTTTACGTTTGGCGGTGGCGAGGACACGTTTGCCCTTTTATTTTAAGCTGATTCTTAAAGGAATCCCAAACCTGAGATATGGAATAATATATCCTGCCAAACTGAGGGTCACATATAATGACTCGGAGCGTTTCTTTACTGATCCAGAAGCAGCATTCAAATATGCACAAGACTTAAAAAAAGGACACTAAAGGATAAGTAAAATGCTACGGCTTTGCTGATTTTGTGGATTAAGCCACGTGTTTAATGTATACCTTATATATATATTTATAAGGGGTAGATTGAGAGAATATGCTTCTTTACATAAAAAGATATACAAAAGTTGCAGATAAGATGGCCGACTTACTCGCACGTGCTAATGTCTAGACACCTTATCAGGAATGGATTGGAACATAAGTGGATACAATGTTCAAGGCCGTTGTGTTTACTAAAGAAAGATTCAAGAAACTGGAATTATGCAGTAAAGAAAACAAATTAAACGGAGCGGAACGTAATAATCTACTAACAAATTATGTAATCAATTATATCACTAACACATAAATAATTGTACTAAATCATTTATTTTAACCTAAAACGTAATATCATAACGGAATAATGATTCATTCCTCTTTAAAGCTAACAATGAATAATCTCTAGATTTATGACCTCTAGTTAAGTTTCATTGTATCGGTATATATCAAAAATATGGTTAATCGATTTGTGTGGGCAAATTTCCAGAAACGGTCAGGCCAAACCGACAGAGAATCATCCAAGCTGGTAAGGAGCCAGTAAAAGACAGACTGAGATGAACCTGGCAGGCAGTCAAGACGCGGATCCAAGGCTGAGTTCTCAGTTAACCCCTTCCAGCCAGATGATTCTTACTTAAATATGACGATTATTAATAAGTAAAAAAAAAAAATTTGTTTTTTCTTTTAAGTTAAATACAACATTTAAACAGTAAATATCTATTTAGTTTAACCTATTAGATGAACTACTTATAGTACATGCTTGGTTGTTTTTTCTGCAGATATATTATCTGGTTCTGGCCTGTTCTTTCTCTTCCATAATACTAGTTTGTAAGGAGTGGAACTAAATGTAATCTACATCTACGGAAGGTTACCCAAATTCTTCCACCATTTGCTGGTTTCACACTATTTCTAAATATTGTTTTTTCATATTATTTATGTTATTAACCCCCTATTTTAAAACATTTTCTCTATTGGGCACCTTTCTTTGGGATATACCTACAGAGTTCAGAAACTGGGAGCACCCACCCAACACCCAGAAGGTTGAGTTATTGTGTTGCACCATCTGAAATAAAGGAACCAATGTAAGTTACAATGCAAGACGACCCTCTAAAGAAAACTGGAGGAATTACGTTTTGTAGCTGGAATATTAGGGGCGCTAATGAGCCAATCAAAAGGGGTAAGATTCTTGCCCAATTAAAATCACTCAATGCCGACATAATATTTTTACAGGAAACACATCTTAAAGTCCAAGCTCAGACCAGGCTGAAGGCCAATTGGATCGGTCAAACATATCACTCCTCCTATCTCTCTAAATCCAGAGGTACTGTAATTATAATCCGTAAGGGTATACCATTTAAACATAAAAACACCATTGCAGACAAAGAGGGGAGGTATGTCATAGTCTCTGGAGAGATACATTCTACCCCACTTACCATGGTAAATATTTATGCCCCTAACTTTGATAACCCACAATTTTTTAACAAAATCTTGAATATAGTTTCTGAGTCCACTCAGCAAAATGTGAAAATCGGGGGAGATTTCAATTGTGTTTTGGATCAATACCTCGATAAATCTGCCCAACAATAGAGGCATAATATAAAATAAAAATCCAGTGAACTTTTAAATACGTATATTAAAAAAACAAATATAACAGATGTATGGAGGATTGCAAACCCTGCCGGAAGAGAATACTCCTTCTACTCATCAGTACATAAAACCTATAGACGTATTGACTACTTCCTAGTGGAAAATTAATACCCTTTACAACTAACCCTAAATACCATAATAGTATCATTTCCGATCATTCTCCGCTCACCTCCTCCTTAAAACTAGGAGGAATGTTTAATAAAAAATCGTTCTGGAGGTTTAATCCTCAAATACTAAATAATCTGGACTGTTGTAAATACTTAAAACAACAGATGGAACTCTTTTTTGAGACCAATTATACCCCCAGACATCTTGCCCTCCCTATTATGGGAATCTTTTAAGGTTTTTATCGGAGGTTCTATCATTTCATATCAAGCTTATCAAAACAAAAAGAATAGGACGGAACAATTGCAACCAGAAGAACAGATCAGACTACTTGATTTCAAAAACGCGATAGATCCAACTATAGATAAACACAACAAGATAGCAATATTGAAATTTAAACTAAACCAAATTTTATCTGCAAGAGTTATTAGATTATTTCAAATTACAAAACAGGAAAAATTTCGAATTCGACGACAAACCACACAAACTTTTAGCACGCCAGCTGAGAAAAGTTGAAAAGGACCAGACTATTCTAAAAATTAAATCAGATAAAGGTGAACTGTTAATGCTTCCAAAAGACATTAATGAAAGATTTGCCCAATTTTATCAAAACTTATACACATCCAAAACATCAACAGAAAACAGAAAAATTACAAACTTTCTGGACAACTGTAAACTTCCAACATTTAATCTGCTGGAACAAGAGGAATTAGGAGCACAGATTTCAATTAAAGAAATAGAAGAGACAATCAATTCACTGAAGAACAGTAAAACACCAGGACCAGACGGGTTTAGTAACGAATTTTATAAAAGATTTTACGAGGTAATTTCCCCACGTTTACACAATCTTTATACATACGCATTTAAAGAACAGACATTACCACACACACTAGCTGAATCAACTATCACACTTATGCCCAAAAAAGATAAAGATCTAGAAGACCCGGGAGCATACAGAGCAATCGCCCTGATAAATACAGATCAGAAAATACTAGCGAAAACTTTGGCAAGAAGGTTAAGTAAATACGTTAATAAATTAATACATTCGGATCAAACGGGGTTTATACCCAAGAGACATTCGTTTAATAAGTTGAGAAGCCTTTTTAACATAATGTACTCATACAGAACTAAAGAAGAAGACATCAATTATTTCATTAGATGCAGAAAAAGCATTTGACCAAGGAGAATGGAAATACCTTTTCACAGTACTGCAGAAATTTCAGATGGGAGATAATTTTATTTCATGGATAAAATTATTATTTGATAGGCCGACTGCCAGAATACTGACCAACCACATACTTTCTCCGAAATTTCAGCTATCCAGGGGCAATAGACAGGTATGTGCATTATCACCCCTGTTATTTGCCGATGTGATTGAACCCATAGCGGAAAGTATAAGAGTATATCCGAACATTCATGGCTATAATACTAAACACTCCAATAATAAAATATCATTATATGCAGATGATGCATTATTATATATCACCAATTCCCAAGTTAGCATTCCAAATATTAAATGTTATAGAGGAAATCGGTTCCTTTTCAGGATATAGAATAAACTGGAACAAAAGTGAAATTATGGCAATAAAACCTCAAGAGCCGACACACCTTTTAAAATTCCCTTTCAGAATTGCTACAGAAAAATGTAAATATCTGGGTGTTCAGGTAACCAGAAAATATACATCTTTATTCAACGCAAACTTCCCGCCTTTAGTTACTAAATTAAACGCCCTTATTCAATTCTGGGAAACACCCCCGATCTCTCTAATAGGCAGAATAAATGCTATAAAAATGATCTTCCTCCCACAAATTCTCTATTTATTTCAATCAATATCGATATACCTACCTAAATTTTTTTTTCAATCTTGATTCTCAGATTACAAACTTTATCTGGGATTATAAAACACATAGAATTCATAAACGACATCTGTGCAAACCCAAAGAAATGGGCGGATTGGCTCTCCCCAATTTCTTATACTATTAGTGGGCAATGAATATTAAAAATGTAATTTATTGGCTGGCTAACGCATGCCACCAGGTAGACTGGTTGATAATGGAGAGAGAGGATTGCTCGCCTTTTAATATAGGCGCGATTCTTCTCTCTCCAACAAAGTTGAAGAACACACTATATGATAAAAATCCGATTATTCACAGCACTTTACGAATCTGGAGACAAGTAAAATCAACTTTTAAACTAAGAAATTTATCTCTTCTTTCACCAATAGCTAATAACCCTTTGTTTAAGCCATCTATTATTGATAAAACGTTTACTTATTGGGAAAGACTAGGAATTAAAAAACTACGAGATGGGAAGTCTTCAGTCATTTCAGAAATTACAGTCGAAATAGAATCTGAAAGGTAATCAATATTTTAGACATCTTCAAATTCGAGATTATTTGAAAACATATACCCATGACTATCAAACTCTGCTGCCAGATATATTAGACAAAGGTATGACTAGAAACTCTTCTAAATATAGAAATTCCATCGTCAGACGCAATTAGAAGAGACTGGGAAGAGGAACTAGGCCTAAAAATTTCCAAAGACAGATGGGAATTTAAAAAAAAATATACACATAATTGTTCGATTAATGTTAGACACATTTAAATCTAATTTAAAATACTGCACAAATTCTACTACTCAAAGACTAAACTGAATGAGATTTTTTCAAATGTATCTCCTATTTGTGACAAATGTCTCCTTTAAGAAGCAACTATAACACATTCCTTTGCCTCTTGCATAAAACTACATAACCTTTGGAAAGGAATTTTTGAAATTTTCTCAAAAACATTAAAAACAAAACTGGACCCCCATACGGAACTGATTATTTTCGGAACATCAGAAGCCTGCCCTGAGCTATCAATATTTCAAAGACGTTTCCTTAATTATGGCCTGATAACGGCGAAAAAACTAATACTTAAATTTTGGAAAAATACATCTGCCCCTACTCTTAAAATGTGGATTACAAACATGTCTGAGACGCTACAACTTGAAATTATGAGACTTGTCTTAGCAGGAAAACCAGAACAATTTTAGAAGACATGGATTCCATTAATTGATTCCTTACAAGGATAGTATGGTGCAACACAACTTCGGAATTAAACCGATTTATGGGTTGGGTGATGGGTGGGGAGAGATATGAAGCAGATATATCATCACTTTTTGTTTTTCTTTCTGTTTTTGTTTTTTATTTCTTTACGTTTTTCTCATTTTTTTTTAACTTACTCATTCTTCGACTACACTCATTTGGTAGTCTAGGGGTTCCATTCTTACACATTCACTTTCTCTTTCATTTTCTCTTTCTTGCTTTTTCTCTCTTTTTCTATTTCATCTTAGCTAAAAATTAAAATTGAAGCTGTACAATAAATGTATTATGTCATATGCCGCGGTTTATACTTTTGTACACTGCTTCTAATAAAAATAAAATAAAAAAAAAATAAAAAAAACGGAGTTTGAACTCAGAGTTTTAGACTTTAGGCCCAGAAACAGGCCCCATCGACCCACCAAGTCCACGCTGACTAGTGATCACCCTGTACACTAGCATTATCCTACACACAAGGGACAATTTAACAACTTACCGGCCAATTAAACTACAAACCTGTACGTCTTTGGAGTGTGGGAGGAAACTGGAGCACCCGGAGAAAACCCACATGGTCACAGGAAGAACATATAAACTCCGTACAGATAGCACCCATAGTCAGGAACAAACCCAGGTCTCTGGTGCTGTAAGGCAGCAACTCTACCAATGTGCCACCGTGCCGCCTGAGTTTAGAAAAGTGCTAGTTACATCCGTGAACCGGCACTGTGATGTGTAACTTAATAATAAGTCTGATAGAATTCAAAAAAGGTCATTGAATTTAGAATTTAAATTGATTTACCACTTCAGGAATTTAATGACATTAATTCAGCTACATGTACTCTACATGATTTCCCAGGATGGTATTTTTAATGAGTTTGTCAAAATATATCCAAATTAATTCTCAATGTAAGATTCCAACTATTCAGAAATATTCAGATTGTCATCAGTAGAGCAAGTCATGTATTCAGTGTGCATATTATCCATATTATGACCTTGTATTTCTCACAGCCTCTAACTACTTGATAATCTACAGAAGAATTTAACTTTCTCCCACAAGATTATATTCCTAGGGTCATCTCATCACTATTATTTTTCAATCAGACCTTTGTATTGCATACTGAATAACTGTCAGATACTCATTTGTATACAGGTAGAGTTTTGACTGCATATTTATTAATGTATGGCTGACCAAGTGTGAAACAAATGACGGCACGTTGGTGCAACAAGAGAGTTGCTGACTTACAATGCCAGAGGCCTGGGTTTGATCCTGACTACATGCGCTGTCTGTATGGAGTTTGTAAGTTCTCTCTGTGACTGCATGGCTTTTCTCCGGATGCTCCGGTTTCCTACCACACTCCAAAGACACACAAGTTTGTAGGTTAATTGGCTTTGGTAAAGATTGTAAATTGTCCTTCGTGTGCACAATAGCGCTAGTGTACGGGGCGCGACTCGGTGGGCCAAAGGGCCTGTTTGCACGCTGTATCTCTCAACTAAACTAAACTATATGGCCTCCCATGTCTATAATGAGCAGTTCTGATTAGAACAGAGTGCCCTAAAGAAGGAGAGGTTGTTTGGTCTGTAGAATATTAAAAGTAGAGATCAGAATTGTGTGAGAGTTTTCATTGTCAGCTTATTTAAAGTAGTTAAATCAGGCTATTTAAATTTCAAATGCTCAAGACAAGAGTCAAGCATGCTTTAGTGTCATATGTCTTGAAATATAAAATTCTTACTTTGCAGATAACATTATAGATGAAAGTGCATATAGTTATTAAAACTGAGCATTTACTTTGAGGAATCCAAGTGAATTTTCATTAGCTATATATTTTTTTAAGTAACGCTCTCACAGGGTTGGATTTCTCTAAGATTTGCTTTCAAATATTCCTGCATTTTTGAGCATCACTGAAGTTGTGAGGTCTATTTTTCAGCATCTTCCTGGTATTAACAGTGCTCTTTATATTTAGTTGCAGTGATGCAGCTGATATCTTCCAAATACCTGATTTTGGGCATTTAAATACTCTGCCAATTAAGCTTTAAATAAATGTAATTATTTGTCTGAAACTGATTGTGCCATGCAATCCCTGTACATCCTCCAGGAAGTGGATGTGAATGAGTTGGTTACAAACATAGAAACATGGAAAATAGGTGCAGGCCCCTCCAGCCATCCCTACAAGATCATTTATATTGCTTTCTATTGATCATTCAATATGATCATGGCTGATTATCCAAAATCAGTACCCCGTTCCTGCTTTCTGCCCATATCCCTTGATTCCATTAGCCCTAAGAGCTATATCTAATTCGCTCTTGAATACATCAAGTGAATTGGCCTCCACAGCCAGAGAATTGCACAGATTCACAACTCTCTGGGTGAAGAAGATTTTCCTCATCTGTCCTAAATGGCCTACCCCTTATTTTTAAACTGTGTGTGTACTTGTGAGTATGTGTATACAGTATATACACTGAACTTTTTTTTCTTTCTCGCTTATCATATTATTTACAGTGTACTATGTTTACATTTTCTGTGCTGCAGCAAGCAAGAATTTCATTGTTCTATCAGGGACATACAGTATGACAATAAAACACTCTTGACACTTGACTCTTGACTGGTTTAACAACTGTTCTGCTCTTGGCCACCTGAATCCACAGAGAGTGGTGGGCTCAGCCCAAACCATCACAAGCTTGCGACTTTCAGTCCACCATCAGTGAACGTTGCATTGAGATAACTGGAAGTATCTTCAATGATGCTCGCCTTTCCTCCCTTCTATCTTCCAGGAGAAGATACAGGAGCCTCAAGGTTTAGGCATCCATAATTAAGAACCGCTTCTTCCCCACTGATATTAGACTCCTGAACCAAGTGCAGCGGGAGTCCAGAACCAATGTGATGGTGTGGGTCTCTGATGATGCTGGCTGCCTTTTTGAGGCAGCGACTCTGATAAATCCCTTTGATGGTGGGAGGTCAAAGCCGGTGATGGACTGGGCAGCGTTCACAACTTTTTGCAATCTTTTCCGCTGAGATAATAATAATAATAATAATAATACATTTTATTTTCGGGCGCCTTTCAAATCTCAAGGTCACCTTACAAAGATTAAACAGAAGAGAAAAAAAACATATAGTCGGAGAAAAATAAATAATAAGGACATCATCAATACACAAATTAAAGATAGAAATCGCTCCAAAGACACAAAATCAAAAAATCAAAAAAAACACAATGTGAAGAGAGAGCAGCGGCAGCTAAAGCGCGCCAGCGTCCACTCTCTCTTCCGACAGCCATCTTGGACACAGACTAACAAAGTACCTTACACACAGAAAAATCATCCCCCCACAGTGGTTACCACTGTGGGGAAGGCACAAAAGTCCAGTCCCCAACCCCAGTTCTCCCAAAAGTCAGGCCTATTAAGGCCACCGCTGTTGCCTCAACGGAGGCCCGATGTTCCTGGCCGTTCTAGCCGGGTGGTCTTGCCCCGGCGTAGGGAGAGTCCTCACAGCGGCTGGGCCACCTGGAACGGCCGCTTCCTAGCAGGGGATTGTCGGCTTCCGAAGCCGACAAGGACGCACCGAGTTGGAGCTCCCAGGCTCCCGAAGTTAATGTCGGCGCCGCCCGCTCCGCTCCACGGACCCGCAGCCCGGAGGTGTTGCTCTCGGCAGTCCAGCTCACCGGAGCTCCAGCGCGTCGATCCAGCGCGGCGACCCAGGCAAGGCATCGCCCGCTCCGCTCCGCGATGGCGCTCCAGCGCTGTGCCGCCACCGAAGCCGAGGTGCTGGGCGGTCCCCACCAGGAAACGGCGCTCCAAGCCCGCTGGTAGGCCACGAGGACGGGTCGACGGGCAGCCCAGAGAAAAAGCTGCCTCACCGACCAGGTAGGGACCTAGAAGTAAGGTTACCTCCTTCCCCCCACAATAAGAAGTCCATTTCTCCGAAAAAACGACGAACAAAACTAACTAAAAACTGAAAAAAAAATGAATTAAACGGACGGCTGCTGGTTAGCAGCCGTTCCCCAAGATGGCTCCTCCTCGATTGAGATGCATCCCGTTACAATACTTTCTGTCATGGGGTAGACGGACTCCCCTGTTGTTAGATAAATTTCCCTCCTGGGATGAATAAAGTTTTATCGTATCGTATTGTAAGGCAGCAACTCTACCACTGCACCACTGTGCTGCCCACCGGGTGCCCTTTTCTCCCTTGTGCCCTTCTTGGACTTTCCATTTTTATCCCCCCCATACATTTTCTTTCTGCGTTTTCCCTTGTTCGATTCCCTTAGCGGCACAGTGGTGTAGTGATAGAGTTGCTGCATAGATCCAGGTTTGATCATGACTTGGGTGCTGTCTGTATGGAGTTTGTACATTCCCCATGTGACCAAGTGGGTTTTCTCTGGGTGTTCTGGTTTCCTCCCAAATGCCAAAGACATGCAGCTTTGTTGATTAATTTTATTCTGTAAATTGCTCCCTAGTGTGTTGGATACAAATGTGGGATAAAATAAAACTGGTGACCGATGGTCGGCTTGTTTCCACACGGTAACTCTAAAACGAAAACTTCCCCTAGTTGACTCCAAACCCAAGAGTCAAGAATGTTTAGTTGTCATATCAACTGGGAATGGCACACAGACTTTTTTCTTCAGCAAACATTCCCATCCGATTACAATTCCCCCACTTCTTCAGCTCAGGAACATCTCATCCAAAATTCCTGATGCTGACAAGTAAGTCGAAGTACTTTGAATTCGTCTTTGTGCCACCTTGTGTTTTGTTAACATTACAACACAAAATTATATATTGTTTTAAGCGTCCTGAATGCAGGTGAGGCGAGTTCAGTTATTCATTGGAACCACTGAGGCATAAGGTTTTGTGCTGAAACTCCACACTCACAATTTACAAGGGATCCACGTGAAGTATAATTTATCATATCTTGTCATTCAACATGCTGAAACCAGTGAAATGGCACAGATCAATCATTTCAGCTAGGAAGCAGAAGATGATATGTTGCTGTGTTTGGTTTAATAAAACGTTTGAGGTTATTGGTGATCAGTAGCAAGGAACAGTGAGAAAACCAAGTGATATGCTAATCTTGCTTCAAATGTTTGTTGTCTCTCATTCAGATTCCAGGGAAATATCAGAGAGCTCCGAGAGAGAAAAACATATTTTGCACATACATTTGTTTAAATATCTGCAAACATAAATATCATTGGCAATCATTTTTCTTTCACCAGATTTACATATAAAATCAAATTTGATCGCAGTAATTTGCTATTCTGAAATATTGTGGTTTACAGACCTCTTCAAGTCTAGACGATACTTCATGTTTAAATTAATGCTCTACTTGTGAAAGAAAATGACATGCAGGTCAGCATTTAATAAGAATTCTGAATGTTCCCTCTGAAATGGAAATCTTCGCACGGTGCTGGCCTGCCAAATAGGATTAGTGTCAACTGTGGATTTGTTGATAGAACTCTCAGATTTGGATCAAAGGGCTTCAGGTTCAAGTCTCTTGTTACGCAAAAACTTGAGTTGATGTTCGAGTGCAGCGTTTGGAATCCTGAAACTGTAAGAAGTTGAGGGTGAGTTTAGGAACTCTGTGGGAACCTGTGTGGTGATCCTTTTTGTTACCTATGCTTTCAATTTGCGTGAGAGGAAGACATACAAAATGGCTTCTTATGCAGTGCGGCACATTTTACCTGTTGAATGACGAGCATTTTAGAGCTTAGTTTAGAGTTTAGAGGTACTTTGACATAACAGTGTTGTCATGGTAGAGTTAGTGCCTTACCGCGCCAGAGACCTGGATTCGATCAGGGTGCTGTCTATATGTTCTCCCTGTGACTGCATGGGGTTTCTCCGGATGCTTCTGTTTCCTCCCACACTCAAATGACATACAGGTTTGCAGGTTAATTAGCTTTGGTAAAATTGTACCTAGTATCCGCACTGGTCGGCAGGGACCTGGTGGGCCAAAGGGCCTGTTTCCGCGCTGTATCTCTAAAATCTAATAGTCTAAACGATATAGGAATGGGAACAGATCCTCTGACGCACCGAGTTCATGCCGACCACTGATCACCCATTCACATTAGTTCTATGTTATCCCACTTTGTCATCAACTCCCTACACACTGAGGACAATTTAAAGGGGCCAATTAATCTAAAATGTGCAAATGTTTGGATGTGGGAGAAAACCAGAGCAGCCAGAGGAAACCTCCCACATGGTCACAGAGAGAAAGTGCAAACTCCACGCAGGTTAGGATCGTTCCAGGGTCTCAGGTGCTGTGAGGCAGGAACTCTGCCAGCTGCCTTACTCAAGCCAATGGGTTGTAATGCACTGTTTGAAAATGTTGCATGATGCCATTACGATAATTGGCATTGAATTTGGAAACTAGGATGGTTACGGATACAAGTGCTGCTTACCATTTTGTAAGATTTTGTTTTCCACTGAGGTTTATCGAGAATCATAGTCAAAGAGTCTTGCAGCGTGGAAACAGGCCCTTCGGCCCAACATGCCCACACCAGCCAACATGTTCCATCTCCACCAGTCCCACCTGTCTGTGTTTGGCCTACATTCTTAATCTGCCTTCTCCATGTACCTATCCAAATGTTTCTTAAACATTGTGATAGTACCTTTCTCAACTACCTCCTCTGGCAGCTCGATCCATGCACCCCCCAACCTTTGTGTGAAGTTACTCCTCATGTTCCCATTAAATCTTTCCCCCCTCACCCTAAACCTATATCCTCTAGTTCTCGATTCCCCTACTCTGGGCAAGAGACTCTATGCGCCTACCTTATCTATTCTTCTCATGATTTGTACACCATTTAGTTTAGAGATATAGCCTGGAAACAGGCCCTTTGGCCCACAGTCTAAACCTACCATCGATCACTTGTGCACACTAATTCTACGTGATCTCACTTTCTCATTCACTGCCAATGTATTAGGAGGAACAATATACAATATATATTTCTCCCTCTGATGAATTTTCCATTAAGGTCATACTGTAGGTTATCATCTTTCACCACACCAAAATAATTACTCAAACTGCCACTGGAAAAGGTGAATGCTGATAAAAGTCATCCAGGTAGTTTTATTTATTTTACAATTTAATTAAAACAGGATTAGGACAAATTAAATGATTAAATGGTGCAACTGGATGCCTCCCTGATTCAGGGTCACTGTAATACGATTTGTTATGGAGTCTCTAGTACAGTATCTGCTCAACGGAATATAAATACAATAGTCATAATCACTATAGCATTGCAAATGCTTTGTTTGGCGTGCCCTTTATAAGCAATCAATTAAAATTGGAGGATGACAAATGGATTATGCAAGAATTACATAATGTTATAATGATTAATGTGGTCAACAAACCAGAGTGGAATTTGTATGTTTCATTTACAAAGGACATTAATTAGAGGAACTTGGGAAGATGAACTCGACCTAAAAATTCTAAAAGACAGATGTGAAGAAAGCCTTCTATATATCCACAATTGTTCGATTAACGTTAGGCATTCGTTAATTCAATATAAAATACTGCACAGACTCTATTATTCAAAGTCTAAACTGAATAAGATCTTTCCAAATGTATCTCCTATTTGCGATAAAGGTCTTCTTCAGGAAGCAACTATAAAACCCATTCCTTTGTCTCTTGTATACAGTTACATAATTTTTGGAGGAATTTTTGAATTTTTTTCAAAAACACTAAAAACAAAATTGGATCCTGATACGGAATTGATAATTCTAGGTACGTCAGAAGCCTGCTCTGAGCTATCATTATTTCAAAGACGTTTCCTTGATTATGGCCTGATAACGGCGAAAAAATGAATACTCAAATTTTGGAAACATACTTCAGTCCCTACTCTTAAGATGTGGATTATAAACATGTCCGAGGCACTACATCTTGAAAATATTAGACTTGTCTTGGCAGAAAAACCAGATCATTTTTCGAAGACATGGACACCATTCATTGATTTATTACAAGGATAGTATGGTACAACACAACTTTGGATTTAAATCTAATTACGGGTTGGGTGAGATGGGTGGGGAGGGATGTGAGGCAGGTAGATCACCACTTTTTTCTTTCTTTCTCTTTTTGTCCTTTTATTTTTCTTATTTTTTCTATTCCTCTCTTCTTTCTTTCATTTATTCACTCTTTGGCTACACCACTTTGGTAGTCTAGGGGTTCTATCTTTGCACATTTCACTTTTTCTCTTTCTTGCTTTTTCTCCTTTCTTTTCTTCCAACTATAGCTAAAAGTTAAAAGTGAAGCTGTACAATAACTGTATTATTTCATATGCCGTTGGTTCTATTTTTGTACATTTGCTTCTAATTTATAAAAATAAATAAAAATGAAAAATAAAGGACATTGCACTTAATTATAGACACAAAAAGTTGGAGTAACTCAGCAGGTCAGGCAGCATCTCTGGAGGAAAGGATTAGGTCGACATTCTCGACCCGAAACGTCACCCATTCCTTTTCTCCGGAGATGCTACCTGACCGGCTGAGTTACTCCAGCTTTTTGTGTCTATCTTCAGTGTAAACCAGTGTCTGCAGTTCATTTCTGCACATAGTTAGACTAGATGGAGCTGAGACAAGAATATTAAAACTGTAATGGGTCTGTAGAATCTACTTTGTTTCTATGTTCCTTGTACGTAGAACGGATTCCTCGAATGGATTCTTCCACCCATCCATCTGTGAGAGATGATGGTGCAGCTTTGATGTTGTCCTGAAGATAGACACAACTCAGCGGGACAGGCAGCATCTCTGGAGGGGAGGAATGGGTGACGTTTGGGGTCGAGACCCTTCTTGAGACTGATGGATGTTGTCCTGTTTGGAGTTGGGTACCTATGCAGATAAAATAAGTAATGTCTTACCAGCCTCCAAACTGCAAACTGAAATACTCTTCGTATACAATGCTTGTATGCATCATAATGTTCATATTTGATTCTGCAGCATTTTACTGGAATTTCTTCGAGTCTGCCATGGATACTGCTTTAATTTAACTGAGATGCTAATTCATTGCCCATGATGTAGAATATGCTTGGGGTTGTCATTTAGTCTAGTTGAATGAGTGGAGAGTTCACTCATGGCTTTCTAGACCTTTTGTCTTTACTCAATAATGAAATGTACATTTACAATGTGTTTACACAGGGCAGCACGGCGGGATAGCGTTAGAGTTGCTGCCATACAACACTTACAGCGCCAGAGTGCAGGGAGCGATCCCGATTACAGGTGCTGTCTGTACGGAGGTTTACGTTCTCCCCATGACCTGCGTGTGTTTTCTTCGAGATCTTCGGTTTCCTCCCACACCCCAAAGACGTACAGGTCTGTAGGTTAATTGGCTTGGTATAAATGTTAAAGTGTCCCTGCTGTGGGTAGGATAGTGTTAATGTGCGGGGATCGCTGGTTGGTGCAGACTCGGTGGGCCGAAGGGCCTGTTTCCGTGCTGTATCTCAAAAACTAAAACTAAATCTTCAAGTATTAAAGGTTCCGTTTTGTTTTGGGTTTATTATTGCCACGTATACCAAGGTACAGTGAAAAGCTTTGCTTCGCATGCTAATCTATCAAATCAGATAATACAAT
This sequence comes from Amblyraja radiata, assembly GCF_010909765.2. Lineage (NCBI taxonomy): Eukaryota > Metazoa > Chordata > Chondrichthyes > Rajiformes > Rajidae > Amblyraja > Amblyraja radiata. The sequence continues at coordinate 61,128,211 of NC_045959.1, forward strand.
ACAAAGATACAATCAAGCAATGTATTACTGGTCCGGTTATGTAATTTCTTCTTTGTTAGTCATGTCACAAACATTGTGACAGCCATGTTCCTACAGTATTCTGTACTGGCCCATTAATGAGCCCGCAGAAAATATAATTAATTAATAATAGGGTTTGTCGGATAATAGGCCTCTATAAAAATGGCCCCTAGTGGTGTTGGGAGTAGATATGAAAGTGAGATAACATTGAACTAGTGTGAACAGGTGATAGTTGGTCGGCAAGGACCCAGTGGACCAAAGGGCTGTTTCCATGCTGTAGCTCCAAACTAAACTAAACTAAACTAAACTAAACTAAACTAAACTAAACTAAACTAAACTAAACTAAACTAAACTAAACTAAACTAAACTAAACTAAACTACAATAGCTGGAGCAGAGGCAAAAATCCAGAGTGCAGAATATAGTTCTAAGCATTCCAGTGTCCCAGTTGAGACAAATTGTTAGAGTTGTACAATGTTATGAAGCCTCACTGCCCTTGCTTCTCCTAAACCATTTCAGCTTTCTTAAGATTTTATGCTCATACATTTTAGCAGAAAACAACAGTTTTACAACTCTGGAAAGGTGATGAGGCAAACTGTTTGGATTTAAAGTTCATTAATTAAGCTGGAGGGGTGGGGGGGGGGGGGGGGCGATTTTAACCCTTTCGGTTTGATAGACAACTAACACCATTAGGTTCCAACTGCAGTGTTTACTGGAGGGCTTGAACAGGACATAGGGTTGTCAGATCTCCTTGGAGTTATTCTGGGAGATTTATTCCTGTGCTTCCTACATTCAAATGTTCCTTCTAATGGCATGTCAGTCCTCACCCAGCTGATATATTTGTGTTTGGCTCCACTTTCTTACCAAATGGGAAATGACCTGGGTTACACAATGGCACTGCCCTGACCTGAATAAATAATTTTACTGTTAAATCAAAGATAGACACAAACATCTGGAGTAACTCAGCGGGACAGGCAGCATCTCTGGAGAGAAGGAATGGGTGACGTTTCGGGTCGAGACCCTTCTTCAGACTGATGTCAGGGGAGTGCGCGGTACAGGGAAAATATATAGTCGGAGACAGTAAGACTGGCCGGAGAACTGGGAAGGGGGAGGGGAGAGGGGAGGGGAGAGTGAGGGAAAGCAAGGGCTACTTGTAGTTAGAGAAGTCAATGTTCATACTGCCGGGGTGTAACCTACCCAAGCGAAATATGAGGTTCAGTTCCTCCAATTTGCGCTGGGCCTCACTCTAACAATGGAGGAGGCCCAGGACAGAAAGGTCAGTATGGGAATGGGAGGGGGAGTTAAAGTGTTGAGCAACCGGGAGATCAGGTAAGTTTAGGCGGACTGTGTGTAGATGTTCAGCAAAACGATCGCCAAGCCTGCGCTTGGTCTCGCCGAAGTACACGAGTCCACACCTAGAACAGTGGATACAGTAGATGAGGTAGAGATCCAGGTTTAACAAAAATAGTCCGAAAATTATCATCTTATGGGCGCCATGTTTCCTTAGGCAACAATGGACCATTGTGTGCTCCATGTTTCCTTAGGCAACAATGGACCATTGTGTGCTCCATGTTTCCTTAGCCAACAATGGACCATTGTGTGCTCCGTGTTTCCTTGATCATCGTAACTTTTTTGCCTATCTTTCATTCATTTGTTTTATATCTCTCTACATCACCGTCTACATCTTTCATTTTCCCTTCCCCTGACTCTCTCTGAAGAAGGATCTCGACCTGAAACATCACCTATTCCTTTTCTCCAGAGAGGCTGCCTGACCCGCTGAGTTACTCCAGCTTTTTGTAATGAATTTTACTGTTATTTTTCGCCAAGGCTGGTCACTTTAGTTTTAAAGCGGTTAATTTTTATTGTTTTGGAGACCTCAGGGGATCTGGGAGAGTTTCTCACTGACCCATGGCTCTAGATGCACATAGTGCCTTGCCCAGAGTAGGGGAATTGAGGGCCAGAGGACATAGACAATAGACAATAGCAGGAGTAGGCCATTTGGCCCTTCGTGCCAGCACCGCCATTCACTGTGATCATGGTTGATCATCCACAATCAGTACAATAGGCTTAAGTGAAGGGGAAAAGATTTAATTGAAATCTGAGGGGTAACTTTTTCACACAAAGGGTGATGGGTGTATGGAACAAGCTGCCAGGGGAAGTAGTTGAGGCTGGGACTATCGCAACGTTTAAGAAACAGTTATACAGGTATATGGATAGGACAGGTTTGGAGGGATATGGACCAAACGCAGCCAGGTGGAACTAGTGTAGCTGGGACATGTTGGCCGGTATGGGGAAGTTGGGCTGAAGGGCCTGTTTCCTCACTGTATCACTCTATGACTATGTCGCCCAGAATTACATTAGATCCCAGACTGCTGTTTTAAACTGGAAGTTCAAACCACTTCAGATCAAAGTTGTTGTAAATTGAACTGTAGATCAAAAGCTCAAGCCAGGTCTATTCAAATGTTAAATATTGATTTTCTTGTAACCTTTGCACCCTTTGATGAAAACAAATTTTCCCGCGTAACCTCCCAGCACTGCGAATTTCCATCACAAAACTTACTGAAGATGGACACAAAATGCTGGAGCAACGCAGTGGGTCAGGCAGCATCTCTGAAGAAAAAGAATAGATGATGTTTCGGGTCGGAACTCTTCTTCAGACTCGAAGATAGAGGTGAGTGGGTGGGGAGGGGGGGGGGGGTGGATGGGGTACAGCGAACTGGAGGTGAGAAAAGACGAGAACAAATCAGGGATGGCAACAGATGACCTCAGGAAGGGTTCCTGAGGCCATCTGTTGCCTGTGTTGATTTGTTCTGGCCTTTTCTCATCTCCAGTTACCTGCTTCCCCCCTCCACCTCTATCTTTCCAACCCGAAATGTCACCTATTCCTTTTAACCAGATATACCACCTGACCAGTTGAGTTACTCCAGCATTTTGTGTCTATCTGTGGTATAAACCAGTAAATTTAGTTTAGTTTAGTTTAGTGTAGCTTAGTTTAGTTTAGTTTAATTTAATTTAGCTTAGATTAATTTAATCTAGATTATCTTAATTTAGTTTATTTTAGTTAGGTTTATCTTAATTTAATTTATCTTATTTTAGCTTAGTTAAGTTTAACAGAGTTTAGCTTTAACTTGCCTTTGGTTAGATTGCTGGCACTTGTATTGAGGTACAGTGAAAGGCTTTTGTAGCATCTGTAGTTCCTTCCAACACAACACTTACTGGATTGCCAAAGGCAATTCCACAGGCCTCTTCTAGAAGGAAGCACCTAGATTAAAATCACCCAGACCCTGCTGCTTGCCCTGAATTCTTGCCATGAAAGCACATCTTTATTTTGGCAGGCATACTTTTCAACCAGCAGTGAATACTCATGTAAGCTTTCGAAATCTCAGCAAGACACAAGGAAAAAGTGGTCCATTGCTTTATGTCAGAAGTAGGAATGAATAGTCAGACAGAAGGTGAACATTTTTTGAGATTTTTCAAGTTGCTCTGCCACCTCCAGTTGTGATTGAGGTTAGTGTTCAGTAGGTTCACTGTATACCTTGGTGTAACGAACTGCGGAGAACAGAATACACGTTTCGAGATTTGATATTAGAAATGCACTTCAGAAGTACACTCAAAGCAAATGACGCAGCGTGGATGGGCTGTCAAAACTTTGGAAAATGTAGCGAGTGGTGTGCCAAAGGGATTTGTGCTGGGGCCTCAATCTCTTCCAATTTATATAAAAGAATGAAAATAATGAAAGATTGATCACTGCTGATTAAATTTGTTGGTAACACAAAAGGTGGGAAGGGAAAATAACTTGTGAAGAGTCAAGAGTGTTTAATTGTTATACATATCAAAACGGAACAGTGGAATTGTATAGGTATGGTACGATTACAGATGAATAAAAAAGGTTTACCTGAATGGATAACATGGCAAAGGTGATATTGTCCATTTTGGATGGACAAATTAAGGAAGGGGTTCATATTAACTAATAGTTGAGAGATTGTGTTACTCTGAAATATAGAAAGGAAATGAATATCCTTGTGTTTAAGAAGGAACTGCAGATGCTGGAAAATCGAAGGTACACAAAAAAGCTGGAGAAACTCAGCGGGTGCAGTAGCATCTATGGAGCGAAGGAAATAGGCAATGTTTCGGGCCAAAACCCTTTCCGAAACGTTGCCTATTTCCTTCGCTCCATAGATGCTGCTGCACCCGCTGAGTTTCTCCAGCTTTTTTTGTGTACCTTTTAATATCCTTGTGCTTGGTTTTCAAAAGACAAGTAATTAAGAAAGTTAACAGAATATTATTATTTATTGTGAGGGTAAATTAATAAGGAGGTTTCTTAATGGTAAAGCAGAAAACATTGGTAGCATTATTAAACTGATACTGTAAAGGTCAGATTGTCTGACTAACAGATTGTCTATGCAAGGGTTTCCTATTGAAAGTCATAATTGGAGATTGGTGAGAGATCGGTCAAGGAATAAGTCAGTAGGCCCAGTTCGCCCACCACGGACTCCGAACTCGGCCCCGAGCCACCGGTGTTGATGGGACCCGCGCCTCCGAGAGTACGGAGTGACCCGAGAGTGAGGTGGAATTTGAGAAAGTCGAGAGCGAGGTGGACCATTGTGACTGTTGAGAACATTGAGAGCGCGGTCGACCATTGTGAACAATGGGGGGACCCGGCGGGAGCCGTCGAGAACAAGGGGGGAGCCTGCTGCCACGTGCGGCGGCAGGCAGTAGATAGGGATGTTCGGTGAACTTTTGTAACTTTATCGGCGACAGGCCCGTGGCGACACTTGTGTACTGTCTTGGTGAGATCTGCCCTATGATTTTACCAGGTTGTATGCAGTACAAAACATTTCACTCAACCTAGGGCGACACGGTGGCGTAACGGTAGACTTGCTGCCTTGCAGCCCTTGCAGCGCCGGAGACCTGAGTTCGATCCTGACTACATACATGTTTGGAGGTTAATTGGCTTGGTGTATGTGTAAATTGTCCCTAGTGTGTGTAGGATAGTATTAATGTGCAGAGAACGCTGGTCGGCGAGTACTGGGTGGGCCGAAGGGCCTGTTTCTGCGCTGTATCTCTAAACTAAGCTAAACTAAATTAAACTAGGTACCTGTGACAATAAAGTATCATTGAATCATTGAAGCATGAGTTCATTAATGGGTCAGTACAGAATACTGTAGGAATGTGGCTGTCGTTATGTTTGTGACATGACTAACAAGAAGAAATTACATAACTGGACCAGTAATACATTTGTTACTTTCATATCCAACACAGTACTCAGTGATAAATTGCTTTCTTATCTTCCATTGGGAAATATTTTGTGGAGAATTCTCAATCTGAAAAGTGGTCTTTGGGGGCTATTTAGACATGATCAAGATGTGTGGAGCAAAGGATGATCTTGACTGAAGACTGGGGATTACAATTATCCTGTGCAGTTCATCAATAATATTTGTGCCCAGTTGAGCAGAACTTAGGAGAACTGGTGCAAGGTCAGCCAAAGTTCAGGGGAAGGGGGTTGGGGGAAAAGTAACGGATGGGAGAAGTGTTGGGGGGAGAAAAAGATGTTTGTAGAGGTTACCTAAAATTGGATAATTCAATATTTATACCTTTGGGTTCTAAGCTATCTGAACGAAATATGAGGTGCCCTTCCTCCAATTTGCATGTGGCCTCACTCAGGCAATGGGTAAGGCCCAGCACAGAAAGGCCAGTATTGGATTGGGAAGTGAAGTTAAAGTGGTTAGCAACCGGTAGAGGCCTCAGTGGACCGAGCTTAAATGTTCAGCGAAATGGTCGCCGAGTCTACGTTTGGTCTCACCACTCTCTACAGGAGACCACATCAGGAACACCGGATGCAGTAGATGAGGTTAGAGGAGGTGCACACAAAACTTGTATTGCAGACTGTTTTAGATTTAGCATGGTGTAATGAGAGAGATTTAATTGAATATCTGTCTTTAAGGAGGTAGGAATATAATATAATGTAATTTCGTTTCAGGTTAATTTTGTGTGAGATTGAATGTCATTGAATTCAATTTGACGCCACCTTAAATCTACATAAAGCAAACTATGAAGACCTAGAATTTAACTCGGCTCTGATTGTTTGTAAAACTACACTAAAATGTATATTGGTTATCTCTAAAGAATAAAAACACAGATCACAAGTAAATACCTTCCTTAAAAGCAAAATAACAACAGGAAATGTCGACAAACCATAGCTATCATGAGAAGTCAAAGATTATATCAGTTCAAAGGTAAAGGTTTATAGAAAGCAATAGCCTGAGCACTGGAAAATAATCAGAATTTTGCAAAAGACAGGCCCGGGCAGTGAATAGGGAACCAAATCTAGGCTGCCAACAAACATAAAAACAGCAGGAAAAGATTAGCTATAGTTATATTTGTTGCTGACTGATCAAGGTAGGTTAAACTATTTGAGCAGCAAGGAAATGTCAGTAAAATTAAATGACTATTTTGTGTCTGTCATAGCAGAAGACATAAAAAAAACCCTCTTGGCAACAGTGGAGGACTCTTGGGTTAGAATAAATGTAGAAATCAAAGAAATTGTCATTATTGAAGAAAAGTATTGAAGAAGTTAACAGGGCTGAAGTGTGATAAATGTTGGAATCTCATTTAAGAAGTGGTACTGAAGTATTTGGAAAATAGTAATAGGATTGACAGAGTCATTAAGAATTTATGAAAGACAAATCATATTTGATGTCTTTTGGAAATTGAGTTGGAACGAACAAAAGGGAACCTGTTGATGTGATCCGAGGCCACACAAGAGATGATTAAACCAAACCAAATTTGATTGCACAATATTTCAGGGTAATGCAGGGATATCGATTGAAATGTGGTTAACTGATAGAAGAGGAATTTTATTATATTTTTCAAAACTTGGTAACCTGAACACCCAGGAACAAATGTGATTACAACAAATGGTGAACACTGCCCAGTCTATCACAGATACTGACCTCTCCACCATTGAAGGGGGAGGCACTGCCTCAAAAAGACAGCCAGCATCATCAAGGCCCCACACAACCCTGGCCACATTCTCATTTCACTACGCCATCGGGAAGAAAGTATTGGAGTCTGAAAACCGTGACCTACAGGTTCAGGAACAGGTTCTTCCCAACAACCATTGGGTATTATTATGATTAATTAATTAATTATTAAATATGGAAGAAGGGTTTAGAGAGAAGGGGTGAGATTAAATAAGTTATTCTTCTTCTCACTCCTTTTCGAGCTTGTAAAGAAAAAGTGTTGGACATTTAAATTTTGCTTTATGCTTTTCATTGCTTTGCAAATATTGCCTGGAATGTCCAATTGTTTGACTATTTCGATTTTGTTGTTGTTATTTATTCCTATTTATCTCTTTACTTGTTCGGAACAAATAAACAAATCAAATCAAATCAAATCAAATTAGAGTCATGGAGTCATATAAACTGCTCCATATTGTTCTACGTCACGCTACCAATACCCCCCCATTATTGTGATGGGATTTGGCAAATTTCCGGTGCTAATGGGAGAACATCTTTTAGTGTTGCCATGTTTCCGAAGAACAGTATAATAAACAAGTGGTAGGGAAGACAAACTAAGCAAAAGAAACACAATTGCTGGGAATTAATTCTGGCCTTGGTTATTACAAGGGCGGCACAGTGGTGCGGTGGCAGGATTGCTGCCTTGCAGCGCCATGACCCAGGTTCGATACCGACTCAGATTCAGTTTAGTTTATTATTTTTCAGTTCAGTGTTTGGTATCGTCTGTACGGAGTTTGTACGTTCTCCCTGTGACCGCGTGGGTTTTCCCAGCGTGCTCCGGTTTCCTCCTACATTCCAAAGGCGTGCGGGTTTGTAGGTTAGCATGCTTCTGTAAATTGTCCCTTGTGTGATGGATAGCACAAGTGTATGGGAGATCATTGCTCGGCACGGACTCGGTGGGCCAAAGGGCCTGTTGCCACACTGTCTCTTTAAACTGAACCAAACTGAATTGAACTAAACCTATGGAGCTTAACACAGCCGCCGCAGTTGCTATGTGGTCGGCAGCCCATATATGTCTGTGATACGGTCATAAATTACTGAGCAGGATAGCAGGCATAAGTGCTTTCTCTGTAGTCATCTCTAGATCCAAACTTAAGCCGTTAGTGGCAGGTGATAATGTCAGTGTGCAGACAGCTTCTCTTTAAAACAAGGCGCTTACAGAGCCTATATTACTGGACTTCACAATTATGGAAGGATTAACATTGGTCTCTTGTCATAAGGTTCCCCTGTTCTGCCATCATCAGCTGCTATTTGTCACTCATGCCGCTTGAGAAATCTGGTGTATCCGGCTGTGAATGAAATGGTGAACTGTGCCACTGTCTTGAGAAAGTGTTCCATCATCCTGTATGCGGAAACAGCGCAGAGAAGTAATATGATATTCTGAAAACCTCCAGCAACACTATCCTCAATGGCCTGGATGGTACCTGTCCGAACATTCGTGTCAGCTGAGGGTTCCTGAAGCTGGACATCACTATCATGTGGATACAGCTGAGCAGTCTAGAAAGCATAGACACAAAAAGCACTCAGCGGATCACATCCTCTCTGGAAAAAAGGAATAGGTGACGTTTCGAATCGAGAATAAACACAAAAAGCTGGAGTAACTCAGGCGGCATCTCTGGAGAGAAGGAATGGGCGACGTTTTGGGTTGAGACTACTTCAAACGAGACCCTTCTTCAGAATGGGAAACGAAAGATATAGACGGTGATATAGAGAGATAGAGAACAAATGAATGAAAGATTGGCAAAAGAGCAACGCAAATTGGAGGAACAGCACCTCATATTTCACTTGTGAGCTCACAACCCAGCAGTATGAAGATTGATTTCATTAACTTCAAGTAACCCTTGTATCCCCCCCTCTCTCCATCCCTCCCCCACCCAAGTCATCTTCTTGAGTCCCATTGTCTGTAACTTGTTCTTACCCAGCCCACAGCTAACAATGGCCTGTTCTCCAGAGATGCTGCCTGACCTGCTGAGTTGCTCCAGCTTTTTGTTTCTATCTTCGGTTTAAACCAGCATCTGCAGTTCCTTCCTACACAGTCCAGAGAGGATGCTCTTCAGGCTTCAGCAAGAATCGTGTGCACAAGTTGCTGCTGGGCACCGTCGTGTTGTGAGCAATTATAGACAACCTTGCTGACAAGCTGCACATAACATTAACCTTTTCCTGAAGAATGACCATCGTTTGTCTTCAATGAGCTGAAACCTTCTCCGCATCTGAGTCATCTCCAGGTAATCTATGATATGTTCTCATCCTTTCAACCTGACCCCAGTGGTTCCTTGTTCCTTTATTGGTATCCTGCACAGTTTGTGATTCAGTACACACTGAACGAGCTTCACTTTAATCCACACTTCAGACTACCCACGGTGTGTGACTTTGACCTGGTTGATGCTTTGGTCACCTGGAGTCATATCACATCCTCAGTAAGGTCGGACCCCTCTGGTGAGATGAAAGGGGAGCGAGTATATTGCCAGCCCTTGAAATAAATGTGAGGGAAGGGCAGAGAAAGTGGAGGATGAGAGCAATTGTTGTTTATTGTTTAATGTACAGAGGATGAAGTAGAGACAGGAAGAGAATAAAATGTGAAGCACTCTGAATGAAATAAAATAAGGCCCTAGTGATATGGGAAGAAGAGACAGAAGTGATGGGCTCTCGGGGGTCAGTCGCAGCAACAACAAAAGCAGTGGCACCTGGTAGAAACAAAGAACTGCAGATGCTGGTTTATACCAATGATGGCCTCAGAGTGCTAGAGTAACTCAACGGGTTACGCAGCACCTCTGGAGAAAAGGACATAATTTAAGTCTGATGAAGGATCCCAACCCAAAACGTCATCCATCATTTTTCTTCAGAAATTCTGCCTGACCCGTTGAATTACTCCAGCATTCTGTGTCTACTAGTGGCACCTCGCCTGGCTCTGTTGAACATCAGGATAGTGTTAAGCCTAGGCAAGCAATCATGATAGAGGACTCGAATGGCAGAGGCACAGACAGGCGTTTCCATGGCTGCAAGCACAACTCCAAGATGGTGTATTACCTTCCGTGGTGCCAAGGTCAAGGTCATCTCTAAATGGACACAGAAAATTCTGAGAGGTGAGGGTGAGGAGCCAGAGATAATGCTTCAGATCGGTACCAATAACATAAGTAGAAACGGATATAAGGTGCTGCAAAAGAGAATTTAGGAAGTTAGATACCAGGTTTACTATTGTTGTTGTTGTTCGTCCTTTGTAGTCGGAGAAGACCATGACTTCAGTGTTTTTGCTTGTGGGTCTGGAGGTGACTGGTGAGACTGATCCGGGCCCGGAAGGCTCGCCCGCATATGGGACACGGTTGAAGTGGCTCGAGCCTTGCGCGCGGCTCGTTTCCTCTGAGCTTCTGCGGTGCACTTCCTCTCAGCTGCACGCGCTCCTGTGCTGATCTTGCTTCGCCAAGTTGGGCGATCCAGAGCAAGCGACTCCCAAGTATTGAGATTATTGATTCCCAACTATTAAAACCACAAAGATTGTAATCTGAGGATTATTACATGTGTTACAAGATAGAGATGCCAGATGTACAAATATAATGCAGTTCAATACTGGCCAAGGAGCTGGTGCAGGAGGGAGAGCCTCAGATACATGGATCTTTTGGCCCACTTCCTATACAAGGCCCTGAACTGGCGGGGTACCAACATCCTTGCCAGGAGATTTGCTCGTACTACTGGGGAAGGTTTAAATTAAAGTGGTGTGGGAGGTGGAGGGGGGAGGGATCCAGAACAATAGGTCAGCAACTAGAGGAACTGATGGGAAGGTTGAGGTTATGACGAGTAAATCTGAATGGGAAAATGACAAGAACTACGCTCTTGTACAGGGCCTCTCTATACCTCTTGCAATCAATTCTCCACTTATTGACTTCACCTACTGCTGTTATTGTCATGGGTTTTTCCTCCTTAAACCACTTCTCCCTCAACCTCTTACCTCTTTCCTTAAAACCTACTTGATCCAACTGAAGAAGGGACTTGACCCAAAACATCACCTATTCCTATTCTCCAGAGATGCTCCCTGTCCCGCTGAGTTACTCCAGCTTTTTGTGTCTATCTTTGGATTAAACCAGCATCTGCAGCTCCTTCCTACACATTGATCCTACCTCATTGACTGCTTTTTGGCTTTTGGATGTATTGCATAACAAGGACTACGGTCAATTTATAGTTTAATAACACTGTGCTTTGTTTCACTTCATTAAATTAAAGTTGCTGCAAATATGGTAAAGCTGTCAGTTCACAGTTATTTTCTACTTCCACAATCTACATTATCTTCGGAGTTTTAAACACCAGGGTAAGGCTGTAAAGAATCCATCTTTCCAGCTTTCTCCCAACAACTATTAACTTCAACATCACTATATGCCTGCCTCAGATTTCGGTGATTCTGCATCTAAGGTATGAATTCATACATTTTCATCCAGAGCAATATTTCATTAAAATGTCATAACAATGGTATATATGAAAGAATGATTTGCTGCATGATCTTTAACATTTTAGCATTATATCTTAACATTTCAATTTATTGTTCTTATTTGTGTATTTACTTTCAGCAAAAATCAATACTTGACATTTATGAAGCTAGCAGAGATTAATGTTCTATTCAAGCACCAATATAGTTTGCACTAAAAATAAGTTGAGAAATAGCTGGTCTTACTCGTATCAGGCTAATATTAAAATTTAAATTTTATGATCTTAATTTGGTGATGTCATTTTGAATTTAAGTAGCAGATATATTCATAGAATTTTTTACACATTGTTCTCCAATGTTGTTTTTCCAATAATTAAAAATATATATTTTTAACAATGAAAAAATATATATTTTTAACATTTTGGTGTAGAAAGGCAGTGAGGGCTGAAAGTGGTGAGGTCTCACACTAGACTTGCCTGCGCCTGAAGTGACGGTGATGAGAAGGAATTTCTTGAGTCAGAGGGTGGTGAATCTGTGGAATTAATTGCCACAGGCGGCTGTGGAGGCCAAGTCAATGGATATTTTTAAGGCGGGGATTGACAGATTCTTGATTAGTACGGGTGTCAGGGGTTGTGGGGCAATGGGCTTGAGAGAGACAGATAGATCAGCCATGATTGAATGGTGATGTAAACTTGATGGGCTGAATGGCCTAATTCTGCGCCTATAACCTATGAACATGTTTAGGCAGCAAGAAAAGCTCATTATTCTCACTTTGGCTACTCGTTCTACTTAAAGTTATAGAGACATAGAGTCATACAGTGTGAAAACAGACCATTTGGCCCAACTTGTTCACACCGACCAACATGCCCCACCTACACTAGTCCCACCTGCTTGCGTTTGGCCCATATGCCCCTAAACCTATCCTATCCATGAACCTGCCGAAATGTTTCTTAAATGTTGCAATAGTACCTGCCTCAATTACCTCCTCCAGCAGTTTGTTCCATACACCCACCACCCTTTGTGTAAATAAATTACCCCTCAGGTTTCTATTAAACTTCCCCCCCCCCCACCCCCCTCACCTTAAACCTAGTTGCTCTGGTTCTCGATCCCCCTACTCTGGGCAAGTGACTGTGTGCGTTTACCTGATCTATTCCTCTCATGATTTTAAGATTACTCCTCATTGCTCAAAGGAATAGACTCCTAGCCTACTCAACCGCTCCCTATAGTTGGTTAGTTTATTAGTTTAGTTAATTGTCACGTGTACCATAAGGAATAGTAAAATGCTTTTGTTGTGTGCTATCCAGTCAGCGGAAAGGTAATACATGATTACAATCAAGCCATTCACAGTGCACAGATCCATGATAAATGGAATAACAGGAATATCAGGTCCTCGAGTCCTGGCAATATCCTTGTAAACCTTCTCTGCACCCATTCCAGCTTAACAGCATCTTTCCTATAACATGGTGTCCAAAACGGAACACGATACTCTAAATGTGGTCTCACCAACACCTTTTATAACTGCATCACAACCCCCATAACATTAGTTGCTATGCATCTAATTTTGGATAGGAAGGGTTAGGAGTCTTCCTTGGGATACCCAATGACGGATGGGCTAGTAGACTGTATATGGAAAGAAAAAAACTCTTGGTAATATTATCACAGCTTAGGGGGGCAGCTCATAGATCTGCTGCCTCACAGCGCAGCAGGTTCAATCCTGACCTCCGTGTTGGTTTCCTCCAAATGCTCTGGTAGTGGCATTTAAAGGAACTTTGTATGGGCAAACAGATATGCAGGAAATGGAAGGATATGGATTATGTGCAAGCAGATAGGAGTTGGCATTATGCTTGAAACGGACATGTGGGCTGAAGGGCATGTTCCTATGCTGTACTGTTCTATATTCAATATTATACCAAGAATTCTTTTGGGAATATTTTTTCAAGAAGTTTGCTAGATTGAGTGTTATTTCAACAAATCCTTCCAGGAGAGCCATTTCTGATCGTACACATAGACCTGCTATTATTTTTACGTTTTCTATTACAAAAGTCATTCATTATGCTCCATTTTATTTACCTAGGAGTGCAGGTGCATGGTTCCTTGAAGGTCCAGTTGCAGGTAAATAAGGTGGAGAAAAAGGCCTTTGGCACATTGGCCTTCATCAGTCAGAGTATTGAGTATAGAAGTTGGGAGGTCAAGATGCAATTATATAAGACGTTGGTGTAAAATATCACAGAGGAATCGATCGGGTAGATCGTCAGAGTCTCTTGCCCAGAGTAGGGGAATTGAGAACCAGAGGACATAGGTTCAAGGTGAAGGGGAAAAGATTTAATAAGAATCCGAGGACTTATCAGAAAATAAAAGGAAAAAAGACCATACATGGTTCCATTGATGGTGCCCTCAGCTATGGTCTGAAGTTGGCCCTGCCTGCAATGTTGTCTATCCATTTCCCTCCATATTTGCCTGGGCGGCTGAGTTCTTCCAGCATTTTGTTTGTTGCTCAAGCTTCCAGTTTATCAGTTTATCAGTTTAGTTTATTCTCACATGGACTGAGGTACAGTGAAAAGCTTTTATTGCGTGCTAACCAGTCAGCAGAATGAGTACAATCGAGCCATTTACAATGTATAGATACATGATAAGGGAATAACGTTTACTGCAAGGTAAAGCCAGCAAAGTCTGATCAAGGATAATCTGAGGGTCACCAAAGAGGTAGATAGCAGTAAGGTACACAAAATTGCTGGAGAAACTCAGCGGGTGCAGCAGCATCTATGGAGCGAAGGAAATAGGCGACGTTTCGGGCCGAAACCCTTCTTCAGACTGATGGTAGATAGCAGTAACTCAGAGAGTTGTTAATCTGTGGAATTCTCTGACTCAGAAGGCTGTGGAGGCCAATTCTCTGGGTGCTTTCAAGAGAGAGTTAGATAGAGCTCTTAGGCATAGCGGAGTCGAGGGATATGGGGGGAAGGCAGGAACGGGGTACTGATTATGAATGATCAGCCATGATCACATTGAATGCCGGTGCTGGCTCAAAGGGCCGAATGGCCTACTCCTGCACCTATTGTCTATTCTCTCTGGTTGTGGTAGGATAATTCAGTTGCCTGATAACAGCTGGGAAGAAACTGTCCCTGAATCTGGAGGTGTGTGTTTTCACACTTCTGTACCTACGTCCACAATTCGCTGTAATTTCTTGCGGTCATGGATGGAGTTGTTCCCAAACCAAGCAAACCAAGATTATTTTAGAGGGAAGATAGACACAAAATGCTGGAGTAACTCAGTGGGACAGGCAGCATCTCTGGAGAGAAGGAATGGGTGCCATTTTGGGTCTAGACCCTTCTTCAGGCTGATTATTATTTTAGAGGTATATGGGCCAAGTACAGGCAGGTTGGACTAGTGTAGATGGGACATCTTGGTCGGCATTGGCAAGTTGTGTCAAAGGGCCTGTGTCTGTGCTGTATGACTCTAATTGCGGACATTTTTAAGATCTGGGTTAATAGCTATCCTCGATTGTAAATTAACAAATCATCTAGTTATTTTCATAATTCAATGATTGGTGGCTTACAGTGCACATATTGGATACTCCACTTCCAATATTTCAAAAACATATTATTGACTATAAAGCACTGTTGGATGCCCATTATGAAAGCGAGATACTGAATCCTTGTTATCCCATTTTCACACTCGGGGCAATTTACAGAAGCTGATTAACCTACAAACCTGCACGTCTTTGGAATGTGGGAGGAATCTGGAACTCCCGGGGATAACCCACGCAGTCACAGGGAGAACAACCAAACTCCGTACAGACAGTACGCACAGTCAGGATCGAACGGCTCTCTGGTGCTATAAGGCAACAGCACTACTGCTGCATCACAGTGCTGCCCCAAATCTCTATCTCTATCTCTATCTCTCAAACCATTTTCATAAATCTATATCCTCTTCAATGTTTTCATATCCTCATTAAACCACGATGCCAGTATTGAGCACAATGTCATCGCTGGGGTCAGATCTGTGTTTTATATTGGTTTAGCTTATCGTCCCAATTTCTGTACTGTAAACTTCCATTTATGAAGCCCAAGGTCCAATGTGATTTGTTAACTGTTATATTCAAACACCTTCAAAAATTTATGCAACCCCTTATCTCTTTCTTTTTACAGCACATTACAGCACAGTTCTTTTTACATTTGAGTGTGTTTAAAAAAAATCAGTGTACCATGTCCACGGTGTACCATGTCCACTAGAAACAAAACTGCTCCCCTCTAATCTTATTTAATGTAGGTGTAGTAGCCATTTAGCTTAACTCAATTTGTTATAATTATAACCAGTTACCTTTAATTTTATTTGCTTGTAATTATGTGGGTGGGATTTATATGTAGTCTGGGGCATGGTTTGCGGCTTGGATTCTGGCGCAGACTCCCAAGGGGTTTAGTTTAGTTTAATGAAGATCGGGGGAGAGACATAGTTTACGACCATGCCCGAGCATGACCACGAGTATAATTGAAACATACTATGATGAATTATCTTACTGCTTTGTACTTCAATAAAGAAACCATTAATCAAGAGACTTCCTGGAAAATTCATCTTTCGACGGTATTGAGGGCTCATGTGTGCGTATAGATCACCTCCTGATCCACGGGCATCAATTAAAGTGACTAATGAGGCCAAACCCTTGAGACGTCGTAGAGACTGTCACTACACTAGGATCTTTACAGTCAATAGAGCAATAAATTTTCCTAAAACCATCTTAAGCTAGATTTGAAATATGGACTCTGAACTGAAACAATCCCACACTCACAGAACATTATATTCTATTTGCTGTACTCTCTTTCATTTATTGTCCAGTGAGTTCCAGAGTTCAGATATTATAACCATATAACCATATAACAATTACAGCACGGAAACAGGCCATCGCGGCCCTTCTAGTCAGTGCCGAACACTTACTCTCACCTTTTCCCATCTACCTGCACTCAGACCATAACCCTCCATTCCTTTACCGTCCATATACCTATCCAATTTATTTTTAAATGATAAAATCGAACCTGCCTCCACCACTTCCACTGGAAGCTCATTCCACACAGCTACCACTCTCTGAGTAAAGAAGTTCCCCCTCATGTTACCCCTAAACTTTTTCCCCTTAATTCTCAAATCATGTTCCTCTTGTTTGAATCTTCCCTACTCTCAATGGAAAAAGCTTATCCACGTCAACTCTGTCTATCCCTTCTCATAATTTTAAAGACCTCTATCAAGTCCCCCCTTAACCTTCTGCGCTCCAAAAAATAAAGACCTATCTTGTTCAACCTTTCTCTGTAACTTATGCACAGTTATTCCTAGATCCCTCTGTTCAACTGCATTCCTCAATTTGTTACCATTTACCATGTATGTCCTATTTTGATTTGTCCTGCCAAGATGTAGCACCTCACACTTATCAGCATTAAACTCCATCTGCCATATTTCAGCCCACTCTTCCAAATGGCCTAAATCTCTCTGTAGACTTTGAAAATCTACTTCATCATCCACAACACCACCTATCTTAGTATCATCTGCATACTTACTTATCCAATTTACCACACCATCATCCAGATCATTGATGTATATGACAAATAACAGTGGACCCAACACAGATCCCTGAGGCACCCCACTAGTCACCAGCCTCCAACCTGACAAACACTTATCCACCATGAATCCATCTTGCTACTCCACTATTAATACCCAACAATTGCACCTTCTTAACCAACCTTCCATGTGGAACCTTGTCAAAGGCCTTACTGAAGCCCATATAGACACCATCCACCACTTTACCCTCATCAATTTCCCTCGTAACCTCTTCAAATAATTCAAGAAGTTTAGTCAAGCATGACCTTCCAGGCACAAATCCATGTTGACTGTTCCTAATCAGACCCTGTTTATCCAGATGATTATATATATTATCTCTAAGTATCCTTTCCATTAATTTGCCCACCACTGACGTCAAACTAACAGGTCTATAATTGCTAGGTTTACTCTTAGAACCCTTTTTAAACAATGGAACAACATGCGCAGTACGCCAATCCTCTGGCACCATTCCCGTTTCTAATGACATTTGAAATATTTCTGTCATCGCCCCTGCTATTTCTACACTAATGTCCCTCAATGTCCTAGGGAATATCCTGCCAGGATCTGGAGACCTATCCACTTTTATATTTTTCAAAAGTGTCAGTACTTCCTCTTCTTTGATCCTCATAGTTTCCATAGCTACTCTACTTGTTTCCCTTACCTCACATAATTCAATATCCTTCTCCTTGGTGAATACCGAAGAAAAGAAATTGTTCAATATCTCTCCCATCTCTTTTGGCTCTGCAGATAGCTGTCCACTCTGACTCTCTAATGGACCAATTTTATCCCTCGTTATCCTTTTGCTGTTAATATAGCTGTAGAAACCCTTTGGATTTACTTTCACCTTACTTGCCAAAGCAACCTCATATCTTCTTTTAACTTTTCTAATTTATTTCTTAAGATTCTTTTTACATTCTTTATACTCCTCAAGCACCTCATTTACTCCATGCTGCCTATAATTATTGTAGATCTCTCTCTTTTTCCGAACCATGTCCAATTTCCCTTGAAAACCATGGCTCTTTCCAATTATTACTCTTTCCTTTCAACCGAACAGGGACATAAAGATTCTGTACTCTTAAAATTTCACCTTTAAATGTCCTCCATTTCTCTACTACATCCTTCCCATAAAACAAAATGTCCCAATTCACTCCTTTTAAATCCTTTCGCATCTCCTCAAAATTAGCCTTTCTCCATTCAAAAATCTCAACCCTTGGTCCAGTTCTGACCTTCTCCATAATTATATTGAAACTAATGGTATTGTGATCACTGGACCCGAAGTGCTCCCCAACACATACCTCCGCCACCTGACCTGTCTCATTTCCTAACAGGAGGTCCAGCACTGCCCCTTCTCTAGTAGGTACCTCTATGTATTGCTGCAAAAAACTATCCTGCACACATTTTACAAACTCCAAACCATCCAGCCCTTTTACAGAATGTGTTTCCCAGTCTATGTGTGGAAAATTGAAATCTCCCACAATCACTACCTTGTGCTTGCTACTAATATCTGCTATCTCCTTACATATTTGCTCTTCCAATTCTCACTCCCCATTAGGCGGTCTATAATCCACCTCTATAAGTGTTGCTACACCTTTCCCATTTCTCAGTTCCACCCAAATAGCCTCCCTAGAAGAGCCCTCTAATCTATCCTGCCAAAGCACTGCTGTAATATCTTCCCTGACAAGCAATGCAACACCTCCACCTCTTGCCCCTCCAATTCTATCACACCTGAAGCAACGAAATCCTGGAATATTTAGTTTCCAATCACAGCCATCCTGCAACCATGTTTCACTAATCGCCACAACATCATACTTCCAGGTGTCAATCCAGACTCTAAGCTCATCCACCTTTTTAGCAATGCT
The DNA here is from genome assembly GCF_010909765.2 of Amblyraja radiata. Taxonomy (NCBI): domain Eukaryota; kingdom Metazoa; phylum Chordata; class Chondrichthyes; order Rajiformes; family Rajidae; genus Amblyraja; species Amblyraja radiata. The sequence continues at coordinate 61,147,099 of NC_045959.1, forward strand.
CCTAGCATTAAAATATACACATTTAAGAATACTATTGATTTTTTATTTTTTCCTTCTAGAAAATATAACATTCTGCTGGATTTTCATGTCTATAACTCTATACCCAAGTGTAAAGTTACAGGCCTTATCTTATTAAGTCGATATTATTGATATAATTTGTCACCTCATAATTTTTGAGATATTGAGTGCTGTGTTTTTGACTCAGCAAATGTAAGTTTGAGCATTTGAGAGAGGATTGAAATTTGAAGTGATTTTTACTGCTTCCTGTGTTCCTTGTTGAAACATACTTTGGCATTGTTTCATGGGATTATCAATACTATTGAGTGTTTCTACAACTAAAGCTCTCCTACATTCAGTCAAAGAGTTTAGTTTAGTTTAGTTTTCAGTTTAGAAATACAGTGCCGCTGTATTTGGTACACTGAGTCCACGCTGACCAGCGATCCCCATACACCAGCACGATCCTACACACTAGGGACAATCTTACTAATACCTACAAAGTCAATTAACTTGCAAACCTGCACGTCTTTGGAATGTGGGATGAAAATGGAGAACCCGGGAAATACCCACACGGTCATAAGGAGAACGTACAAACTCCATACATTCAGCATCCGTGGTCAGGTTGAACCCGGGCCTGTGACGCTGTAAGGCAGCAACTCTACCACTGTGCCACCATGCTGCTCTATTTACTTAGCAGAATTTTGGTTTTGAGACATTTAGTGTTATGCACTTTATTGCACTCAATGTGGAAACTACAGGGACATCTCGCTCCTGTCATCAACAGGCAAAGTCCTTGCTCGTGTCCTCGCAAACCGTTGTCTGCGGAGGTACTCCCCGAATCACAATGTGGCTTCCGCCCATCCAGAGGTACAGCAGACATGATATTCACAGCATGCCAACATCAGGAAAAATGCCGTGAACAAAGGCAGCCTTTGTACATGGCCTTCATAGACCTGACAAAGGCTTTTGACTCGGTAGACAGCCAGGCACTTTGGAGCATACTATCAAGGTACAGTTGCCACAACAAATACATCAGAATATTGAGGCTTCTACATGATGGCATGTTAGTCACAGTACTCGCAACTGCGGCTCTGAGTCCGAGCCCTTCACTGTGGAAACGGGGTTCAAACAGCACCCACCCTGTTGTCATCTTCATTGCTGCCATACTTCAACTCATCGGTGAAGAGCTGCCACAGGGGATCCCAATCCTCTACAGAACTGACGGTGGGCTCTTCAACCTTAATAGGTTGATGGCCAAGAGCAAAATCAGTAACTCCACCATCATGGAGCTTCAGTATGCGGACGACTGCTCCATTGCAGCACACTCTGCAGCAGACTTTTCCTACCCATTCCTTCCACAGATGATGTTTGACATACTGAGTTATTCCAGCACTTTGTATTTAACTCATGGTTCCAGCATCTTCATTCCTTGTGCTAGGTTCTGGAAAGTCAGTCAGGAGCTTTTTTCTTACTTACAATTTAAATAAAATCTTTCCCCCTGATTGATTGCAGCAATTTTTGAGAAATTAATGATTTAGTAGTTTCGTTTATTTGAGTTTCGAGATACAGCACAGAATCAAGTCTTTCAGCCCACGGAGTCCACGCCGCCCAGCGATTCCAGTACACTAGCACTATCCTACACACTAGGGACAATTTTACACTTTTATCGAAGCTAACCAGCGCTTCTTTGAAATGTGGGAGGAAACCGGAGCACATGGAGAAAACAAACGCAGTCATGTGGAGATCGTATAGACTCTGTACAGATAGCACTCATAGTCAGCATTGACCGGGTCTCTGGCACTGTAAGGCAGCAACCCCACCATTGCGCCGTCCGTACCTGAAGACTCCTAGACATCAAGAACCAGAAGCATTTTGCATCCTTAACCGCAGTGGTTCCGTCAAAGATTTTCCAGAATATTTCAATGGATTTTTAAAAAAAAGATCCTTTTAATTGTATTCCAATTGCAACTTGCAGAGCACTTAAGGGCATTAACTCTCTGGCAGCACACTGATTCTCTTCATTTGTAATAGGACTGAAGTTCAAATCCAGCCCTTTTTTTGAAGGAATAAATCTCTCATCTGTTTGCAACGTCCCCATGAGAACCTGATCTAATATGACTCAAATCAATTCCAAGTGATCTTGAGCTTACAAAGCAAATTGCCAATAATTTAACAATAATTGGTACTAAATTGATATTTACACAAAAATGTCCTGAGGCTGCTTGATTTATAAAACTGAAATGCCTTACTGGTTCAGCAAGAGTTCATTTGCTAACTATAAGCCCACTGCGATTGATTTCAAATAGAGTTCAGAATAGAAAATAAATATTCCACAGAGTTTATAAACCAACAACGTGCCACTCGAAGCTGTAATTCCAGAAGCATCCTAACATTCACTGTTGCAGTTCCAGTGGGGGCAGAACACCTTGCAACATCCTTATCTAACATTTCCATTAGTGTTCTGCCATACTTCCATTGGATCTGAAACAATGCCTAATTTTCTATCCACTGGGGCTATCCTGAGGAGCTCTAACAACAGACAGCTTCTGATAGATCAGTCTATTTGATGTCCATTCTTAAATAATACATTCTATTGAAAGCCTGGGTCACCAAGGAAGTCCCCCTGATTGCAGGCCTGCATAGAGTGCACGTGGACAGGGTGCTTCCACTAGTGGGAGAGTCTAGGACCAGAAGCCATAGCTTCAGAATAAAATGACACATATTTAGAAAGGAAATGAGGAGGAATTTATGCACACACAATGGTGAATCTACGGAATTATTTGCCTCAGAAGGCTGTGGAGGCTCTCAATTGATATTTTTAAGGCAGAGATTCCAAGATTCTTGATTGCTATGGGTGTCAAGGGTTATGGGCAGAAGGCAGGAGAATGGGGTTGAGAGGGAAATATAGATCAGCCATGATTGAATGGATGGGCCAAATGGCCTAATTTATGAACTTATGAAACATAGAAACATAGAAACATAGAAAATAGGTGCAGGAGTAGGCCATTCGGCCCTTCGAGCCTGCACCGCCATTCAATATGATCATGGCTGATCATCCAACAAGGGCCACATCTAACTCCCTCTTAAATATAGCCAATGAACTGGCCTCAACTAACTTCTGTGGCAGAGAATTCCAGAGATTCACCACTCTCTGTGTGAAAAATGTTTTTCTCATCTTGGTCCTAAAAGATTTCCCCCTTATCCTTAAACTGTGACCCCTTGTTCTGAACTGGAACAAGTACACGTAATGATTTTTTATTTGTGTCCAAGTTTTACGAAGGTGCTTGGAGATATTAGCTCTGAGCTCTGAACCCTTGTGGAGTACTCATGGCTGTGCATGAATGAAAAATATTTCACTCCTTTAATTAGTACATGACATAGTGCTGATATTTTTGCACTTATGTGCCCAATTGTTTGAAGAGCTGCTGTCTGCTTTGGTAGTGCAGTGTCACTGCTTTCTTTCAGAAAGAGGGAAAGGCCGTTAAAATACTTTTCCGCCAGAAATCTATCCAGCACTATCACGACTTTGATAATGAGCCATGAATAAATGAACCATTTCATTGAGGATAACTTGATATTAATATAAAATAATGATACGTACAGATCTAATATCCATATTTTATATGCTTATAGCACAGAAGTGGCCATTTGGTCTGCAGATAACACAAAATGCTGGAGTAACAGCGGGACAGGCAGCATCTTTGGGTGGGTGAAGGAATGGGTGACATTTCGGATCAAGACCCTTCTTCAGATTGGTCATTTGGTCTATTGAGTCTATGCTTGTTCACATTGGTCCCATGTCCCATCTTATGCCCCTGGAATGCGGTCTCTCTCAATTCCCCAACCTCCCATGATTCTTCTGCCCACTGCCTACACAAGACAACATTTACCATGCCCGATCCCTGGGAATCAGGGCAAAGCCAGAGCACCTGAAAGAAAGCCACGGGGAAGCTCCACACAGACATCACCTGTGGCCAGATGAGGAGGAAGTACCAACTGTGCTGCCAATGAAGTTAATCAAGGTCAACACTCTATGTTGGTCAGCGTGGGCAAGTTGGGTCGAAGGGCCTCTTTCCACGCTGTGTGACTCGAAGTGCACTTCTAGTCAAAGCAAGTTTCCTTGGTAAAGCCTACAGAAAAGTCTAAGTTTTTTGTACGTGTAATGAATGCCTGAGAGCCTTTGATCACCAGTTACCACAAAATCCAGCGTATTGCATTTACTTGGCCCTTGGGTGCGTGTATACTTTAATCGGGTCATCTCTATATTGAGCAGCTCTCTGCCTTATTGCCATTGATTAGGAATTGCAATCACTCATCCAGGCTGTAAAATTTGACCTTTTGCAATGAACGTCAATCTTCGAAATACACAGAACTTGGCGCATTTAACTAGAATTCTAAACTCAGTCCACCTTTCATATTACCAATGACCTAACTCCTAAAGACTTCCTTCAAGTTGACAGCTCTGAAATTAGTTATCACAATGTGACGTTCCACATATATCTGAAGCAAATCCTACCTTAGACACAAGATCCGTCACCTAAGCCGCTCTCTTCTCATTGCTGGTTGACAGAATGATAACGGGGTCAGATCACTTCAAAAATAAAAATATCACAGAAAATTGAGAAAACATCGTTAAAGGTGGTTTTGACAACAATAACTAGCAAGGCGAAAAGGTTTTACTGCACCAGTGGTATTTTCCATTTTCTAATTCAAACACTGCTGCCATTATCATTGCATGCTGAAATTTTTTATAAAACCCAGGATTCATTTAATTGTCTCTTACTCCAGTTCAAACTCTCCTCCCCTGTATCCACCTTTCACTTGCCATGGTTTGTCCTGCCACCTGCTCTCTTTTCCAGCTTTTCTTTCAAGATTCAGTTCACATTTTTCAGTTATTTATTGAAAAAGTAACAGATGTTATCTAAAGTTTAAAGTGATGATAAAATATTTTCAGTTATCAAGCTTTCAATAAGCATTGAAGTTACAATGTTTCTTTGAATGAAACATCCCCAAAGTTGTTACCACTGATAAGTAAAATGAGTTATCTACTTACTATTGGGCACTATTACTATTCACTGCAATTGTTTCATTTCCTTTTGCCATTCGTAGAAAAATTGATTGTTTTTTTTCAGGATTAATTTTGTGGCTGCTTAGAATGGCTGTCATAATTTACAATTCTCCTCAACATGAATTTATTTACTCGCCTCGCCTGGGACATCAATCAATGACCTCTGAGACTTGGCGTTTCTGAGTTTAAATAATTCAATTATCTCCAACTGGTCAATATATTAATTCGGTGTAGGATTTGACCATTTTCCACTCAGTCGGAGGCATGAGGTTCAAGGAAAATGTTAATCGTACAAGTCACACTTTGCATCAGAAAATGCGGAGAATATTGCCGTGCTCTTTATTTTCAGAATATTCATGAGATAGTGGTAAACTGGGAAATCAAGCACATTTCTGATATGTGATGATAGATGATGACATATTTGAAAATAGATTGGCCCTTCTATCAGAGTAATTGGAATTAAAACCTTTCGGGTCATGGTTTTGCATCAGATAAATATGATGTGATTAAACTGCAAAGGCAGGTCTATTAATTCACGTTATAGACAAATACAATTGGAAAACGGTGGTTATAAGATTATATTTTTGTCAAACAAAGTCTGTAGGTATGTAATTCAGGACAATTCTAAAATCTTAGAGTCAAGAAGTCAGGCTGCAGCTTTATAAAACTTTTTGGTTAGGCTTAAATTGGAATAGTATGTGCAGTTTTGATTGCCCTGTAACAGGAAAGACGTGAAGGCTTTGTAGAGTGTGCAGAAGAGGTTTACCAGAATTCTGCCTGCTATTAGGAGAGATTGGACAAACTTCCAATGTCCTTTAGGAAGGAAGGAGATGAGGAGAAATTTCTTCAGTCAGAGGGTGGTGAATCTGTGGAATTCTTTGCCACAGAAGTGTGCAGAGGCCAAGTAAAATGGACATTTCCAAGGCAGAGACAGATAGATTCTTGATTAGTACAAGTGTCAGGGCTTATGGAGAGAAGGCAGGAGATTGGATTTTGGAGGGAGAGATAGATCAGACATGATTGAATGGCGTAGACTTGATGGGTTGAATTGCCTAATTCTGCTCCTATCACTTATGACCTTATAACTTGGTTTGTTTTCTATGGAGTGTCAGAGGTTGAGGGGAAACCTGTTCCCTGTTTAATAATTTCCTTTATATTCGGCATGATGTACCCTGTACAAATCCACATGATCTATCTTTGACCAAATTATTTTTTGCTCGGCATCTTTCTCCTAAATTAAAGACTCCGGAATGTCAAAACAATAGTTATTTTAGTAGAACAATGCCCACATTTATTTAAATTGAAAGATACTGCACAGAGACAGGCCCTTTTGCCCACGGAGTCCATGCCGACCTGTTCACACCAGTTCTATTATTCCACTTTCTTATCCACGCCTTACACATTAGATACAATTTACGGGGCCAATTAACTTTCAAACCTGCTGTCTTTGGGATATGGTCACAAGGCCATAAGTTGATAGGAACAGAATTAGGCCATTCAGCCCATCAGGTCTACTCCAACATTCAATCATGGCTGATCTATCTCTCCCTCCTAACCCCATTATCCTGCTTTCTCCTCCATAACCCTGACACCCGTACTAATCGAGAATCTATCTATCTCTACCCCAAAAATATGGGAAGTAATGCAGAGAAAGCCCATGGTACAGGGAGAACAAACAAACTCAACTCCTTTTTAATGGAATGGATGGTGAAATGAGAGATCTTTAGAAAGTTATGCAATATTTTCACCTTCTTCCTTTTGTATGTTTGGATACAATCCATCTGAATTAGGATACTTAGAAGTATATGTCCTGTGAAGTATAGTTGCTAAACAATAATTCAGACCTTGTATTCCATTAAAACAAACCCATTGCACAAATCAAATCATTTCTGGAGTATTGGGGTGATATCGCAGCATAGCTCGAATATCCAGCAACCAGGTTCAATCCCAAATGCCAATGTTCCCCTTCTGTGGGTGTTCTCCTGGCTGCTGTGATTTACATCCACATTCCAAAGATGCATAGTTGGTAAGATGGCTGGCTATTCTAAATTGCCTCTAGCGTGTAGATGTGCAGTAGAGGCTGTAGGGGGTCATGGGAATTTGGGGAGAATAACACAGTATTTTTGGTAGGATTAATGTTAATGGGTTTTTGATGTTTGTCAGGGACAAGGTCTTCTAAGGGAGTAAATCATTGACAGCATCTTCATTGTCAAGCCTAGAGAATAAACCTGATGCAATGTGGAGTGTATTGAAAGCATGGCAGGACCGCACCAGTCATCACAAAAAATAAGCTTACAACCCAACGGTATGAATATTGATTCCTTTAACTTCAAATAACACTTGTTTCCTTCTCTCTCCGTTCCTCCTCCCCCTAGTTCTCTGACTAGTATCCTGATTAATTTTATTGATTGTATGCCTTGTTGTCACCTTCCCCTCAGCCAACAATGAACAAGCTTGTCCCGCTGAGTTACTCCAGCATTTTGTGTCTATCTTCGATGTAAACCAGCATATGCAGTTCCTTCCTATGATACAGCGATTGTGGCATGTGTAAGGAATGTGTAAGGAATGGGCAGGAGGAGGAATACAGGAACTTGACCAGTGCCTTTTGTGCCTGGAGTGAAGAGAACTGTCTCATCCTGAACACAACTAAGACTAAAGAGATGGTGGTTAACTTTGGCAGGTCCAAGCTCCCCCTTCAGCCGGTCAACGCTGCAGGGGCTGACATTGAGGTGGTGCAGACATATAAATACCTTGGAGTGCACCTTGATAACAAACTGGACTGGTCTGTCAACTCTGACTCCCTCTACAAAAAAGGCCAGAGCAGACTCTTTTTCCTCAGAAGGCTCAAATCCTTCAATGTGTGTAATGATATGCTGCACATGTTTTACAACACTGTGGTTGCAAGTGTTATTTTCTACGCTGTTGTCTGCTGGGGCAACAGCATTAGTGCAAAAAACAACAAGAAGCTGGACAAACTGGTTAAACGAGCTAGCTGAGTGCTGGAAGGGAGAGTAGACTCTGGGATGGATGTGCTTGAGAGGCGTATGAGGCACAAGGTGCAGGTCATCCTGAAAAACCCCGGGCATCCCCTCCATGTAATTCTGGAGAGTCAAAAGAGCACTCGGAACAACAACCGGCTCCGCTCCCTGCCCTGTAGAACGGAGCGGTTCAGGAGATCCTTCACCCCTGCAGCCATTAGATTTTATAATTCGGACCGCTAGGCTGTAGGGGGATGCATTTTGCAATTTTTAATTTTTAACTGTTAATTATTGGTCTTTTAAAGTATTTATTGCTCTCAGGTAGTGTCCACATTGTATTCTATGTATTTTCTGTCTGCGTTCGTTTTGAATCTGTGGGTTTGTTGGTTGGGGGCTTCTGGACATCTGAATTTCCCTGAGGGGTTCAATAAAGTATTTTTTATTATTATTATTATTATTATTATTATTATTATTATTATTATTATTATTATTATTATTATTATTATTATTATTATTATTATACTAAAATTAAGCTGTCGACCTGGTGAGGCTGCAATGCAGTTTGGCAGTAATTTCTAGCTTTTCCAGTGAGACCAGCACCATGAGAGGAAATGAGAAAAGCTGCTGGATTTATATGTTTAACTGAATGTGTGCATGCACAGTTTATGACTGTTAAGTTTCAAGCAAGATGAAAAAAGCAACAATTAAACTTGTTTCCTACCTCCAGTTCCCTCCCCCTCTACTTTCAATCTGAGAAGGGTTCTGACCCAAAGCATCACCTATTCCTTTTCTCCAGAGGAAGAATTTCATTGTCCTATCTGGGACACATGAAAATAAACTCTCTTGACTTGAATTGGCTTGACTTGACAGAGATGCTGCCTGACCCCCTGAGTTACTTCAACATTTAGTGTCTATCTTCTGTGCAAACCAACCTCTGCAGTTCCTGCGTGCACACAAAAAAACCCATATAATACGTGAAAACTAATTCCATCAGATTTGAGAACTGCTTCTTCCACGCTGTTATCTTGAATGACCTCTCATATGTAAAAGATACATTTCTGATCTTCCAGTCTATCTTGTGTGGGCCTTGCACTTTTGTTTTACATTTGCACTTTCTTTGTGGCTGTAACGAAATATTCTGCACTCTAGCACATCTAGCTTTTCAGCACTATTTTGAGGTAATGTCCATCACATTGTTAAGCAGATTGTGGTATTAATGGAATCAGAATGATACAGCTCAGAATTGAACCATTCAATCCAATGTACCTGCGCTAGTTCTTTGAGAGTTGATGTATTTGTGTGGTATGATTTGCTTGAATGGTGCACAAAACAAAGATTTTCACAGTATCTCAGTAGATGTGACAATGAATGAATGAATGAATGAATGAATGAATGAATGAATGAATACGTTTATTGGCCAAGTATTCACATACAAGGAATTTGCCTTGGTGCTCCGCCCGCAAGTGACAATGACATACAGTGACAGTTAGGAATGACACATAAAACATTAAACATTAATAATAAAACATGTGAATTAAATAAAATACCAGAGCAAAAGGAGGCTACAGATTTTTGGTTATTGAGTAGAGTTACTACTCGTGGAAAAAAAGCTGTTTTTATATCTGGTTGTGGGAGCTTTGACAGTCCCGAGTCACCTTCCAGAGGGATGTGATTCAAAGGGTTTGTGGCCAGGGTGAGAGGGGTCAGAGATGATCTCACCCGCTCGCTTCCTGGCCCTTGCAGTGTACAGTTCGTCAATGCAGGGAAGGTTGCAGCCAATAACCTTCTTAGCTGATCGGACGATTCGCTGCAGCCTCCGGATGTCGTGCTTGGTGTCTGAGCCAAACCAGACCATGATGGAGAAGGCAAGGACAGATTCTACAATGGCCATATTTGCCTGTGGCAGATTGTGTTTCCTCAGCTGCCGTAGGAAGTACATCCTCTGTTGTGCCTTTTTTTTACTGTGGAGTTGATGGTAGCCCCCCCCCCCCTCACTTAAGGTCCTTGGAGATGATGGTTCCCAGGAACTTAAAAGACTCCACAGGTGTGACTATGGTGTTGTTGATGATGAGTGGGGTGAGGGAAGGGGGAGCTCTCCTAAAGTCTACTATCAATTCCATTGTCTTAAGAGCATTGAGCTCCAGGCTGTTGCGATGGCACCAGGACACCAGCTGTGTCACTTCCTGTCTGTAGACAGATTCTTCCCCATCCTGGATCAGTCCAATCAGGGTTGTATCATCCGCAAAATTGAGAAGCTTGACAGAGGAGTCAGTGGAGGTGCAGTCATTGGTGTAGAGAGAATAGAGGAGAGGGTAGAGTACGCAGCCTTGCGGTGCTCCTATGCTGAGGGTTTGCGGGTCTGAGATGTGTTTTCCCCAGCCTCACATGCTGCTTCATGTCTGTCAGGAAGCTAGTGATCCACCTACAGAGGGGTACAGGCACAGTCAACTCGGAAAGTTTGGAGTGTAGTAGCTCTGGCACAATGGTGTTGAATGCAGAGCTAAAATCAACAAACAATATCCCCCCATAGGTCCCCTGGCGGTCTAGGTGCTGGAGGATGAAGTGCAGGTCCTGGTTGACTGCGTCATCCACAGATCTATTGGCCCGATATGCAAACTGCAGGGGGTTCATGATATTTTTCAGCTTGGCCAGCACAAGCCTTTCAAGGGTCTTCATGACTACAGAGGTCAGTGCAACAGGCCTGTAGTCATTAAGACCAGTAATCCTTGCCTTTTTGGGTACAGGGATCATAGTGGAGACTTTGAAGTAGGCAGGGACAGTACAGGTTTGAAGCGACTGATTAAAAATGTCAGTGTAGACCGGTGCCAGTTGTTCAGCATAGAGCTTGAGAGTAGGGGGGTAAACATTGTCTGGTCCTGGAGATTTCCGGCTTTTCTGTCTTCTGAACAGCCTCTCCACGTCCTCTATTTTTTATTGTTGATGATGAAGTGATGTTGTGCAGCACAGAGGGTGTGGGTAATTGGGTGTGAAGTGGTGATTGGGGACGAGTGGGTGTTGAAAAGTCCAGTCTTTGCAGACTGGGGTCGGGCTTTGAATGGGTGTGAAGTGTTGGTTGGGATGGGAAAGTGTCCAGTCTTTTCAGACTGGAGTCTTGCTCTAAGTAGGTGTGAAGTGGTGAATGGGGAGGAGTGGGTGTAGAAGGGTCCAGACTTTGCAGACTGGGGTCTGGCTGTGTTGGTTGGGGAGGGGGGAGGGGGTACCAGGGTTACGTTTCTGCTTGTCAAACTTGCAGTAGAACTCATTCAGGTCGTTGGTCAGCTGACGATTGTCCAAAGAGCGGGGAGCTTTCCTCTTGTAGCTGGTGATTTCTTGCAAGCCCTTCCAAACTGAAGAAGAGTCACTAGCTGAGAACTTGCTCCTCAACTTCTCAGAGTACCTTTCCTTGGCAGCTCTTATTCCTCTTCTCAGCTTGTACTTTGCATGCCTGTAGAGGTCTGCATCCCCGCTCCTGCAGGCTTCCTCTTTAGAATGTCGGAGCTGTCTGAGTTCTGCAGTAAACCAGGGCTTGTCATTGTTGAACCAGGTCCGGGTCCTAGTTGGAATGCAACTGTCCTCACAAAAGGTGACATATGATGATACAGTGTCTGTATACTCAATGCTTCCCTGAACACATTCCAATCCGTGCAGTCAAAGCATGTTCTCAGTGCCCTCTCTCAAAGCAGGTTCTCAATGCCCTCTCTTGTTCACCTTTTCGTTGTTCTGACCACAGGCTTAGCAAATTTTAGTTTCTGCCTGTTGGTCGGAATAAGGTGAACTAGACAATGATCAAAGAGACCCAGAGCCGCCCGGGGAACAGCGTGATATGCGTTCTTGATTGATGTGTAAGAGTGGTCAAGTGTTCTGCCCCTGGTGGGGCAGGTAACCTGAAGTCTGAACTTTGGAAGGTCACGGCTGAGGTTAGCTTTGTTAAAGTCCCCCAAAACAATGACCATGGAGTCTGGGAAGTCACTCTCTACTCTCATTACCTGGGACAATAATAAACCAATGTTAATAATGGTATGGCAGAACCTCTTAAGAGGATATAAGTGTTCATTTTGTCCCCATTCCAGTAAAATACATAGCTTCTTGAATTTACTTCTCAGATAATGTTGGAAAAAAGCATTTTTGTCTTTTTATTTTATAAGGGCGGCACGGTGGCATAGCGGTAGAGCTACTGTCTTACAGGGCCACAGACCTGGGTTCGATCCAGACTACGGGTGCTGTCTGTACGGAGTTTGTACGTTCTCTGTGTGGGTTTTCTCCGAGATCTTTGGATTCTTCCCACACTCCAAAAGCGTAGAGGTTTGTCTGTTAATTGGCTTGTTATAAAAATATTAAGTTGTTCGTGTGCGGGGATCGCTGGTCGGTGCAGACCCGGTGAGCCGTGCTGTATCTCTAATCTGAACTAAACTAAACTATTTTCCTTTCATCTTCACTCCAGAACATATTTGACAATTTTCATTGCAAAGTATTTACTCTGAACATTTGAAGATGCTCCTTAACCTCTCAGTTGAGTTTTTTTCTGTGTTTTAAAAACAAATGTGGCTCTTTTATTTTTTAATGTCCATGACTTCTTTATCAATTTCCTTCCAGCAGGTTTAATTTTGTCGAAAGTAGTAGCCCAGTTAAATGGGTTAAACAGTGTCACAATGTGATGAGAATTATGGCCATATATGAAATTAGCTCACCACCAACTGTTTAATTTGGTCTGTACTCATGCTTACAGCAGTATTAATGTGAAATATTAATATGTTTGCAAAGAGGAATTGGTACAATCATAAATGCAAAAAAATTGCAGGCCATCTGGAGTAAAGATGGGCTCATCTTTATCATTAGTAAATAGTATTGTAGTAAGCACCAAGTACATGCTTTGACTTTAACATATAGTTTATTTTTAGTTTAGAGATACCACGTGGAAACAGGCCCTTCAGCCCACCCAGTCCGCACTGACCAGCAATCCCCACACAATAACACTACCCTACACACACTAGAGACAATGTTTACATTTGTACCAAGCCAATTAACCTACAAACCTGTACGTCTTTGGAGTGTGGGAGGAAATTGAAGATCTTGAAGAAAACCCACGCAGGTCACGGGGAGAACGTACAAACTCCGTACTGACAGCACCCATAGCCAGGATTGAACCCGGGTCTCTGGCACTGTAATGCAGTAGCTTCACCACTGCGACTCTGTGCTGCCCGTCATCTGAGCAGTTTTGCAGTGGTTTATTTTGCATTTCAACCGACACTTAATCTGAGGGTGATTGGCTGAATGTATCTTGTCCAGTAACAGGCAGTAGAGTGGAGCAGCTGGTAGAGCTGCTGCCTCACAGCACCAGAGTCCCGGCTTCGATCCTAACCTCGGGTGACGGCTGTGTGGAGGTTACACACTCTTCCAGTGTTCATGTGGGTTTCCTCTCAATTCACAAAGATGTGCCAATTATTGGAGGTTAATTGGCCTCTGTAAATTGCTCCTAATGTGTGTGGAGCAGATGCGAAAGTCGTATAATATAGAACTAGCATGAACGAGGTCTTTAAAATGATGAGAGGGATAGACAGATTTGACGTGGATAAGCTTTTCCCACTGAGAGTAGGGAAGATTCAAACAAGAGGACATGACTTGAGAATTAAGGAACAGAAGTTTAGGGGTAACATGAGGGGGAACTTCTTTACTCAGAGAGTGGTAGCTGTGTGGAATGAGCTTCCAGTGGAAGTGGTGGAGGCAGGTTCGATTTCATCATTTAAAAATAAATTGGATAGGTATATGGACGGGAAAGGAATGGAGGGTTATGGTCTGAGTGCAGGTAGATGGGACTAGGGGAGAATAAGTGTTCGGCACGGACTAGAAGGGTCGAGATGGCCTGTTTCCGTGCTGTTATTGTTATATGGTTATATGGTTTATATGGAGTGATCTATGGTCGGCATGGACTCGATAGACAGAAGGACCTATTTCCATGCTGTAACTCGAAACTAGACTAAACTAAACTAAATTAATTCTATTGTTGACTGAAAAATACCAAGCAGTAGCAGAAAGCTAAGTTGTAATTTGATGCAATCAGAGACCAGCTGCCGTCTTTAGCACTTGTGGTAGACAGTGCTTTATACATTCAATCATGTTTATGTTGCTGCTACAAAATGATCCCTTTGTTTTGAGGTGATTTACAAATCTGTTATCAAGCAGCTGAACCGAGCTGACACAAACAGAGAGAGAGTAGTCCTGAACTACAATTTACCTCAATGGGGTCCCTCAGACTATCTTTGATCAGACTTTATTGCACTAAACGTTATTCAAGTTATTCTCTTTATCATGTATCTGTACAGTGTGAATGGCTCGATTGTAATCATGAATTGACTGGTTAGCATGCAACAAAAGCTTTTCACTGTTCCTCAGTACGTGACAAGAAATAAACTAAACTAAACTAAAACCATACTTCACAGTTAGTTTGGATTAGCATTGTTACCTTTAAACAATGGGCCAGTTTACTGAAATTAGATGAGTTGTTTGATCTTAAACAAATTGCATGTTGTTATATAAAATTTCACTCAGACAGTGGTGGGTATTTGGAATAAGCTGCCAGAGGAGGTAGTGGAGGCAGGTACAAAATAGGATTTGAAAGACACTTGAACAGGTACATGGATCGGAAAGCTTTAGAGGGATATGGGCCAAATGCAGGCAAATGGAACTTGCTTAGATAGGGCATCCTGTTCGGCCTGAACAAGTTGGACCGAAGTGTCTGTTTCCATGTGATATGACTCTACTAATAATGCCACTGCTCCTCATTCTTCCTCTGATTCTCACTTGGAGAAACAGCATTTTGGAAATAAGGTCAGAAAGGCAATATAATAACTTTTCATCCAAAGAAACTACCTCTAGGAAACGAGAAACTACCCCTCTCGTAAAGTCCCGGCTCTGGAACTCTTTATCCAGAACTGCCGCCGCGACGTCAACCGCCTCAACTTCTCCACTCCCCTGTCTCACTCTAATCTTTCCCCCTCTGAACGCACTGCCATTGAATCACTCCGCAAAAACCCAGATTGGGTCATCAAACCAGCCGACAAGGGAGGTGCCATGGTAGTCTGGCGCGTCGATCTCTACAAAGCTGAGGCCACGCGCCAACTCTCGGACACCTCCTCCTACTTACCCTTGGACCATGACCCCACTGACGAGCACCAGGCCACCATTTCTAGCACCATCACCGACTTCATCAATTCCCACGCCCTGCCCGACCAAGCTTCCAACCTCATCGTTCCCCAGCCCCGCACGGCCCGTTTTTACCTTCTCCCCAAAATCCACAAACCCGGTTCTACCGGCAGACCCATTGTCTCTGCTTGTTCGTGCCCCACCGAACTCATCTCCACATACCTTGACTCCATCCTATCCCCCTTGGTCAAATCCCTTCCCACCTATGTTCTAGACACCTCAGACACTCTCCGCTGCCTCCACGCATTCCACTCTCTGGGCCCTCACCCCCTCATCTTCATCATGGATGTCCGGTCACTCTACACCTCCATCCCCCACCAGGATGGCCTCGGAGCCCTCCGGTTCTTCCTCGACCAGAGGAGCAACCTATACCCAGCCACTGACACTCTCCTCCGCTTAGCGGAGTTGGTCCTCACCCTCAACAACTTTACATTTGACTCCTCCCATTTCCTCCAAACACAAGGCGTAGCTATGGGCACACGCATGGGCCCCAGCTACGCCTGCCTCTTTGTCGGGTACGTTGAACAATCCTTGTTCAATACGTACCAGGGCCCCATCCCCGACCTCTATCTCCGTTACATTGACGACTGCTTTGGGGCCACCTCCTGCACCTACACACAACTGACTGACTTCATCCACTTCACCACCAACTTCCATCCGGCACTCCAATACACCTGGACCATTTCCGACACTTCCCTACCATTCCTTGACCTCACCATCTCCATCGCAGGGGACAGACTCCTGACCGACATACATTACAAACCCACTGACTCACATGGCTATCTGGACTACACGTCTTCCCACCCTGCCCCCTGTAAAGACTCCATCCCCTACTCCCAATTCCTCCGCTTACGCCGCATCTGTTCCCAGGATGAGACATTCCATATCAGGGCATCGGAAATGTCCTCGTTCTTCAGGGAACGGGTATTCCCCTCCGCCACCATAGATGAAGCTCACACCAGGGTCTCATCCATACCCCGTAACACTGCTCTCTCTCCCCATCCCCGCACTCGCAACAAGGGCAGAGTCCCTCTGGTCCTCACCTTTCACCCCACCAGCCGGCAAATACAACACATAATCCCCCTCCATTTCCGCCACCTCCAACGTGACCCCACCACTCGCCACATCTTCCCATCTCCCCCCATGTCTGCCTTCCGCAAAGACCGCTCCCTCCGCAACTCCCTCGTCAATTCTTCCCTTCCCTCCCGCACCACCCCCTCCCCGGGCACTTTCCGTTGCAACCGCAAGAAATGCAACACCTGTCCCTTCACCTCCCCCCTCGACTCCATTCAAGGACCCAAGCAGTCGTTCCAGGTGCGACAAAGGTTCACCTGTATCTCCTCCAACCTCATCTACTGCATCCGCTGCTCTAGATGTCAGCTGATTTACATCGGAGAGACTAAGCGGAGGTTGGGCGATCGTTTCGCCGAACACCTCCGCTCAGTCTGCAATAACCAACCTGACCTCCCGGTGGCTCAGCACTTCAACTCCCCCTCCCATTCCCAATCCGACCTCTCTGTCCTGGGTCTCCTCCATTGCCAGAGTGAGCAACAGCGGAAATTGGAGGAACAGCACCTCATATTCCGCCTGGGGACCTTGCGTCCGGATGGCATTAACATTGAATTCTCCCAATTTTGCTAGCCCTTGCTGTCACCTCCCCTTCCTTAACCCTCTAGCTGTCTCCTCCCACCCTCCCATCCGCCCGCCCTCGGTCTCCTCCTCCTCCCCTTTTTCCTTCCTTCTCCCCCCCACCCCCCATCAGTCTGAAGAAGGGTTTCGGCCCGAAACGTCGCCTATTTCCTTCGCTCCATAGATGCTGCTGCACCCGCTGAGTTTCTCCAGCAATTTTGTGTACCTTTTACCTCTAGGAAATCCAGTTTTAGATTTGCTCATAAAACTCGTGTGATATTACCCCTGTAGCTAAGTCATTAATTCAATCAATAGGTGGCCCATAAATTTGACAGTATTGCAATAAATGTGACTGTGGGTAATAGCCAACCTATTGTGGAGATTTAAACACCCTAGAAGCTTGTATGTATTCTGAGTGGGTGGTAATCACATTAGACTCTAGTCCCTGACACATTGTTGAAATATCCTTCCAGATACCAAATATATATAACCCATTTGATATAGTTTGTGTTCATTTTTTACCAAACTTTATATATTATTTATTTCTACTTCAGGTCTTCTTTCACAGCAAACAAGCAGACTTTGTGTTGTTTAAGGACCTAAAAAAGACTGGAGAGAACAAGACAACATGTCGACATATGAAACGGAAGATGCTGAAGTCTGAAACACCAATCTGCTGGAGTAACTCAGCAGGTTGAGCAGAAGTGGGGGGTTTTGTGATGGGACGACATAGCTCTGAAAAGTTAAAAACTGGATTTTCAACTTTTTTAAACTATTAATATTACAAAAAGATAACTAAAGCTTAAACAATACCATTTATTTGAATTAGGCAGTCAGGCCCTTAGATAGACACAAAGGGCTGTAGTAACTCAGCCATTCAGGTAGAATCTCTGGAGAAAAAGGATGGGTGACGTTTCGGGCCAGGACTCTTCTTCTGACTGAAAGTAGAGGGGAGGGGACTGGAGGTAAGAAAAGGGCAGAACAAAACAGGGCCAGCAACAGATGACCAAGGAAGTGTGGAGCCCATGATGGCCCATTGTTGGCTGCCATAGAGGTGATAATGAAGGGAATCAAGGATGCGAACAGTGGAACTAGTAGGATGATAAGGGGATGGAAGAAGGGGAGAGAGGGATTGCAGGGGTTACCTGGAATTAGAAAAATCAACAAATCAAGAATGAAACAACGTAAGCAGCTTATATGATGACAATCTGACAGACACCAACAGCAAGGAATGATATGCATACTGACACCATTTTATCGCCACCAAAAACACCCTTGAGCACCATCTGTGGATGGAAAGGAATTGTCAACATTTTGTATTTTGATCGGTCACCTGGGCCACTCCTTTCCATCTACGGATGCTGCTTGACCTAGAGTCCCTCCACCAGATAGTTTGTCAAAACAACATGCAGTTTTCATTTGAGAAACAAGCAACTGCAGATGCTGGTTTACACCAACGATCAACTCAAAGTGTGTGAGTTACTCAGCATATCTGGAGAATAAGGATGGGTGATGTTTTGGGTTGGGACCCTTCTTCAGACTGATGTCTGAAGGCAAAACATCATCCATCCTTATTCTCCAGAGATGCCTGACCTGTTGAATTGCTCCAGCAGTTTTCATTCAACTTGATCCTTCTTCCACTGCTTGTTGTTTTTCCAACATCTTCTCTATCATAACAGCAAGAATAACCAGCTTGCTCATTGACCTTATTTCTAATCCCAAAGAACTGTACAGCTCAATTAAATTATTTATGGGACAGAGTTTATGATCGAACAATCCCAATCACCTAATATACTGACTTCTTCAAGACGTCATAACTAAATCATTTGCAAATGGGTAGAACACTGCGCTGAGTCACTGCACATTAGTGATAATCTCCATCATTTGAACATTTTCTACAATCCATGAAGAATGAACTGATTAAAATATCCTTTTGTCAGGAGACAATCAATTCATTACAGTTGTTCAGATTGATTCAAGATGGTTTTGAACATTTTGCTCAAAAGTAACATAAAATAGTGCTCCATTAGTCTGCTCCAATACATGCTTACAGCCACCCTCGTTGCTTGTGTCAATGAAGACTCTTCCTGCTTTCACTCTGACAACATAGGTTTAAAGTGAGGGGGGAAACATTTAATAGGAACCTGAGGGGTTACGTTTTCACACAAAGGGTGGTGGGTGTTTGGAACAAGCTGCTGGAGGAGGTCGTTGAGGCAGGTACTATCACTGTGTTTACAAGACATTTGGACAGGTACATGGAAAGGACAGGTTTGGAGGGATATGGACCAAATGCAGGTAGGTGGGACTTGTGTAGATGGGACATGTTGTACTCTGTGGACAAGTTGGGCCGAAGGGCCTGTTTCCACACTGTATCACTCTATAACACTACAACTATTGATTAACACACACATATCAGCATTTCCTCTGGAGTTACAGCATGCAACTCATTTCTTTAAACAAAGATAGACTAAAAGTGCTGGAGTAATTCAACAGGTTAAGCAACAACTGCGGAGAACATGGGTAAATGATGTTCCAGGTCAGGACCCTTCTTCTCTCTTGTTCCTTTGAAGGTAAGGTGAGCATCTTTTTCCCGTAATATAAATAAACTTTGGTATTTACTGAATTATTATGTTTTAGTTGCACTGGTCCCTGCATTCAAATGGGTAAGTGTGGTTGCAAATTAGGGAAATTGCAGATCCAAAAAAAGACACAAAGAAGGTTCCCAACCCAAACGTTGGCTATTCGTATTCTGCAAAGGTACTGCCTGACTTGCTGAGTTACTCAAGCATTATGTGTATTTTTTTGTAAACTAGCATCTGCAGTTCCTTGTGCCCAAATTGCAGAGGTTGTCCATAATAAGCAGATAATTCACGGGGTCACAGAATACTTACAGCTCAGAAGATGGGTGCTTGGCTCATCAAAGCCTTACTGCTAAAAGGAGTTAAGTTATTCCTAGTCCGCAGACCTCTCTCCATAGTCCTGTATGTTCTTTCCTTTCACATACTCACCCTGCTCCTTTTTGATCGCTACTATTGAATCTTCCTCCTCTATTTCCTGACAATGTATTCCAGACGCTAACTATTTGCCATGCAGAAAAGCCGTTATTTACATCAATTATAATTCTCTTGCCAATTACCTTAATTCTGTGTTGCTTTGTTTTTACCTCTGCCAATGGAAATAGTTTATTTTAATCTATTTTGTATAAACACTTATTGATTTCAAATACCTTTCCAGGATGTGTGTATATATTTATATTATGGTATATGGTCACACTTATCTGTTTTGTAGTAAATGCCTACTATGTTCTGTGTGCTGAAGCAAAGCAAGAATTTCATTGTCCTATACAGGGACACATGACAATAAACTCACTTGAACTTGAAGTTAAACTTGAATAGTTTAGTTTGGAGATACAGCATGGAAACAGTCCCTTCGCCCCACCGAGTCTGTTCACACCAATGATCACCCATGCACTAGTTCTGTCCTACACACGAGGGACAATTTACAGAAGCCAATTAACCTACAAATCTGCACGTCTTTGTAGTGTGGGGGGAAACCGGAGCACCTGGAGAAAGCCCAAGGAAAATTCCGTTCAGACAGCACCTGTAGTCAGGATTGAACCTGGGTCTCTGGTGCTGTAATGCAGAAACTCTACTGTGCTGCCCCAAATATTCTCACAACTTCTTCTGCTAACCCAACCTCTCCAGTTCATGGACTCACCCCTGATATGATTTATCTCAGATTCAGATTAGTTTATTGTCATACACACACACCAGCATGCAATGAAATTCCTTGTTCACACGAAGCCCACAGAATTAACAGCACTTTTACTGTCATGATAAATACAGCAATAAATGCAATGATCAATGTGAAATGGCAGAAGGGCCGAACATTGCAGTGCAATCTGAAGTAGTGTAAATAAATATTTTGGCCCAATAATGCAACAACCAAATGAGGTAAAGATTAAGAATACATGGCAGCACCTCCGGGAATTGGTTTTGAAAGAGCACAATTGGTTCAAGTTCAAGAGAGTTTATTGTCATGTGTCCCAGATAGGACAATTAAATTCTTGCTTTGCTTCAGCACAACAGAATATTGTAGGCATAAATAAATACAGAACAGATCAGTGTGTCCATCTACCATTGAATATATATATACACACTCATAAATAAGCATATAAAGTGCAATAGGGTATTAAAGTTCAGATTTTAGTTTGAGTTGAGTTTAGTAGTCTGATGGCTGAGTGGAAGAGCTGTTCCTGAACCTGGATGATGTAGATTTCAAGCTCCTGTACCTTCTACCTGAAGGCAGCGGAGAGATGAGTGTGTGGCCAGGATGGTGTGGGTCCTTGATGATGCTACCAGCCTTTTTGAGGCAGCGACTGTGATAGATCCCCTCGATGGTAGGGAGGTCAGAGCCGATGATGGACTGGGCAGTGTTTACAACTTTTTGCAGTCTTTTCCGCTCCTGGGCGCACAAGCTGCTGAACCAAGCCATGATGCAACCGGTCAGCATGCTCTCTACTGTGCACCTGTAGAAGTTCGAAAGAATCCTCCTCGACATGCCAACTCTCCGTAATCTTCTCAGGAAGTAGAGGCGCTGATGTGCTTTCTTTATAATTGCATCTGGGACCAGGAGAGATCTTCAGAAATATGCACGCCCAGGAATTTGAAGCTCTTGACCCTTTCCACCATCGACCCATTGATATAAATGGGACTGTGGGTCCCCACCCTACCCCTTCCAAAGTCCACAATCAGTTCCTTGGTTTTGCTGGTGTTGAGAGCTAGGTTAGTGAGCTGGCACCATTTGGTCAATCGGTTGATCTCACTTCTATACTCGTCTCCATCAGTGATATGTCCCACAACAGTGGTGTCGTCGGCGAACTTGATGATGAAGTTTGCACTATGTCCGGCTATGCAGTCATAAGTATAGAGTGAGTACAGCAGGGGGCTGAGCACACAGACTTGAGGTGCTCCCGTGCTGATTGTTATCGAGGCTGACACATTTCCACCAATATGAACAGACTGTGGTCTGTGGATGAGGAAGTCGGGGATCCAGTTGCAGAGGGATGCGCAGAGACCCAGTTCAGAGAGCTTGGTAACCAGATTGGAGGGGATGATGGTATTAAATGCTGAGCTGTAGTCAATGAATAACAGCCTGAGATATGAGTTTTCGTTGTCCAAGTGGTCCAGAGCAGAGTGGAGAGCCAGCGAGATCGCATCCACCGTTGATCTGTTGTGGCGGTAAGCGAACTGCAGTGGGTCCAGGTTTTTGTCGAGATATGAGTTGATTTGTGCCATGATCAGCCTCTCAAAGCATTTCATCACCACAGATGGTTCAGAGGTTCGATAGCAAAGGAGATGACTTGTTCAGAAATCTGATAGACAATAGACAATAGATGCAGGAGTAGGCCATTTGGCCCTTCGAGCCAGCACCGCCATTCAATGTGATCATGGCAGATCATCCCCAATCAGCACCCCGTTCCTGCCTTCTACCCATATCCCCTGACTCTCCTATCTTTAAGAGCCCTATCTAGCTCTCTCTTGAATGTATCCAGAGAGTATCCGTTCTAAATGGCTTACTCCTTATTCATAAACTGTGGCCCCTGGTTCTGGATTCCCCCAACATTGGGAACATGTTTCCTGCCTCTAGCATGTTCAAATCCTTAATAATCTTATATGTTTCAATAAGATTCCCTCTCATCCTTCTAAACTCCAGTGTATATAAGCCCAGCCATTCCATTCTCTCAGCATATGACAGCCCCACCATCCCGGGAATTAACCTTGTAGGTCATAGCAAGGTGAAGCTGTTTAAAGGTTGGGACGTCTGAGCTTTCAAGCTCCTCTATCTTCTCGCAGAAGTTAGAAGAGAGGAGAAGATAGTGTTAAGGCAACAACCTCTCATGACCTTTTCCTGCGGATTATAAATTCATAAATTCTAGGAGCAGAATTAGGCCACTCAGACCATCAAGTCTACCCCACTATTCATTCATGGCTGATCTATCTTTTCCTTTCAGCCAATTCTCCTGCCTTCTCCCCATAACCCCTGACTCCCTTACTAACCAAGAATCTGTCCCTCTGCCTTAAAAATATCCATTCATGGCCTCCATAGTTGTCTGTGGCAATGAATTCTACAGATTCACCCCCCTCTGACTAAAGAAATTTCTCCTCATCTCCTTCCTAAAGGTACATCGAAAGGATTGAAACCTAACATGGTGCAGTCTGACTAAAGCTCTACACAACATATATATCCAATCCTCAGTTTTGCATTATATTTCGGCTCCTGTGTGCTCCATTAGGAAAGTTAAAAATAAAATAAAACCTAGTGTTTTTAGGCAAACACCTTGATTTGCCTGTCACCCAATAATTCGTCTCTCTCAGACTTAATGACTTAACCTTCACAGCTGTCTCGGATATAGAATTCCGAAGATTCACAACGCCCTGGAAAAAAAAATCCTTCACATTTCAATTCTAATTGGGTGACAGGATATTCTGAAAATATGCCTCTAGCTCTAGTAGGATGCATAGAAGGAAAAATACAATGGTACGTTGGCACAGCAATAGAGTTGCTACCTCACAGCGCCAGAGTCCGGGGTTCGATCCCGACTACGGGTGCTGTCTGTACGGAGTTTGCACATTCTCCCCATGACCTGCGTGGGTTTTCTCTGGATGCTCCGTTTTCCGCGCACACTCCAAAGACATACAGATTTGTCGGTTTAATTGTCTTGGTAAAATTGTAAATTGTCCCTAGTGTGTGCAGGATAGTGTTAGTGTGCGGGGATCGCTGGTCGGTGCAGACTCGGTGGGCTGAAGGGCCAGTTCTGCATTGTATCTCTAAACTAAACTAAACAAAACATTACTGTTGTTTTAGCTACCAACTGGGAGAGTCTAGAACCAAAGGTCATAGCCTCAGAATTAAAGGGTGCGCTTTTAGAAAGGAGGTGAGGAGGAACTTCTTTAGTCAGAGGATAGTTAATCTGTGGAACTCATTGCCACAGAGGGTTGTGGAGGCCAAGTCAGTGGATATTTTTAAGGCAGAGACAAATACTTGATTAGAACGGGTGTCAAACGTTATGGGGAGAAGGCTGTAAAATGGGATTGGGAGGCAGAGATCAGCCATGATTGAATGGCAGAGTAAACCTGATGGGCCAAATGGCCTAATTCTACTTCTATAACTTGTGATCTTGTGAACTGGTGAAGCCGTGCTGAACGACCATCTCATTGAGTGAACTAATTGAGTGATCATGCTTGCAGTCTGCCCAACTTAAATCCTTGCCAATGAACTGTAACTCTTATGGCCACCAACTCCAGAAGAAATGGATGGGTTGAGCATGCAAGAATGGTTCAAATAGATGAGCACCTACATTTTAAACAGGTTAATTAATACGACAAGTGAGGATGGAAAACTTTTTTTACTTGATTTCTGGACATCATCCTTCCTATTTTGTAACTCCTGACACTTCTACAAGACACTTCTTAATCTATACTACCCAGAA
The DNA here is from genome assembly GCF_010909765.2 of Amblyraja radiata. NCBI lineage: Eukaryota > Metazoa > Chordata > Chondrichthyes > Rajiformes > Rajidae > Amblyraja > Amblyraja radiata. The sequence continues at coordinate 61,171,463 of NC_045959.1, forward strand.
CTGGAATGAGACTTCACTGGGTGCTGAACCAGTATTATATACGTAATGTTTCATCACTACTTTAATAGTTATAAGAAGAACTATGAAGCCCTAAAACTTTGGACTTTCTCGATCTACCCTGCCGCTTCCACTGAATTATCTAAATACGCCATCTGGGGAAATTTAAGCCATGGCAGATGATGTAAAATCTGCCAGATTTGTCCAGTCTGAAGAAGGGATACGACCCAAAATGCCACCCACCCTTTTCCTCCGCAGATGCTGCCTGACCTGCCGAGTTGCTCCAGCACTTTATGTCTATTTTTGATGTAGCACACCCAGAACCTTGGGCACATCGACCATTTACACCAATCTTACATTATAAACAATAGACAATAGACGATAGGTGCAGGAGTAGGCCATTCGGCCCTTCGAGCCAGCACCGCCATTCAATATGATCATGGCTGATCATCTACAATCAGGGCCCCATAGCAGAAGCGTCATGTCACAGGGCTGGAAACTGGAAGTATCCTGAGCTAATTCTGCTACCACCATCAATTATTGTGACAAGTGATGGCTTCCACTGATTGTCGCCGGAAGCTTGCGTCTTTTTCAGGATGGACGATGACAGCGAGGTCAACATTTGTACCAAGATGGACATGAAAAGAAGAAGAAGATCCACAACCAGTACCCCGTTCTTGCCTTTTCACCATATCCCCTGACTCCCCTATCTTTAACAGATCTATCTAACTCTCTCTTGAAAGCAACCAGAAATTTGGCCTCCACTGCCTTCCGAGGCAGTGAATTTCACAGGATCACAACTCTGCATGAAAATGATTTTCCTCATCTCCGTTCTAAAAGCTCCAGCTGCTCCATTCTCTCAGCATATGAAAGTCCCGCCATCCCGGGAATTAATCTTGTGAACCTACGCTGCACTCCCTCAATAGCAAGAATGTCCTTCCACAAATTTGGAGACCAAAATTGCACACAATACTTCAGATGTGGTCTCACTAGGGCCATGTACAACTGCAGAAGGACCTCTTTGCTCCTGTACTCAACTCCCCTTGTTATGAAGGCCAACATACCATTAGCTTTCTTCACTGCTTCCGGTACCTGCATGCTTACTTTCAGTGACTGATGAACAAGGACCCCCCACTTTCTATTTTCCCTGGATCCTATACATTACATTGTCTTCAACTCTCCCCAGGTTCGACCACACATGTACACTTTGGGCAATGTATAATGGAAACATAGAAACATAGACAATAGGTGCAGGAGTAGGCTATTCGCCCCTTCGAGCCACACCGCCATTCAATATGATCATGGCTATCCAGAATCAGTACCCGTTCCTGCTTTCTCCCCATATCCCTTATTTCCGTTAGCCCTAAGAGCTATATCTAACTCTCTCTTGAAAACATCCAGTGAATTGGCCTCCACTGCCTTTTGTGGCAGAGAATTCCACAGATTCACAACTCACTGGGTGAAAAAGTTTTTCCTCATTTCAGTCCTAAATGGCCTACCCTTTATTCTTAAATTGTGACCCCTGGTTCTGGACTCCCCCAACATTGGGGACAAAAGATGATAGACACAAAATGCTGGAGTAACTCAGCGGGACAGGCAGCATCTCTGGAGTGAAGGAATGGATGACGTTTCTGTTGAGACACTTCACCTAAATGCTCCCTGTCCCGCTGAGTTACTCAAGCATTTTGTGTCTATGGTGCAAACCAGTGTTTGCAGTTCCTTCCTACACATTTAAAAAGATGATCATTGCTCTTATTTTGTTGGTTTAACTTATGTTGTTTCCTACATGATAATAACGAGTATACCTCAAAATACTTCAAAAGCAAAACAATGAAGCTGCTGGAAATCTGAAATAAAAAAGTACAGAAAATTCCAGAATTTTTTGGCAGGTTAGGCAGATTCAGTGGAAAGTGAAACAGAGTTAATATAAATGTTGTACTTGAAACAATATGCTTTGCTATACATCAGGATGGTGATTTAATGCAGCCTGATTAATACGGTTTAAAATCTTCTTTGACCATGGGTGTCTCCAGGGTGCTATTCTCTATATGGAGGATGCTTGTGCGTGACTGTTTAATGTGGGGAGACTAGTGCACAGACAGCCCCCCACCCCATGGTCCATGACAGATCTGGGTCAGGATCCAGTGGCATGGAGACCAAGATGACCTGAGACCCTTTTCTGCTGCAGCCTTCATCCGCCTTCTCAGTTGTTGTGATGCTCCACTAAGATCAGTCATCGTCCTCCGCCTGTTCCACCATTGAGGTCTTGGTTGGATTGCTCTTTGTTAGAGACCTCACCCTCGACCTTACCGCCATGGGTGGCCCTACCAGGAGCATAGCTCCAGACGGCATTGCTCTCAGGATTCCAGGTCCACACAAGCTTATCCACAATGACAAGGTGACAATCCATGAAGAAGGGAAAATGGATCCACCTTTAATCAATATATGAGTCAATACATCTTCTGTGGGTATTCTATTTTTCTCATTGACTCTTGAAAATAAAGATAAATGGTCATCAAGTTGAAATATTAGAGAAGACCTGCAGATGGTGGCTTATACAAAAAAAGACACAAAGTGATGGTGTAAATCAGCAGGTCAGGCAGCATCTCTGGAGGACATGGATAGGTGATGTTTCACATCAGGACCCTTCTACTGATTGATGATATTTCGGGTCAGGACTCTTCTTCAGAGACCCGGGTTTGATCCTGACTATGGGTGCTGTCTGTACGGAGTTTGTGCATTCTCCCTGTGACTGTGTGATTTTCTCTGGGTGCTTTGATTTCCCATCACATTCCAAAGACGTACTGGTTTGTAGGTTAATTGGCTTCAGTAAATTGTCCCTAGTGTGTAGGATAGCGTCAGTATTTGGGGCAATTGCCGAAGGACCTGTTTCCACGCTGTGTGACTCTATCTGCGGAGGGACATGGAGCTGATGTTTCAGGTTGGTGACATTTTGTTGGAATTACAACATTTGGATGACAATCGTGTAATGCACCAGTATTATAGGTGGATGACATCTAGTATTACAGGATGTCATAACACAAACAATATAATGAACAGTCTTATAAATCGGAAGATTTAAAATTGTAGTGATAAGCAGATCATGCAGCAGAACCGTGTTGATTTTTTTAACTGCAATTACACAGAGGGAAAATAAAAAAACAGTATTATAAACTAAAATATTTAACAATGTCACTATGGTGGCTCTTCAGGGGAAATATATTATAGAAGATACTGTGCATCAGTTTTTGTATATTATCAAAGCAATACATCATTTTTGACATTTCAGCTCCATTAACAATATTGTATCCGCAGGCTTTAAAATCCATGTTGCATGCTTATTTTATTGGAAACATATATCTCAATACTTTCAGAGCTAATAGTGTGCAATGCCATTAGTAGTTTGAACTGGGTCTAGCAGTGCTTTAATGTGATTTACAGACATTGGCAAATTTCCCTTTGAAATAGAGATAAGTAGGTGAAGAATGAGATTGAATATTACTGACAGCATGGAACCGAAACATATATGTCAAACGTGCAAATTCAAGTCAGATTCTACAAAGAGCAAAAGATAATGGAGTCAATCATGTCAGACTTTTGAATTCTCTTTCCAACATGAAAGCAGACAAATGGGAAATTTAGTTCAGTTCAGTTTAGTTTATTGTCACGTATACCGAGGTACAGTGAAAAGATTTTGTCATGTGCTAACCAGCCTGTGGAAAGACAATACATGATTACGATCAAACCATTCAAAGTGTACAGATACATGATAAGGGAATAACTTTTAGTGCAAGGTAACGCCAGTAAAGTCTGATCAAAGATAGTCCGAGGGTCCCCGATGGGGTAGATAGCAGGAAAGAAGATAGTGGTTCAGGACTGCTCTCTGGTTGCGGTGGAATTGAGAAGTAGTTACTATTCGTAGTTCCAAAAGATATCTAATTCATGTTGCTAATAAAATCAGGAGAGTGCACGTGGATTACATGTTCCAACATGAGATCTAGACAACGGGGAAGAGCTACAGTGACATCCAAGTGATGCACCAGATCGTGTTTCATCACCTGAAACAGATTCCATGACAACATCAAAATTATTAGAATCCAACATGACAGAAAAAAAAGCATATTGGAAAATAATTAGTTTTTTCTAACACAATTGTTCAGATAAGTTTAGGAGTGAGATTAGTTTTTTTTCTGAAATCACCTGAGATAAGACTAATGACAATTTGCAAAACGGAGGTGAGACAAAATCTAGAGCTAAAAAAAAGGACAAAGTGCTGGAGTAACTCAGTGGGTCAGGCAGCATCCCCGGAAAACATGGATAAGTCATATCGATTGGGATCCTTCTTCAGACTGATTGTGGGTGGGGGAGCGGGGGGTGGGGTGGAAAGCTAAGAGAGAGGAGGGGCAGGACAATGCAGGCAAAGGCTTTGTTTTGATAGTCAGATGGCAGGACAGAGGCCTGAGATGAAAAAAAAGACCAGAGACAAAAGGATTGAAGAGTAGCAAATTGTGAAGCCAGAGGAAGGAATGTAGGTGGAGGGGGATGGGAGAAATGGGTGCAAGTCTATGGGAAGAAGTTGAAAACAAAAAAAAATGTTTTAATAGGGGCGCATAATAAAACATATTTTAATGTATTTGACATACTGATTCAAATCCAAAAATAAAGGACTTCAGAAGCTGGACGTTTTTATAACACCTGAAAATGAAGGAAATGCTCAGCAAGTCGTCAAGATAAATCACACAGTCTTTTCCTAGGATAGCGGAATCGAGAACCAGGGAACATACTAGGTTTAAGGTGAGGGGGGGAAAGATTTAATAGGAACCTGAGGGATAACCTTTTCACACAAAAGGTAGTGGGTGTATGGAACAAGCTGCCAGAGGAGGTAGTTGAATCAGGTATTATTGCAATGTTTAAGAAACATTTAGACATGTGCATGGATAGGATAGGTTAAGAGGGATATGGGCCAAACGCAGGCAGGTAGGACTAATGTAGATAGGACATGTTGGTCGGTGTGGGCAAGTTGGTCTGAAGGACCTGTTTCCACGCTGTGTGACTATGACTATCTGTGGAAAGAGACATGGAGCTGATGTTTCGGGTTGGTGACATTTTGTTGGAATTGTTTGGATGACAATCGTGTAAAGTACCTGCATTATGGGTGTCTGTGTCAGTCACGATGGAACATAATCATGAATACTCAACCTTTGTAAATAATACAGCTAGTAGCGATGTTACAAAACCTACCTTCAGCGGTGCTCCAGATCTGCCACTGGCAGTGTGTGCGACTCCGGAGCCTTTGAGGGGGGGCGGGATTAAAATGCAGGTTTGTATTGCTTGTCGGAGAGGGATTTCCTCGGGCTGCTAGTTGATGAAGAAAAATCGATCAGACTTCCGCTCCCGGTTAAAAAAAAAATAAAAAAAATCGCTGGACAATTTAATCGCTGGATTATATGCTTAATTTAATATGCTAATATATGCTTTATTTCAGGTCATCCAAGGAAGATGTTTTATATTTGTTTCAGAATGCTTCAATCGATAATAACTGAAAATGTCATTCAGTTCTCTTAATTTTAAAGAAAATTATGGGCTTTTGACTGTCCTCAATCACAGCTTTTGTGTTAAGTCAATGGATAAGCAATAGGGAACAAGATGCTAATTTCCGAGTATGAAAATGGCCATAACCTTTTTAATACTGAAGATATGAAAGTGAGGTAGGTATTAAACCAAAGTTCTTTTTATGCTTTATCTGATGGGATGAATTGCAGGCTTGATTTTTAAAATCTCAAAATTTTGTAACAATCCTACTGCTAGTCCTTCAATATTTAACACTGAGTCCTAAAATGAGTGTTGAGGTAATGCACTCTAACCCTTCCCACACTAAAGTAAGTACTAGACTAAGTGGGACCCATTGGGTCCCATGTTCACATGGGAGGGCTTTTTAAACATTAATATCTCTCTGATTTGTCATCGATGGGAAATATCCTCCGCACCCGTAAGGCGGAGGGGGGCTCTGAGCGAGGTGGCCAAAAATGACGGCCTTAGGTGGCGGCGTTCTGTCGGAAATCGCAACACAGTGGGCCAAAAGCGGTCAAGATCAGAATTTTAGTAATATAGATTTATTATTTTAAAAAATTTACAAATGTGCATTTGCATCGTGGCTGTTGTCTCGGTTTCAAAGCCTCTCCGTTATATAAAGGATATCTGCTTGCAAGAAGGAGTTACAAAAGATATTCAAATGCATTGTTGTATCCAGGAAATCACCAATAAACAATGAAAAAAGGTGGGCGGCACAGTGGTGGAGCTGCTGCCTCACAACACCAGAGACCCAGGTTCGATCCTGACCTCGGGTGCTGTCTGTATGGAGTTTGCATGTTCTTCCTGTGACCACATGGATTTTGTGTGGATGTTCCGGTTTCACTTCATATCCCAAAGATATTTTAATAGGCTGCTGTATATAGCCCCAATTGATTAACGTGGGCTTGCAAACGTGGGTGGACATAAAGGGCCTGTTCCCATACTGTATCTCTAAATATATTTTTAAAAAATAGGCCTGAATGAAGAGCTACAAGAAATAAATATTTATTTCTTCTGGGAGGCTTATTTACTAGCCATAGTGATGAAAGAAAATAGACAATTAATTAAAACCAGCACCCTCTGCAAATTCTAGAATGAAAGATCGAGAAAAATGTTGGTTTACCATGTTGCAACAAGGACCTGGAAATAAAGTCTTCGATGAAGCTGCCTTCCTTCTAATGCAAGATTGATGTTTTGAAGTAGCAACAGTGCAATGTGGTGAGCAACCAGTGCACTCTGCAAACTATAGTCATGATATTATATTAACCACAACATTTCACAGGAAGTTACAGATGTTGGTGAGCTCGCTACAAGGATTTAAAGTGAAAAGCCCACAATTCTGTTTAGAGATTTGGTTCTAATAGAGAAAATCAAAATCATTCTGATCTTGACAATATTTTCATTAGGCACTGATTTATACTTGTGCAGTGACCTTTTCTTGGATTTTCTCATGCCAAAGCACCCAAGCCACCATTTGCAGTAAGTAGTGCCTTTCAACTCATGCCACCATTTGCAGTAAGTAGTGCCTTTCAACTTCCAGCCAAAACACCCAAGCCACCATTTGCAGTAAGTAGTGCCTTTAAACTACATGCCACCATTTGCAGTAAGTAGTGCCTTTCAACTTCAAACCAATGCACCCACGCCACCATTTGCAGTAAGTAGTGCCTTTCAACTTCAAGCCGAAGCACCCAAGCCACCATTTGCAGTAAGTACTGCCTTTCAACTTTAAACCAAAGCTTCCAAGCCACCATTTCCAGTAAGTAGTGTCTTTCAACTTCAAGCCAAAGCACCCAAGCCACCATTTGCAGTAAGTAGTGCCTTTCAACTTCAAGCAAAGCACCCAAGCCACCATTTGCAGTAAGTAGTGCCTTTCAACCTCAAGCCAAAGCACCCAAGCCACCATTTGCAGTAAGTAGTGCCTTTCAACTTCAAGCAAAGCACCCAATCCACCATTTGCAGTAAGTAGTGCCTTTCAACCTCAAGCCAAAGTCAAGCCTAGGCCCAGTCGCGGGGCTCGGCCTGCGGCAGCAGCCACCCCACCAGGCAGAGGGCGGGCATCAACCCGAGGACACGACTTGCGAGTGGATTCATTTTTTTGTGTTTTGAGTCCTTGAGTGCCCCCCCCGCGTGGAGTGTCCCGTTCTGAGGTCAGTCGCGTGGGTGATTCCTCAGTAAGTGGTGTCCCGCTACTTTGATGCTGTATATAAGGAAAATCTGTAATTCTATCCCATTTCCTCTTTTTCTATAGTGTTAATAAACATAATCCTCATAAATAAATATTAAACCCTAACTGAATAAAGTGTTATATTTAATGGTCGATTGTGAAAAATCGATGTTCGATCCCCCCCCCTGAAAACTGCATACCCTGATGGTTACTAGTGACATTTCAAGTCGGCATATTTATTTAATTGGGGGATCTATCTGAAATGAAAATACTTTTAAACGGTAGGTATTCATAATAAAAATATTTATCGTCCTTAAAAAAATTCCACTATTCTTGATAAAATTATGAATCTTACCATTTTTTCCCAAACATTTCTTGTCCTGATGATTGGGGTCATTTACCATCATGCACCTTTGTTGAGCCGACCCACATGGCTATAAATAGACTATAAATAGAATAGACGCGAACTTCCGACCTCAAAAGACGGCGGAATTCAAAATTCCCCAACCTCGTGAATCACTCCTGATTCGCGGGGCGAGAAGCATGTGAACACTCAGTTTTCTGCTGCATAACAGGTACGTACCTTTATTCAGCGCCATTCCCAAACAGTGTTGAACTCTTCGGAAAAAAAAATTGTTCTTTTTTGATTTATTCTGGAGAACAAATTGTGCCATGTGCCGTTCTGGAAACGATATGGCCAGGCATGTCCTTCCGGAAAGGCCTTCCTGGGCTAAAGGCTTGGGCCACCATACCCGTTACGCAATATCCGCAACTTAACCCCCAATCTCCATCCAGCTCCAGCTCCAACCGGTCACAAAGCCGTCGCAGCTGTCGCATCTTCCCGTGACCCGATGTCCCTCTCCACGCCCGGCCCTCTTCAGCCCTTGTTCCCCTTGCCCCAACCCTAGTCCCAGCCCTAGCCCCAGCATCAAACCCAGCCCCAGCCCTAGCCCCAACCCTAGCCCTAAAGATAGTTTTAGTCATCTTCATCATGTGATGCTCCCAAACTTGATCATCTCCACCATGTTGTGTCATATCCGTCACATTAGTATTTTGTGCTCATAATGTGTAAAATAATACAATTGCCATGATTATGAATTGTAATTGATAAATGAACAGTATGCATTCTGCCTATTCATCTGAAGTTAATATTGTTTTAGAGGAAGTTGGTGAAAAGTTATGTGAAGATTAACATTCTTGCTGAAAATCACCACTGTTTTCGGCAGTAAACTGTTACAAAGGTTTAGAATCAATGCGTTAGACTGAAAAAGGTTTTTTTTGGTGGTTTATTTGAGGAAGCTACTCTGTAATTTGAAAGACTGCGACAAAAAATTGATTTTATATTCTTAAATCAGTTATATTTTGCAGTGTTGTTTGTCATAAAAATATGATGGATATGACTGGATGCAATGGGCAACCTGGAAAAAGAGGAAAAAATAAATTAAATTCTCTAAAAGATTGTGCCAAACATATTTTTCCCATAGTAGAGATGTTCATGTGAAACAACATTCAAAGTTGCAAAAATTTAAGTTTTATTTTCGGGTTTCCAGAAAATTAAAAGTAGACACTTGCTGAAGAATCACCCGCATGTGTGAAATTGGGAGGGCTGTGGCCTAGCGTTTGGAAGAAGTTACAAATTAAGGAGATTAAAAGAAAGCCAACACAACCCTGCAAACACCCAAACATTTATAATGTTAAGAACAAAGGGAAGAGTTTTAGTATAATATACTAGACAAATTGGGACCCGTTGGGTCCCAGCTTCACACGGGAGGGCTGGTCCCCAAACGCAATATTCCACCTCTCCACCAATTGCAATATTAGTGGCCAGTGGGGCGGAGGGACTTTCTGGAGTGCTAGTATGGGTGTTGTGGGCTGAAAGGACTGGTTTCCAGAAGGCTAGCATGGACATTGTGGGCTGAATGGATTATTGGGCTGGCAGCTCAGTCACTCAAGCCTGATGTGCTGGCAACTCACTCACTCACAGCTGGTGGGCTGGCACGGCTATTCCTTGAAATTCCATTTCAAGCAGGGTGCAAGGCCACCAAATTCAAGTACAGTTTCTTCAAGCAGGGAGCAAGGCCACCAAATTCAAGTGCAGTTTCATACCATTTCAAGCAGGGTGCAAGGCCACTAAAGACAGTGAGTTGTGACCACTCCCTCCTCCATCTTGCAGAGACTGAGCCATGCGCACACGTCTGGGTTTTATAGTCCGTACCTCCCTACCACCAGAAGGAGCGTGGCCTTCATGTCATGATTGACAGGAGAGAGAATCTCAACATTTTAAAAACACTAATAGCTCTTTTATTTTTCACCGATGGGAAAAATCCTCAGTACTTGATGAGCGGAGGGGGACTCTGAGTAAGATGGCCAAAAATCACAGCCGTACATGGTAGCGCTTTTTCTAAAATCAATATAAAGCGCAAACAGGAAGTTGTCAAGATTAGACTTTTAATTATATAGAAGGCAAGGCAATTTTAATTAGGCAAGGCAACATTAATTAGGCAAGGCAACTTTAATTAGGCAAGGCAACTTTAATTAGGCAACACAGCTTTAGCATTTCCAAACCAAATGCAACACAGCTTTAGCATTTCCAAACCAAAGGCACCACAGCTTTAGCATTTCCAAACCAAAGGCAACACAGCTTTAGTATTTCGAAACCAAAGGCAACACAGCTTTAGGATTTCCAAACTATATTTTCAAAGCACATTAAGGGCACTGACAGGTCAGTAAAACCACTCACAGTTTAGTAGACATATGTTCAGTGTTATTCACAGCTCAGTCTGAGAGACGTGACCCTCATGCTCCCCCATCTTGCAGAGACTGACTGAGGCACTCAACACTTCCGGGTTTTATAGTCCCTCCGGAAGGGGCGTGGCCTTCAGAAGAGAGAATCTCAACATTTTTTAAACACTAATAACTCTTTAATTTTTCATCGATGGGAAAAATCTTCTTGTCCTGTGCAGCGAAGGGGGGCTCTGAGTAAGATGGCCAAAAATCACAGCTGTAAGTGGCAGTGGTTTTTCTAACATCAATATACAGAACAACAGGAAGTGGTCAAGATCAGACTTTTAGTAGTATAGATAGATAGATGTTTACACATTTTGGTTTCACCATGCAGAAATTACAGCTGTGCTTATACATAGTCCCCCATTTCAGGGCACCATAATGTTAGGGACACATGGTTTCACAGGCGTTTGTAATTGCTCTGGTGTGTTTAAATGCCTCCTTAATGCAGGTACAAGAGAGTTCTCAGCACCGAGTCTTTCCTCCAGTCTTTTCATCACCTTTGGAAACTTTTATTGCTGTTTATCAACATGAGGACCAAAGTTGTGCCAATGAAAGTCAAATAAGCCATTATGAGACTGAGAAACAAGAATAAAACTGTTCATCAGCCAAACCTTAGGCTTGCAAAACCAACTGTTTGGAACATCATTAAGAAGAAAGAGAGCACTGGTGAGCTTACTAATCGCAGGCCAAGGAAGACCTCTACAGCTGATGACAGACGAATTCTCTCTATAATAAAGAAAAATGCCCAAACACCTGCCCAACAGATCAGAAACACTCTTCAGGAGTCAGGTGTGGATTTGTCAATGACCACTGTCCACAGAAGACTTCATGAACAGAAATACAGAGGCTGGGCGAAGATCCATCATGCCCCCTGTGTTCAACACCAGCCACACTTAGGCACATCCTCACTGGGTGTAAAGTAAGCCTCTCCCAAGGACGGTACACCTGGAGACATAATCAAGTGCTAAGGCAACATTAATTAGGCAAGGCAACTTTAATTAGGCCTGGCAGCGACTCTGGAACGCAGGAGAACAGCCAACAATGCCCTGGCAAAGGCAATGGAAAATTCCACCAAGGACCAGGTTTAGACAGCTGGAGGCAGCCCGGGATTGGCAGATGCTGGTGGATGTGGACCAACGGCTTACAGTTCCATCAGAGAAAGCCATCACCAACTTGAGGCCTGATCTTGTGCTCTGATCGAACTCTCAGCACATGATGTATTTTGTGGAGCTCACAGTCCCTTGGGAGGATGCTGTGCGGGAAGACTTCGAAAGAAAGAAACTGTGATATACAGAGCTTGCAGCGGAGGCAGAACAGCGTGGCTGGAGAGTTAAGATCTAGAAGTTGGATGTCGAGGATTCGTGGCAACATCTACCTTAAGACTGATGAAGGACATGGGGATCAGCGGACAAGCCCTACGCCAGGCCATCAAAGAAACATCACGGGTGGCATAGCGGAGTAGCCAGGGGCTCTGGTTGAAGAGGAAAGACCCCATTTGGTCTCCCAAATAACCGACTAGACAGATGCAGAGGGGGGTGGTTCTGGGACGCCAGAATGCACCGCTGAGCCTACTGGAGATGTCGTGGGTTCAATCAGCGAAACGTCGATGCAAGTAGGTGCCCACTTGATAACCCCAATGACGAGTCTGCCTAGCCTTTCTCAACATTGGAGGAGCATAGGTGAGTGCAGAAGGCTCCCATTACCATCGGGAGTAAATTGATATTTGGCACTTTGGACTTTTAACATCTAGTCCTGTGTATTTGTAAACAAGATGCAAACCACTGGTTAGCCGCAAAATGGGATGGCCAGGTTACAGTTTGCCAAGTACTTAAAAGAGCAACCACAGTTCTGCAAAAAGGTCTTGTGGACAGATGAGACGAAGATTAACTTACATCAGAGTGGTGGCAAGAGCAAAGTATGGAGGAGATAAGGAACTGCCTAAGATCCAAAGCATACCACCTCACCTGGGCATGTATGGCAGCTGAATGTACTGGCTCACATCTCTTCATTGATGATACAACTGCTGATGATAGTAGCATAATGAATTCTGAAGTGTATAGACACATCCTATCTGCTCAAGTTCAAACAAATGCCGCAAAACTCATAGGCCAGCGGTTCATTCTACAGCAAGACAATGATCCCAAACATGCTGCTAAAGCAACAAATGAATTTTTCAAAACTAAAAAGTGATCAATTCTTGAGTGGCCAAGTCAATCGCCTGATCTGAACCCAATTGAGCATGCCTTTTATATGCTCTTGAGTAAACTGAAGGGGACTAGCCCCCAAAACAAGCATAAGCTATAAATGGCTGCAATAACACATATCAATTTCTGTTAGTCATTATCCCTCTGTTTGCTCATTAATGTGCTGCTCCTAATACAGAAACACTTTGATTTTAAAACCCTCATTCTAGTTATGTCACCATTTAATGTTTGGAAACTTCATGAAAACAACACATGCAGTACAGGAATTAACAACAAATGTATTGTGTCTTTTTAAAACCATTTTATTTTTGTATCATTATACAACCACCAGAGGGAGGCAAGCAGTATGATTACGTCTTAAAGTGACTTGTATTTGACATACGATATTATATCAACTTTAAGTTAGATAAAAATGTACATATAAAAATTACGATCAAAAAGATAAAATGCCTCAGCAAAGCTACTGTATATAACTAACATGTCCACATTTGCATCGTCAATCCGTCTGGTGCATTTGTGAAGTACGTTGCTCAATTTGCTTGAACGTCACATTTACATTTAAAAGTCATTTGGACAGGTATGTGGATAGGAAAAGTTCAGAGGCATATGGGCCAAACACAGGCAGATGGGACAAATGTAGATGGAACATCTTGGTTGGCATGGGCATGTTGAGCTGAAGGGTCTGTGCCCATGCTGTATGACTCTATCATGGTAGATAGTGGCATTCCCTTAGAGTCAGGCAGCACAGTAACAGGCCCTTCGGCCAACACTATTTCGTGCCAACCAAGATGGCCATCTGAGCTTGTCCCATTTGACCCATATCCTTCTGAACTTTTCTATCTATGTAGCAGTCCAAAAGTTGTTATTGTACCTGCTTCAAACACTTACTCTGGTAACTTTTCCATGCATGTACACCTTCTGTGTGAAAAGGTTTCCCCTCGGGTTCCTTTGTCTTTGGATTATGGCAGAATACAAGAGCACATGGACATTAGTCACACAATCAGGGAGAGATTGCATGAACTCCACTTTGTTTCGTTGTTTGCACGTTCACTGTCACAATTTAAGTAGCAAGCAAAGAATCCCCATGTGTTCACTGCCAAGGTTTATTCAGCCAGGCCAAGGGGCGAGAGGAGTTACTAGTGGATTTTTGTCATGAGCTTGACATCGTGAACATTCCTTCAGTAACTTCTAATGCTGGGTTATTGAATTCTGGCAACTGTACAAATCCTCTGGCAAATGAATTGATACAATAATATACCAGCTAATATTTCATGTAATTGCTTTAGAATGAACACTCTTCTTTGTGGTTGAACAACATTAAATCCTCAAAAAACCATTGCATTTTTGGTCGGAGCTAACCCAATTTCGTATGATGTGAAAAACAAGGTATCATCATGGTAATTTCTTTCCCTTCTGTGCTGAATGTATTCACCCACTTGTGAAAAGGTACGATCACATTGCATCATGGCTGTAACCATCGTTCCACAGATGCTGCCTGACTCGCTGAGTTCTTCCACAGTTTGTTTTTACTCAATATTCCAGTATCTGCAGTCTCTTGTGGCTCCATGCTTGTAGCCTGTTGGGCTGTGGCCTGCAGAGCTACAATTTAACGGAGCTACAGCAACTGGTGGTTGGCTCAGTGCATCCATATTCTTATTGTGATATCCACTCATGTATTTAAGAAGTAATCACGTGAAGCTAATATTAATGCCCATCTCTGCTTCCTGGTCTGAGACCATCTGAGATTTCCCACTGCAATTATCTTGGCTTTGCTTTGCTCACAAACAAACTGCTAACAAGTTGTCCCTAAATGCCAACATTTATTACAAATAGATACTTTGTGTCCATTCTTTCAATATTGCAAGCTGCTACAACAATATCACCTTCCTCCAGGAACTTTGTTTTTTCTAAAGGTGAAGAGTTTGTTAGCATTTTGAGTCTCCATTCGGTGATATTGCCAATTCCATGATGGCTTCTTCTTCTTATCAAGTTCACACACAAGATTAGAAGTTGTTCAGCCAGAGCTGAACACACTGCTCGGCATCTGCATACAATGGTATCTGTCTTGTCACTTCTTGTACTTCTTGTGCGTGATGGTGGAAAGATCGGTGGAAACAGGGCCACGACGTGAACGCTCTTTCCTTGACCCCTCCATGATGGCTGACTCCATAGCCTAGGCAATGTCAAATACCTACACGGAGTTCACAGTCATCTCACTGAAAAACCTCCTTTGAGTAGATGCATATAGGATTCCATAAACTTTGAGCTCTTGAAACATGTTCTCCAAGTTTGTATCATTAAGGGATTGGACAGGCTAAATGCAGGAAAAATGTCCCCGATGTTGGGGGAGTCCAGAACCAGGGGTCACATTTTAAGAATAAAGGGTAGGCCATTTAGGACTGAGATGAGGAAAAACTTTTTCACCCAGAATTGTGAATCTGTGGAATTCTCTGCCACAGAAGGCTGTGGAGGTCAATTCACTGGATGTTTTCAAGAGAGTTAGATATAGCTCTTAGGGCTAAAGGTATCAAGGGATATGGGGAGAAAGCAGGAACAGGGTACTGATTTTTGATGATCTGCCATGATCAAATCGAACGGTATTGGCTCGAAGGGCCGAATGGCCTACTCCTGCACCTATTTGCTATGTTTCTATGTTTCATTCTTAATATTAAATAGTCCTTTTCAAATCTGAGTTAGAAGCTGTAATAATTTCATTTGGATGCCAGTTCTGGCTTACACTTATTCTGACACACTATAGACAGTGGATGAGGCACTCATACTGTTTAATTAGTTCAATCACAATATGTTTGGTTTCAAGTTGTATGAATTAACATTCACAGCTAGATGCAAAAATAGATATCTTCTTCCCTTACACTGCTGGAAGTCTTCCATCCTTTGGCATGCTTAATCAATGATTTTAGCAAATAGAGATAAAATCTAAATTTGTAACCAGAATATAACAGTTGCAGGAAATTTCTATTAAAAGACAAAGTACTTGTGCTATAACACCTAGGATGCGCTCATCCACGAAAACCAAGCCCAAAGCCAAAGTAGTATCTCAACTGCTTACACACAAGAAACAAGAACAAGGAACTGATTCAACAAAACCTGACGGGCTCAGTAAACCAGCCATTCATAGCTATAGAGAAACCAAGATGAAAGCAAGCAACTTTAGCCTTGTAACCATTGAAGTTAGTCCTCATTTGTTCCATTTGCTAATTATCATTATGACACCATTCAGTTTATGTAAACAATACACATTTTGTGTTAATCGACACAAAATGCTGGAGTAACTTAATGGGACAGGCAGCATCTCTGGATAGAAGGAATGAATGAGCAAGGCTCAGTCTGAAGAAGTGTCTCGACCTGAATGAATGAATGAATGAATGAATGAATGAATAAGTTTATTGGCCAAGTATTCACATACAAGGAATTTGCCTTGGTGCTCCGCCAGCAAGTGACAACATGACATACAGTGACAGGTAAGAATGATACATAAAACATTAATAATAAAACATTATTGATTAAACCTATGACAAGGAGCAGTACACCGTGGTAGCCATTGTCGGTGCCAACAGCATCAGCATGTCACCCATTCCTTCTATCCAGAGAGGCTGCCTGTCCTGCTGGGTTATTCCAGCATTTTGTGTTTATCTTCAGTGTAAACCAGCATCCGTAGTTCTTTCCTGCAAGAGCGGAACTCGCTATCAAAACAAGGAGGGGACGGGGGACACAATTTTTTGGCGGCCACGTGCACATGCGCACACTCACACTCACACTCACACACACACACACACACACACACACACACACACACACACACACACACACACACACACACACACACACACACGCGCGTGAGGTTTCGGAGGCTCAATCCAGCGCTAAATGCAGCTCAACTCTGCCTGTCTCACCTGGGTAACTACAGCCCTGTCTGGACTGACGGGATACCAGTGCTGCTTCTCCGCGCTGGTCATATTTCCCGTAAGTCCAGGAAGGCTGTAGGCTCACCTGGCGGGACAGGCAGAGTTAGCTGGGTTTAGCGCTGTTTCTCTGCGCTGGCCCGTATGATTCCCGACCAAAGATCCTATAGCGGAGGGGGGGGGGGAAGTACTCGGGTGGGGACGGGACAGCGCCGGAGAGCCGGCCGGGGATCGATCCAGGCGCAGGTCTGTGCCACGTCTCCCTCCTCCAATCACCACACTCTGTCCTCAGTTCCAGCCCCCCCCACTCCTCTCTCCTCCAATCATCATGCTGAATCATGTCCCGCCCCATTGCCTGCTGACCGACGTCTCTCTCCTCCAATCGGTGCCCTCGATCATCAGTCCCACACCCACTGTCTCGCGGAAAGCGGAGATTTCACCGGATTTTAAAAACCGGAACACAAAAACTTGGGGGGGATGTCCCCCACCTCTCAAAACATGGAGGGGACGTGTCCCCTCTGGCCCCCCCCCCCCCGGGTTTTCCGCCCCTGCTTTCCTGCACACGTCAGTGTTAAACCTGTATTTTATTCTGTGCAAAGCCATTTTATTTTCCTGTTGTCATTTAACCACAAGAGGGCAGTCCACAACAACTCCTGAAAAGCTGCTTAAAGTCACCTCAGAATATCAGGACCTTTCTGTCCTCCCTCAGTACATTTCTGCAATCCCACTACTTTGACTGTTACCTATCTTAAAATTGTATTGTGTGGCTCAGTGTACTTCATCCTGGGAGATTTCTTGGGATGTTCTGGCTGCTGTTACAATGAAAATTGTGGTTGTTGCTGCCTGTGGACTTCATCAATTGGACACTTAAGGGGACAATCACAGGCAATCAAAGGAACCAGCGACAAGGTGAATCCTGGCAGCGTTACTGAAAGTCATAGTGAGGAGAGTTTCCACAGGTTAGGTCAAGATGGAAGAAGACTAATAGAAGACTGCAGAAGAGAGGGCACCTTGAAAAAGCTCTATCAACAACGTCGGTCATTCCAAATCATTGACCGCCAAAGGTTAATTTATGAATGTTCTTGTTTATGTCCTAAACACTGTATTTCTAGTGTAAGTACTCCTGGACCATATGACATGGGAGCAGAATTATGCCATTTAGCCCAAAGAGTCTACTCTGACATTCCATGATTGTGGTGATTCTCAGACATGAATTAAATGGTTGAGCTGGCTTTAAATCGCCTTAAACCACATGCGCTTATATTGTGTGGTGGATTATAGACAATAGACAATAGGTGCAGGAGTAGGCCATTCGGCCCTTCGAGCCAGCCCTGCCATTCACAGTGATCATGGCTGATCATCCAAAATCAGTACCCGTTCCTGCCTTCTCCCCATATCCCCTAACTCCGCTACCTTTAAGAGCTCTATCTAACTCTCTCTTGAAAGCATCCAGAGAATTGGCCTCTGAGACAGAGAATTTTCAGATTTTCAGATTTTTAGTAATGAAAAGCTGAACTCAGAGAACACAGGTTAAGAAATTTCCAGTTTGCACCATGTGATATTTCACTGTACCTCGGTACATGCGACAATAAACTAAACTCAAACTCAAACGAACTGTGCCATAGAGTTATAGAATCACAGAGTGATAGAGTCATACAGCGTAGAAACAGGCCTTTCAGCCCAACTTGCCCACAACGCCCAACAAGTCCCATCCACACTTGTCTCACCTGCCTGCGTTTGCCCCATACCGCTCAAAACCTGTCCTATCCATGTACCTGTCATGTTTCTTAAACGTTGCCTCTGGCAGTTTGTCCCATACACCCACCATCTTTTGTGTGATCAGAAGGACAAACTTGAATGGCTCCTTGAATGCAATCCTTCAACTTATGATCTACAAAGATTTAAAAAAAACTGTTGAAGGAACTCAGCAGCATCTGTGGAGGCAGATGGAAGGTCGATGATTTGGGTCAAGATCCTACATCAGGTGTGAGAATGTAAAAAGGAGATGGAGTTGAAGGGTCACGATGCGGTAGGAGCCGATAAATGACAGTTGGCTCTGGGCGAGGAGGGGTCGATGGGAACCAGGTGGGGTAGGGAAGGGTGAAGATAGTGACAGAGGCTGGGTGGTGATTAGTGGAGACAACAATGGGCTGCACATGGAGACACAAGGAACTGCAGATGCTGCAGTCGTGTGTAGAACACCAAATGCTGGAGTAACTCAGCAGTCAGGTAGCATATCTGGAGGACATGGATAGGTGGCCTTTCTGGTTGGGACCCTTCTTCAGACTGTTTGAGGTTGGAGGTGGGGGGTGGGGTTAGGACAAAGCACGACAAGTGTAGGCGGACACAAAGTGCTGGAGAGTAACTCAACGGGTCAGGCAGCATCTCTGGAGAAATATGTTGGATGACGTTTTGGGTCAGAACCTCTCTTCAGACTGAGGTTCTTTTCTCCAGAGGTGTTGCTTGACCTGCTGAGTCACTCCATCACTTTGTGTCCATCTTTGGTATAAACCAGCATCTGCAGTTCCTTCCTACACAAGTGATAGGTGGATACAGGTGATGGGAGGTCGATTTGGCAGATGAGTGGACAACGGCGAGAGATTAAGTGGTGACAAAAGGGAACAAAAAGGGGATAAGGAGATAAAAGGGTGTCAGATAAGGAGAGAAAGGGATTAATGGAGGAGTGAAATGTAAAGCCAGAGGGAAGGATATAGGTGGAAGGGTCAAGGATGGATGGGAGGCTGGAGGGAAGGAGGAGAGTGGCACATTATGGAATCTGATAAGTAATTAAGATTTGATATCAAAATGGCTTCTGTTAGACTAAGGGCAAAAAAAGTTTAGGGATTCATCATCGTCCACTTTCTTCAATCTTAATGTGTAGGCGGAACTGCAGATGCTGGTTTACAATGAATATAGACACAAATTGCTTGAGTAACTCAGACGGTCAGGCAGTATTTCTTGAGAAAAGGAATAGGCAACATTTCGGGTCAAAACGTCATCTATTCCTTTTCTCGAGAGATGCTGCCTGACCCGCTGAGTTACTCCAGCACTTTATGTCGTTCTTCAACTTTGAATGCAGTTTAGTAGATGCATCCAACAGCAGGGGCACAAGGAAGCTGCAGTGTCTCGGAGCAGTACTATAGATAGATTTGAATTATTTAGTTATTTTCTATTACATTTGATTTGGATCCTCCAAAAACAAAATTAACACTCTCTGTAAAGCTACACATTCTAACTTGACATGAATCATTCTGCTGAGTGCAAAATATCTGGGACTGCTGCCATAGTTACGTATGCAAAAAGAAAAAGTTCATTTTTGGAAAGGTTCCCGATTTTCCTGGATAATATACGTAATAATTTGAATCCACTGCAATAATTGAAAGGATGTTTGAAAATATGTGCATATTGGTGTGAAGTTTCATGTATTGGGAAATAATTGAGGGTATAGAAGCAGGGGGAAGGGGCGGGTGGAAGCAACATGTTCCGTGAGAAATGCATTCATTAAAGCAATTAGTTATTAAAATTTAGGAATCCTATTACACTTCAAATGTTAATCAGCACCAGAGAAAATTGATAAAGCCATAGGTCCTCCTAACCCTATAATTTAAGTAAAATCAAATTTGGAACTGGAAGTCCAAATTGGATGGTGCCAAAAATGAACATAGTCATTGTACTGAATGATTAACGCACATCTATTGGTTAATTGCATGGTATATTGAATAAAGTAATCCAGTGAGATACATATCAAGAAGCATACAAATATATAAATGGTTTTAATATATGAATAAAACACCTTTTTACATATAAATATATATTAAAAAAACTTTATATATAAACCATGTTTAGTACTATTTTTCAATTTAAATATAAAACCATGTATAAACAGATTATATATGGTTTTATATATAAAAATATATAATACGTAAATATATATAAATGTATATAAATATATAAAAATATATAAAACCATATATAACCATGCTTATATATGGTTTTATATATTTAAATGGAACAAAATAGTCGTAAAACAATCACACTGACCAACAAGAAAATTAAACAGGGAATGGCTGAAGAAGGGTCCTAACCTGAAACGTCACCTATCAATTCCTTCCATTCCATTCTTTACACATATGCTCCCTGACCCGCTGAAAGGAATTTAAAAAATAGTTTAAAGGGGTGTCCCACTTGGCCGTCATTTGTGTGCCATTTACGCGACCTGGTAGCGTGTGGGTAGCATGTGGGTAGCGTAGGACGGGCGCATGGAGTGGCGTGGAGGAGTGTGAAGTTGCGCGCGGTATCGTGCAGCGCGCCAGGATTTCGTACTGCACGAAATCTTCGCGCGCCACCGGCCTGTCGCGTAAATGACGCCCAAGTGGGACACCCTGGCACGGCGCAACGTCTCACCTCCAACAGCAGCAGAAGCAGGTAAACGATCGCCGAGCTCGGCCTAGGGCTCACGGCCGTTGCGGATCCGGATCCGGATCCGCCCCCACTACTACTCCCAGATCGGGGCCAAGAAGAAGAGTCTCGACACGAAACATCATCCATTCCTTCTCTCCAGAGATGCTGCCGGTCCCGCTGAGTTACTTCTGCATTTTGTGTCTATCTTCAAATGACGTCACGCGCTCCAGACGGCTGTGCGGACGCATGATGACGCGCGCGACAGTCACTACCAGCCTGTCGCGTAAATGATGGCCAAGTGGGACAGGCCCTTATGTCTACATTTGTGGAAGACTGGAAACAACCTTCAAGAAGTAGTGGACTGAATGAGGAGAAGGAAAATAACATCCATTATATTATTCTCCAGTACTGGAGAAATCAATATGTCTGAAGGGCAATAAATCCCCAGAACATGTTGACATTCATCTCAATGTTTTGAAAAAGATGGCTGTGGAGCTAGTAAGTGCACTAGTTGTCAACATCCAACATTTCCTGTGACTCTAGAGTGGTTCCTATAGACCGGACGTTTGCAAACCAATTTATGAAAAATGAGGGAGAAAGAAAAAATGAGGAAGGAAGATCTATAAATTATTCAGCACAACAATAGTTGGGCTAAAGTTAAACTATGATTCAGGATGGACAGAAAATGCTGGAGTAACTCAACGGGTCAGGCAGCATTTCTGGGGAGAAGGAATGGGTCAAGACCCTTAAAGAAGGGGTGACGTTTCGGGTCGAGACTCTTAAAGAAGGGTCTCGACTTGAAACTTTACCCATTCCTTCTCTCCAGAGATGTTGCTTGTCCCGCTGAGTTACTCCAGCAGTTTGTGTCTATCTTCGATTTAAACCAGCATCTGCAGTTCTTTCCGACACTACGATTAAGGAAATTGCAACATGATACTTAGAAATTATGAATACGTTTTGGCAAGAGTCAGTACGGACTTATGATAGTAAAAACATGTTTGCAAAATCTATTCAAGTTGTTTTTTAGATTGAAACTGTCAGTACTGTTAATGGGGAACTAGTGGATGAGGTGACTTTCGACAAACAAAAGGCCTTCATTTAAATCCCATAAACAAAGTTATTGAATAATTTAATGGAATTGGGGTAATATATTGACATGGACTGAGGATTTGACTTGCTGGTTGATTTTCCTACTTTCCTACACCTTTCTTGCCAGGGCTTTCTAGTCCCCCCCACCCATGTTTGCAGTTATCCCTGAAGGAATAGTTTGTGTTCCTCTAGGATGAAGGGAAGGCTTCTTTCAAAGTTGGAGTGAAAGTCCTTCCTTCTTTCTCGGTAGCTTCCGTGTGCCAAACACTGTAGAGTGCTGGTTCCATGTTAGCAAGACCCCAGGGGTTGAAAAATATTCATTAATGCCTCAGCTCATTTCTGCCAGTCAAACCTACCCTATACCGGCAGTATTTGTTCTTTAGATTGTACTTCCAGAAAGATGTACCCACCACCGCTCCTCACTGTATCTCTCCAGGCAGCAATGTTAATGTCAAAGCATTTTGTTCCAGTCTGGGGTATAGGGGCTGTCCCACTGCGGCGACCTAATCTGCGAGTTTAGAAGAGTTTGCCCTCAACTCAAACTCGCAGCATGGTCGACACGTGGTCCTAGGTGGTCATATGAGGTCACTGGAACGCTCCTTCATGCTCGAGGGAAGTTCCCGCATACTCAGCTAGGTTGCGGAAACATTTTCGGCATGTTGAGAAATTTTCCGCGAGTAAAAACTGGTCAGATTGGTTCTTTTTAACTCGTAGTGCAGTGGAGTGGGGTTGCTATATAGTTACATGCAGTCAAGGGCAGCCGTAGGCAATCTCCTTCACTGACCGGGCATTTTAATTGGCTCATTGGAGTTTTCAGGACCAAGGAAAATCAACCGGTAAGTTAAATGTCCCCTAAACTTTATTAAACGTTGTCTGACTTCTGAAAAGTTTCTCCACTCCTTCTCCTCCCCTTCTACCCCTCGTCTCTCCCCTTCGCTCCCCTTCTCTCCCCTCCTCTCCCCTTCTCTCCCCTTCTCTCTCATTCTCTCCCCTCCTCTCCACTCCTCTCCACGTGGCAACCATGCGGCCTCAACAACTAGAGAGTGATCCTGAGCTACCAACTACCTGAATTGCTGGTTAATCCTTGAAAAAGCAATAAAATTGAAATGGAAGAAAGTCATGGACACAGAAGGAAGTGAGAATTCAAGAAGGGGACGGAGATAATAGGGGTTATGGGGAGAAGGCAGGAGAATGGGGTTAGGAGGGAAAGATAGATCAGCCATGATTAAATGGCTTGTAGACTTAATGGACCGAATGGCATAATTCTATGTCTATCACTTATGAACATGAAATTATGAACAATTATAATGGATATTGAAATCACCAAGGCCGAACGGTCATGGTTTAGTTTAGTTTAGCGATACAGCGCGGAAGCAGGCCATTCGGCTCACCGAGTCCATGCCGACCAGCGATTCCCGCACACTAAACACTATCCTACCAACACTAGGGATAATTTTACAATTATACCAAGCCAATTAACCTACAAACCTGTACGTCTTTGGCGTGTGGGAGTAAACCGGAGGTCCAGGAGGAAACCTATGCCAGTCATAGGGAGTAGAAACTCCATACAGAAAGCATCGTAGTCATGATCAAACCCGGGTCTCAAGCGCTGTAATGCAGCAACACTACCACTGTGTCACCGTGCACCCCTAGGTGTAGGGACTGAGGGGCTGAAAGAAAGTCCAAGAGATTATATCTTGAAAAAATAGGTAGTATCTACCCTGCAGAAAAACATTATTCGCAAGGATGTCAGCATCAAATCTATCAGAGAGACGTATTAGGAAATCTGCATTAACAATCGATGTGCAATGCACTGACGTATGAACTAAGTCACCCTTGCCTTGTTTATCAGGGCAAGCTCATTCATCAATTTCCCTACCATACACTGGCAGCAAAGCGTGAACACACAGGAGAATGCAAGTCAGTTTTGTATTCTTCACCACTAATCTTCGTTCACGTATTCTTACGATTGATCAGCTAAAATCATTGAACCTGAGCAAGATGAAAGAAAGAGAAACCAAAAGGATGACAGAAGAGACTGCAGATGCTGAAATCTTGAGCAAAATACAAAAGTGGTGCAGTGGTAGAGTCGCTGCCTTGCAGCGCCAAAGATCAGGGTTCAATCCTGACTGTGGGGCTGCTTGTGCGGAGATTGTATGTTCTTTCCGTGACTATGTGGGTTTTCTCCAGCTGCTCAGGATTCCTCCCGGATTCCAAAGTACAGGTTTGTGGGTTAATTGGTTTCTGTAAATTGTAGTATCTTGGATAGCACTAGTGTATGGGTGATTGTTGGTCTGCGTGGACTCGGTGAGCAGAAGGGCCTGTTTCCGTGCTGTATCACTAATCAAAACTCAAATAAGCTAAACTAAACTAAACTTAACTAAACTAAACTTAACTAAACTTAACTTAACTTAACTTAACTTAACTTAACTTAACTTAACTTAACTTAACTTAACTTAACTTAACTTAACTTAACTTAACTTAACTAAACCAAACTAAACTAAACTAAACTAAACTAAACTAAACTAAACTAAACTAAACCAAACCAAACCAAACCAAACTAAACTAAACTAAACTAAACCAAACCAAACTAAACTAAACTAAACTAAACTAAACTATACTAAACTTCTGGAGTAACTCAGCAGTTCATACAGCATCCGTGGAGGCAATTGACAGCCATCGTTTCGGGTTGGGATCCTCTTCAAGCTGATGGAGTAGGGTGGAGAAAATGTAAAAGGGAAGTGTGTGTCGGGCAAAGCCGGGCAAGTGGTAGGTTGATGTAGGGGAGGGGGGTGTGATGGGCGGAATAGGTGACAAAATCTGAAAATGAAAAAAAAAGACAAAAGAATGTTAGATAAAGAAAGAGGAACAGGAAAATCTAGTGTGGAAGGGACGGAGAAAGAGGGATTGCAGGGGTTACCTGAAATTAGAAATTTTTCTGATGCTGATTCCACTGCCAGTTCCACTGTTCGTATTCATATATCCCTTCATTATCACCTCTTCCACAGCCAACAATGGACCATTGTGGGCTCCACCTTTCCTTGGTCATCGGTGCCGGCTCTGATTTGTTCTCAACATTTTCACACCTCTAGTTTCACTCTCCCCCGTCTCTCAGTCTGAAGAAGGGTTTCGACCCCAAACTGAACTACTCCTTCTTCTTCTTGTGTTTGAGGCAGCAGAAGTTATGTAATGCCCTCCAGGCGCTGTGCTGTTGTCGAGGGCCGTGGGGTCTAACCCTCCACTAGGGGGGCAGAGGACAGCGCAGTCGAAAATAACGTGCTGTGCTGTTTGCTGCTCTGCTCCACACACGCAGGCTGCTGATGAACGCAGCCCCCAGCGATGCATGTTGGCGTTCCTTTTCCTATTCCTTTTCTTCAGAGATGCTGCCTGACCTGCTGTGTTACTCCAGCATTTTGTGTCTATCTACAGTGTAAACCAGCATCTACAGTTTCTTCCTACACATGACAAAGGAGTTGTCAATTGATTGACCTGTAACTGATATCTTCCAGTTTAAACACACGTCCTCTGTGGACAACTTTGCATTGCCCAACTGGCCTAATGCCTTAGAGAGATAATGGCCTTTGAGAGACATGCCTAATGCTGGCTGGTCTGTCTGATATCATTATTTGTACATTTCAACCAGTGATTCGACAACTCGGTGACTTGCAAGGCTATTTTGGAAGGCATCTAAATTCTCGGCATCATACTCAATCTCCATGTAAATTCGTATCATTTGTGATCACTCTTTCCTAGGAGATCTTTGCTGTGAGATTATTCGTTGAACCTGTGTGCTGCAATGCGACAGGTTTAACAAACAACCTCACATGAAGACAAGATGTAACATAATTTAAACCCTGGATGATTTCATCTGTATGACTCTCAGATACTGATTTATTTATTTTGTCATTGATAGAATGCAGACATCGTTGGAAGATCAACGTTTGATACCTATCCCTTATTGCCCCTGTGATGTGTAAACCTTTGAGCCACTGCAGTCATCCGAATGAAACGTCTCCCACTGTGTAATTGGTGATCTAGATATTAAATGCGTTCAATAAATAACATATGAATTAGGAACAAGAGTTGGCACTTGGCCACTCAATCTCAGAGAAAATTAAGGATGTGGATGAGAAAGTGAGATAGTATAGAACTAACGTGTATGGGTGATCGATGATTGGCTAGGACTCAGAGGGCTGAATGGTCTGCTTCCATGCTGCATGATGAGCGTTTGATGGCATTGGGCCTGTGCTCACTGGAATTTAGAAGAATGAGGGGGGACCTCATTGAAACGTACAGAGGAGTGAAAGGGTTGGATAGAGTGGATTTGAAGAGGATGTTTCCACTAGTGGGAGAGTTTAGCATTGGAGGTCATACCCTCAGAATTAAAGGATGTTCTTTTAGGAAGGAGATGAGGAGGAATTTCTTTAGTCAGGGGGTGGTGAATCTGTGAAATTCTTTGCCACAGAAGACTATGCAGGCAAAGTCAGTGGATATATTTAAGGCAGAGATAGATAGACTCTTGATTAGTATGGGTGTCAGAGGTTATGGGGAGAAGGCAGGAGAATGGGGATAGGAGAGATAGATCAGACATGATTGAATGGCATAGTATTGATGGGCCGAATGGCCTAATTCTACTCCTATCACTTATGATCTTATGATCTTATGTATCACTAAACTTAAACTAAACTAAAGGACTTTGCTACTATAGTTAGAAAATTAATTTCTTATGATAACTATCAGGAAGCAGAATTCTAAATTTATTATCTACATATAGGACATCCCTGGACGGAAAGACTTTGAATTATTTTGTGCACAGGCCAATCGTGGTTTCTATTGCCTCCAAATGAATGCACAGATAATCACGAGCAGCTAATGTTTTCCACATATTGGAACTCTTTACTTCTGGATACTGCAGATTAATATTTGGCCCCATCATACAGTTGATATTTTTAAGGCGGAGATTGACAGATTCTTGATTAGTAAGAAAGGCGGGAGAGAGAAAACAGGGAATTATAGACCAGTTAACCTGACATCGGTGGTGGGGAAGATGCTGGAGTCAATTATAAAAGATGAGATAGCCGCACATTTGGATAGCAGTAACAGGATCGCTCCGAGTCAGCATGGATTTACGAAGGGGAAATCATGCTTGACTAATCTTCTGGAATTTTTTGAAGATGTAACTAGGAAAATGGACAAGGGAGAGCCAGTGGATGTAGTGTACCTGGACTTTCAGAAAGCATTTGATAAGGTCCCACATAGGAGATTAGTGGGCAAAATTAGGGCACATGGTATTGGGGGTAGAGTGCTGACATGGATAGAGACGTGGTTGGCAGACAGGAAACAAAGAGTAGGGATTAACGGGTCCCTTTCAGAATGGCAGGCAGTGACTAGTGGGGTACCGCAAGGCTCGGTGCTGGGACCGCAGCTATTTACAATATACATCAATGATTTGGATGAAGGGATTCAAAGTAACATTAGCAAATTTGCAGATGGCACAAAGCTGGGTGGCAGTGTGAACTGTGAGGAGGATGCTATGAGAATGCACGGTGACTTGGGCAGGTTGGGGTAGTGGGCAGATGCATGTCAGATGAAGTTTAATGCGGATAAATGTGAGGTTATCCACTTTGGTAGCAAAAACAGGAAGGCAGATTACTATCTAAATGGCGTCAAGTTGGGAAAAGGGGAAGTACAACGGGATCTGGGGGTCCTTGTACATCAGTCTATGAAAGTAAGCATGCAGGTACAGCAGGCAGTGAAGAAAGTGAATGGCATGTTAGCCTTTATAACAAGAGGAATCGAATATAGGAGCAAAGAAGTCCTTCTGCAGTTGTACAGAGCCCTAGTGAGACCACAACTGTAGTATTGTGTGCAGTTTTGGTCCCCTAATTTGAGGAAGGACATTCTTGCTATTGAGGGAGTGCAGCGTAGGTTTACAAGGTTAATTCCCAGGATGGCGGGACTGTCATATGCTGAGAGAATGGAGCAGCTGGGCTTGTACACTCTGGAGTTTAGAAGGATGAGAGGAGATCTCATTGAAACATATAAGATTGTTAAGGGCTTGGACACACTAGAGGCAGGAAACATGTTCCCGATGTTGGGGGAGTCCAGAACCAGGGGCCACAGTTTAAGAATAAGAGGTAAGCCATTTAGAACGGAGACGAGGAAACACTTTCTCTCACAGAGTGGTGAGTCTGTGGAATTCTCTGCCTCAGAGGGCGGTGGAGGCAGGTTCTCTGGATGCTTTCAAAAGAGAGCTAGATAGGCCTCTTAAAAATAGCGGAGTCAGGGGATATGGGGAGAAATCAGGAATGGGGTACTGATTGGGGATGATCAGCCATGATCACATTGAATGGCGGTGCTGGCTCGAAGGGCCGAATGGCCTACTCCTGCACCTATTGTCTATTGTCTATTGTCAGGGTGTCAAAGGTTATGGGAAGAAGGCAGGAGAATGGGTTTGAGAGGGTAAGATAGATCAGCCATGATGGAATGATGGAGTGGACTCAATGTGCCAAATGTTCTATTTCTGCTATGAAGTATGAGTTCTTATCCTATTAATTGGATAAGATATAGCTAATTTTGAAAGGCTATGCACCTGAAGTACATAGAAACATAGAAAATGGGTGCAAAAGTAGGCCATTCGGCCCTTTGAGCCAGCACCGTCATTCGATATAATCCTGGCTGATCATCCAGAATCAGAACCCCATTCCTGCTTTCTCCCCATATCCTTTGATTCTGTTTACCCAAAAAGCTTTATCTAACTCTCTCTTGAATACATCCAGTGAATTGGCTTCCACTGCCTTCTGTGGCAGAGAATTGCACAGATTCACAAGTCTCTGGGTGAAAAAGATTTTCCTCATCTCAGTCCTAAATGGCCTATCCCATATTTTTAAACTGTGACCCCTGGTTATGGACTCCCCCAACATCGAGAATATTTTTCCTACGTCTAATCTGTCCAATCTCTTAATAATTTTATGTGTTTCTATAAGATCGCCTCTCATCCTTCTAAATTCCAGTGAATATAAGCGCAGTCGACCCATTCTTTCATCACGTGTCAGTCCCGCCATCCCAGGAATTAACCTGGTGAACCTTCGTTGCATTCCCTCAAATACAAGAATGTACTTCCTCAAATTAGGAGAGGAAACTGCACACAATATTCCATGTGTGGTCTCACCAGGGCCCTGTACAACTGCAGTGGGACCTCCTTGCTCCTATACTCAAATCCTCTCGCTATGAAGGCCATCATGCCATTCACTTTCTTCACTGCCTGCTGTACCTGCATGCTTACTTTCATCTCCTGTACTCATTCATCATCCTTTCTTTCCTCCACTTTGTATCAGTTGCTTATATTACAAAATGAATCAGAAGGAAATGCAATAACTCAGCGGCTGGTAATGTTGAAAATTGCACCCATCTCATCACCAACATTGATATATTTCTGCAGCCTTCCTGGATATGATCATTACCTCTAGCTTGATTTCTTGGCAGCTGATCACTGAGGGACAATGCAAATAATGTCAATTTTGTGGACCAAGTCTATACACAGAGTGCTGGCTACCTAGAACATACTGCCAGGGGTGGTGGTGGAGGCAGATACGATAATTGTGTTTAAGTGGCTTTTTGATAGGCACACGGATATGCAGAGAACAGAAGGATATCGAAGGATATGGATCGTGTGCAAGCAGATGAGATTAGTTTCTCTTGGCATCATGTTCAGTATAGACATTGTGGGCCGAAGGACCTGTGTCTTGTGTTGTCCTGTTCTATGTTCTGAATAAGATTATGGTTAATAAGCAGATAAGACTTTGAATTAGTAATATGATGGGAGAAATCTAGTGAAAATAATGGAGGATTAAAGAGTAAAATAGGTGATCAAACAACTGACTAAGGCATGGGAACAGAAACAATTGGAGAATAAATGGCAAATTTATCATTTAAAAATACATTGATGGGAACTATTAACGTTGAAACTTAAATTGCCTGAGCCGTAATTTGCACAACATCAGAAGAATTACTAGAGAGCAATAATTCGTAGCAAGGAGCCAGAAATGGCAGAGAAAACAGAACCATGGCTCCATAAAAAATACGACTGCCAGTGATATATTGCAAAGGAGGAGGAAGAGGGTCAACATAGTAGAAGCAAAAAAGCATCATAAATAATATTAAAGCAGAAGAAAATAAACAAGGATTAGGCTACAACTAAGGGGAAATTAATCACACAGCTACAACAGATGACATGACATTTTAATGGAAGTGATGCAAGACATTCAGTGAATTTCATGGAGAGAGTCAACAACTTCACGTTCCTGGGTGTGCATATCTCTGAAGATCTGTCTTGGGCCCAGCATATTGATGCCGTACAGCACCAGAGACCGAGGTTCAATCCTGCCTATGGGTGCTTGTCTGTATGGAGTTTGTACGTTCTCCCCGTAACCTGCATGGGTTTGCTCCGGGATGTCTGGTTGTCCTCCCACACTCCAAATTGGCTTGGTATAATTGTAAAATTGTCCCTAATGTGGTTTCCGAAAAACGTCAGGTAATGCAAACTTGATATTGAGATTTTGAGGATGATGTGGTAGAGTAGTGGATGCAGAAAATCCTGCAAATACAGGTGCACAACCTTTTATCCGAAGATCCAAATAACGAAAACCTCCGAATAGCGGCCATTTTTTCGGTCCTTGAAGAAAGGTCCTTGAAAACGTTCACCAAGGGCGGCCCGCAGAGGTGACAGCGGAACCTCCGGTCGGTCCTCGAAGAAAGGGGAACTAAATCCCCATTCATAAAAGAGAAGGTGAGGGTATATTGCGCGGGAGGGTTAATAATTGACAATATGCTGCTGCCTGCCCGCTGAGTTAAAAAGTTCCCACGGTAGACTCACGATACACAGTGCAGATTGTCGCTCCCTTCAGTTTCACCCCACCTACGCCCCTCTGCTTCCTGGCCATGTGTGTGACCCCTTCCCTCCCCTCTCCAGCTCCCCGCCCATTGCACCGGCGCGGGGGCTTTGCACTGTCTTCACGTCGGCGATTGCAGCAGGACCGTGCCAGTCACCGGAGACGTCAGGACCAATTGGACACCGACCACCAGGCCCACCGCAAGCACGGAGAACCCAGAGACCCACAGCCAACAGCAGCCCAGCCCAGCCCCACTCCAACTACAGAGGAACCTGGGTTGCGGATGACGGGGCGCAGCTCGGGGCGTCGTAGGGGCCCATCGGGGAGCGGGTTCCTGTTGGTCCTGACGTCTCCGGCCACCTGCCATCCTCCGGGAACTGTACCGCCCTTGCAGGAAAGTGGGGTTGTTTGCAGTTGCAGAGGGATGGGGCAAGGACGGTACAGTTCCCAGTCTCAGCTCCAGTCCAGGGGGGTGGCCGGAGACGTCAGGACCAACGGGACACCAATACAATACAATAATAACAATACCTTTTATTTATCATTTGAACCTCACATGAGGTTCAAACGAAATTTGGTTTCTGCAGCCATACAAAAAAAGAACCAAGACACACACCAACACAATTCAATTCACATAAACATCCATTACAGTGAGTCTCCTCCTCACTGTGATGGAAGGCAAAGACTTGTCTCTCCCCTGCTCTCCATTCCTCTCCCGAAGTCGAGGTCAAAGCCCCTGGCGGGCGCTAGCAAGTCCGCGGCCACTCAAAGCCACGCCGGGCGATGTAAGGCCCTGCCCCGGGTCTTGATGTTGGAGCCCCCGGCGGGCGCTAGCAAGTCCGCGGCAATTTACAGCCGCGCCGGGCGTTGTAAGGCCCCCCTCCAGGTCTCAACCCCGTAATTCGGGCGGGAGAAGTCGCCGCTGCCGGTGCCCCGCAAAGCAGTCTCCCACCGGGGACCCGCGAGCTCCCGGTGTCACCATCCACCGGAGTCGGGTCGCAGCAGCTCGCCCCCGCAGCTCTCCACGCTCCGAAGCTGGCTAGCTCCACGGAGGTAGGTCCGTAGGTCCACAGGCTCCACAGCTCCCACCGCCGCCCACCGACCCCCAGGCCCACTGCAAGCACGGAGATCCCAGAGACCCACAGCCAGCAGCAACTCCAGCTCAGCCCCGCTCCAACTCCAGAGGAACACGTAGGGGCAGAAGCTGATGGTGTGCAAGGTACGTCTTGTTCTTGGGGTGGCGGATGAGGGGGCGCAGCTCGGGCTGTGGGCAAACTGCCACTTGTCGCCGTAGCGGCCCATCGGGGAGCGGATTCCTCTGGAGTTGGAGGGGGAGGGGGGTATTGTGCTGTTTGATCGCCCCCTGCTATCCCAGGGACAGGGAGACACAGCGGCTTTTTATACTGGTGGGCAATCACTTCCAAAGTTCTGCCCACACAGTCAGTACACCTCTCCTACACTGCATTTCATACAAACATTTATTCTGCAAGAAAAAACGACATTGAAGACTCAAACTCGCGATCGAGTAACTGCCAGGATCAAGGCGCAAACTCGCGACCTTGCGGATATGAGCCGAGCACTCTACCACTGAGCCAGCCATTAAAATCTACGCTAAAAAATTTCCATTCCGAAGACCGACAAATTCTGAATTACGAAAAGTGTCTGGTCCCAAGGCTTTCGGATAAAAGGTTGTGCACCTGTATTGACTACTTTGGTTTTCAGAAAGCCTTTAATAAGGCAACTTACAATGGATATTTCACTGTATAAAATCTGTAGGGTTAGGATGGATAAAGAATGCCAAATTTGTTCAACATTGTTCTCAAGAATGTGTGGAAATTGTGGGAAGAACTGAGCTGTTTTGTGTTTCCATCTTGCCTTTCAACATGGGCAGCACTGTTGGAATTGAACTTGACTCCGTGAATGTACCCTCTGAGAGCGAGGCTAAACATACCTGGTGCAGGTGGTCCATTGGATAAAACAAAACAAGTTAGCTAAACACAAAGAAGAGCTTGTGTACTCAAGGCTACACCGAGACACCCTAATCTTCCTACCTGTTTCTTAGTGGAAAGTTACTGAATGTATAAGAGGGAACTGCAGATGCTGGTTTAAACCAAAGATAGACACAATAACATTGAAACATAGAAAATAGGTGCAGGAGGAGGCCATTCGGCCCTTCAGCCCTTCGAGCCAGCACCGCCATTCATTGTGATCATGGCTGATCGTCTCCTATCAATAACCCGTGCCTGCCTTCTACCCATTTCCCTTGACTCCACTAGCCCCTAGAGCTCTATCTAACTCTCTCTTAAATCCATCCAGTGATTTGGCCTTTACTGCCCTCTGTGGCAGGGAATTCCATAAATTCACAACTCTCTGGGTGAAAAAGTTTTTATCTCACCTCAGTCTTAAATGACCTCCCCTTTATTCTAAGATTGTGGCCCCTGGTTCTGGACTCGACCAACATTGGGAACATTTTTCCTGCATCTAGCTTGTCCAGTCCATTTATAATTTTATATGTTTCTATAAGATACCCCCTCATCCTTCTAAACTCCAGTGAATACAAGCCTAGTCTTTTCAATCTTTCCTCATATGACAGTCCCGCCATCCCAGGGATCAACCTCGTGAACCTACGCTGCACTGCCTCAATCACAAGGAGCAGGGAGGTTCTACTGCAGTTGTACAGGGTCTTGGTGAGACCACACCTGGTGTATTGCGTACAGTTTTGGTCTCCTAATCTGAGGAAAGACATTCTTGCCATAGAGGGAGTACAGAGAAGGTTCACCAGACTGATTCCTGGGATGGCAGGACTTTCATATGAGGAAAGACTGGATAGACTCGGCTTGTACACGTTGGAATTCAGAAGACTGAGGGGGGATCTTATAGAAACTTACAAAATTCTTAAGGGGTTGGACAGGCTAGATGCAGGAAGATTATTCCCGATGTTATTGAAGTCCAGAACTAGGGGTCACAGTTTATGGATAAGAGGGAAGACTTTTTGGACTGAGATGAGGAAATCATTTTTTACACAGAGAGTGGTGAATCTGTGGAATTCTCTGCCACAGAAGGTAGTTGAGGCCAGTTCATTGGCTATATTTAAGAGGGAGCTAGATGTGGCCCTTGTGGCTAAAGGGATCAGGGGGTATGGAGAGAAGGCAGGGATGGGATACTGAGTTGGATGATCAGCCATGATCATGTCAAATGGCGGTGCAGGCTCGAAGGGCCGAATGGCCTACTCCTGCACCTATTTTCTATGTTTCTATGTTTCTATGTCCTTCCTCAAATTAGGAGACAAAAACTGTACACAATACTGCATATGTGGTCTCACCAGAGCCCTATACAACTGCAGAAGAACCTCTTTACTCCTATACTGAAATCCTCTTGTTATGAAGGCCAACATTCCATATAGCTTTCTTCACTGCCTGCTATACTTGTAAGCCAACTTTCAGTGACCGGTGTACAAGGACACCTAGGTCTAGATGCACCTCCCCCTTATCTAACCTAACCCCATTGGGATAATAATCTGCCCCCTTGTTTTTGCCGCCAAAGTGGATAACCTCACATTTATCTATATTATACTGCATCTGCCATGCATCTGCCCACTTGCTCAACCTGTCCAGGTCACCCTGCAACCTCCTAACATCCTCTTCACAGTTCACACTGCAACCCAGCTTTGTGTCATCTGCAAACTTGTTAGTGTTGCTCCTAATTCCCTCTTCCAAATCATTAATATATATGGTAAACAGTTGTGGCCCCAACACCAAGCCTTGCAGCACTCCACTCGCCACTGCCTGCCATTTTGAAAAGGACCCGTTCATTCCTACTCTTTGCTTCCTGTCTGTCAATCAATTTTCTATCCATGTCACCACCCTACCCCCAATACCATGTGCTCTAATTTTAGTCACCAGTCTCCCATGCTTTCTGGAAGTTATCAAAGGCTTTCTGGAAGTCTAGATACACTACATCCACTGGCACTCCTTCATCCATTTTACTTGTCACATCCTCAAAAAATTCCAGAAGATTAGTCAAGCATGATTTCCCTTTCATAAATCCATGTTGACGGACTAATCCTTTTACTGCTATCCAAATGCCCCATTATTACCTCTTTAATAATTGACTCCAGCATCTTTCCCACCACCGAAGTCAGGCTAACTGGTCTGTAATTCCCCGTTTTCTTGCTCGTTCCTTTCTTGAAAAGTGGGATAACATTAGCTATCTTCCAATCCACAGGAACTGATCCTGAATCTATTAAACATTGGAAAATGATCACCAATGCGTCCACTATTTCTAGAGCCACCTCCCTGAGGACCCTGGGATGCAGACCATCAGGTCCAGGGGATTTATCATCCTTCAGTCCCATTAGCCTACCCAATACTATTTTTCGCCTAATGAAATTTTTTTTCAGTTCCACTACCCCATTAGATCCTCTGTCCTCCAGTACATCTGGGAGATTGTTTGTGTCTTCCTTAGTGAAGACAGATCCGAAGTACCTATTCAACTCTTCTGCCATTTCCTTGTTGCCCATAATAATTTCATCCGTGTCTGCCTTCAAGGGACCCACATTTGACTTTGCTACTCTTTTTCCCTTAACTTATCTAAAGAAGCTTTTATGTTCTTCTTTATATTCCTGGCCAGCTTCCCTTCATATTTTATCTTTTCAGCCCGTATTGCCCGTTTTGTTTCCTTCTGTTGTCCTATGAAAGTTTCCCAATCTTCTGGCTTCCGGCTACTCTTTGCTGTGTTATACATCTTTCCTTTTAGTTTTATTCTCTCCCTAACTTCTCTTGTCAGCCACGGTTGCCTCCTGCTCCCCTTAGAATCTTTCTTCCTTTTTGGAATGAAATGATCCTGCATCTTCCGGATTATGCCCAGAAATTCCTGCCATTGCTAGGATCCCTTTCCAGTCTACTTGGGCCAGCTCCCCTCTCATGCCTTCATAGTCCCCTTTGTTCAACTGCATCACTGCCACTTCCGATTTAATGTTCTCCTTCTCAAATTGCAGATTAAAACTAATCATATTATGATCACTATCTCCAAGGGGTTCCTTTACCTCTAGTTCTCTTATTATATCTGGTTCATTGGCCAACACTAAATCCAGAATTGCCTTTTCTTGGGTCGGCTCCATTACAAGCTGCTCTAAGAATCCATCTCGGAGGCATCCTACCAACTCTCTTTCTTGGGGTCCTGAACCAATCTGATTTTCCCAGTCTACCTGCATATTGAAATCTCCCATCACCACAGTGGCATTACCTTTGTTACATGCCAGTTTTAACTCCAGC
The DNA here is from genome assembly GCF_010909765.2 of Amblyraja radiata. Taxonomy (NCBI): domain Eukaryota; kingdom Metazoa; phylum Chordata; class Chondrichthyes; order Rajiformes; family Rajidae; genus Amblyraja; species Amblyraja radiata. The sequence continues at coordinate 61,207,760 of NC_045959.1, forward strand.
TGCAACTTACACCATACATCCGGGCTAATATTTGGGGGTCTGTAAATAACACCAATTAATGTCTTCTTTCCTTTGCAATTCCTCAACTCAATCCACAGTGACTCTACCTCGTCAGTCCCTATGTCTCCCCTCACAAGGGACTGAATTCCATCCCTCACCAGCAGAGCTACCCCCCCTCCTCTGCCCACCTACCTGTCCTTTCTATAGGATGTATAACCCTGAATATTGTTCCCAGGCCCGATCCTCCTGCAGCCACGTCTCAGTAATCCCCACAATGTCATATCTACCAACCTCTAACTGAGCCTCAAGCTCATCTACTTTACTTCTTATACTTCGAGCTGGAGTAACTAGAGTAACTGGAGCTGGAAGCTGGAGTTTGGTCCCCTAATTTGAGGAAGGACATTCTAGCTATTAAGGGTGTGCAGCGTAGGTTTACAAGCTTAATTCCCGGGATGGCGGGACAGTCATATGCTGAGAGAATGGAGCGGCTGGACTTGTATACTCTGGAGTTTAGAAGGATGAGATGGAATCTTATTGAAACATATAAGATTATTAAGGGTTTGGACATGCTAGAGGCAGGAAACATGTTCCCGATGTTGGGGGAGTCTAGAACCAGGGGCCACAGATTAAGAATAAGGGATAAGCAATTTAGAACGTAGACGAGGAAACACTTTTTCTCACAGAGAGTTGTGAGTCTGTGGAATTCTGGATACTTTCAAGAGAGTGCTAGATAGGGCTCTTAAAGATAGTGGAGTCAGGGGATATGGGGAGAAGGCAGGAACGGGGTACTGTTTGGGGATGATCAACCATGATCACATTGAATGGCAGTGCTGGTTCGAAGGGCCGAATGCCCTACTCCTGCACCTGTTGTTTATTGTCTATTTTCTATTGTAACTCAGCAGGACAGGCAGCATCACTGGAGAGAAGGAATGGGTGACATTTTGGGTCGAGACCCTTCTTCAGACGTTACCCATTCCTTCTCTCCAGAGATGCTGCCTATCCCGCTGAGTTGCTCCAGCTTTTTGTGTCTATCTTCGGAAAGTTACTGAATGGTAGATCCCAATAGTTAACCGTGTAGACAAGTGTACGTGACTAACCTTGCTATAATGCTTTCAACAATGATATAAAAATACTGCATGCTTTGAATCGTGAGGGCAATCTCTTGCTTGACTGTACTTGTCTGACAAGTTATTGCTAATAAAGTAGCTACGGTTTGATAGTCACTCGCATCACGTAAAAATTATTCCAACAGAAGCACCTTGGGATATCTTCTGTGTGCAAGGAAGGATATGAGTACATGTCAGTGTCGCTATGGAAATGACCTGTAATGCCACCACCAAATAATTAAATTTAATGACTGCATTTCAGCCTGGTAACACTTTTCCAGAAGGTTCCTCTAGCTTTGACACCTCACTATGGTTCCTTAACTTTAATAATGTCTTTGTTGATGGTGTGAAGAGTTGGGTCAGTGTGTTGGAAGGTAACATTAAGTCTATGCAAGTATTAGGGTGTAGGGAAGTCCAAACAAATGCAAAATAAATAGGACAACAAAAGACACAATATGCTGGAGTAGCTCAGTAGGTCAGGCAGCATCCCTGGAGAATATGGATAGATGATGTTTCGGGTCGGGACCTTTTTTCAGACTGATTGCAGGTGTGGAGGCTAGGAGAGACAGGAGAAAGCATGGCAGGTCATCGGTGAATACAGGCGAGGGAGGGTTTTGTTGGGCATATAGTTGGACAAAGGCCAGAGATTAGCACACACAAGGTGTGAGACCAAAGGATTAGAGAAATGTGATTTGTGAAGCTAGAGGATTGAAGAGGTGCGAATTGTGGAATTGTAGAAAATGTAGGTGAGGGGGAGGGCAGGGATGTGAGGGGGATGCAAGCCCAGCCAGGGCTCAGGGGAGGGGTGTGAGGGGGAGGCAAAGAAAAGGGGAAGGGTTTATGGGGAGAAAGGTGAGGCAGGGTTTGTTTTGCAGGAATTGACTGAAGTTGGACAATTCAAGGTTCATACCAGTTGGTTGTGAGCTACCATGTGGAATTTGAGGTGCTGTTCCACCAGTTTGTGTGTGGCCTCACTCTGGCAATGGAGGAGGATTAGGACAGAAAGGTCAGTATGGGAATGGGAACAGGAATTAAAATGGTTAGCAACCGGGAGATCCGACAGGTATTGGCGGACCGAACGCAAGTGTTTGGTGAAATAGTCGCAGGGTCTATGCTTGGTCTCACTGATGTACATGAGGCCCAAACATAAAGATGCACTTGAGGAGTGCTCTATATGGCCAATAGCAAATTTTATTTAATATAGGCATAGTATTAATCAGGGTCAATGCAAAATATGCATATCATTTAGAAACATAGAAACATAGAATATAGGTGCAGGATTAGGCCATTCGGCACTTCGAGCCTGCACCGCCATTCAATATGATCATGGCTGATCATCCAACTCAGTATCCCATACCTGCCTTCTCTCCATACCCCCTGATCCCTTTAGCCACAAGGGCCACACCTAACTCCCTCTTAAATATAGCCAATGAACTGGCCTCAACTACCTTCTGTGGCAGAGAATTCCACAGATTCACCACTCTCTGTGTAAAAAATGATTTTCTCATCTCGGCCCTAAAAGACTTCCCTCTTATCCTTAAAATGTGAGCCCTAGTTCTGGACTTCCCCAGCATCGGGAATAATCTTCCTGCATCTAGCCTGTCCAACCCCTTAAGAATTTTGTAAGTTTCTATAAGATCCCCCCTCAGTCTTCTGAATTCCAACGTGTACAAGCCGAGTCTATCCAGTCTTTCTTCATATGAAAGTCCTGCCATCCCAGGAATCAGTCTGGTGAACCTTCTCTGTACTCCCTCTATGGCAAGAATGTATTTCCTCAGATTAGGAGACCAAAATTGTATGCAATACTCCAGGTGTGGTCTCACCAAGACCCTGTACAACTGCAGTAGAACCTCCCTGCTCTTATACTCAAATCCTTTTGCTATGAATGCTAACATACCATTTGCTTTCTTCACTGCCTGCTGCACCTGCATTCCTACTTTCAATGACTGGTGTACCATGACACCCAGGTCTCGTTGCATCTCGCCTTTTCCTAATCGGCCACCATTCAAATAATAGTCTACTTTCCTGTTTTTGCCACCAAAGTGGATAACCTCACATTTTACTTCGGAGTCACATGAGTGACTACGTGAAGAACCCGCCAGGATGCATGCATGTCATATCGCTTCACGCATTGCGAAACGACAGGCGGGGTGGAGCGTTCCCCCGCAGCGGTAATTTTGAAACCGAGACCGACAGGTAAGTGAATTACTCTGTGGTCGTTTTTTGTTTCCCGTGCTGTTTTTTACAGGGGGAAACTATGGACAAAAATAGAGTCCACAAGGGCTGCGTCTAAGCTGGCTGGGGAGGACCGCGGAGTTGCGGGCAGCTAGCAGCGGCTGACGGCACCAGATCACCGTTAGTGGGATCAGCTGTGCCCGACTTGGCACCCGCGCCGGCCAGATCAACACCACGGTCGGGCGGGAAGGCTATACGGAACAGAGCTGTTAACTCTGACAAGTCGGACTGCAAGAAATGCCGCGGGGACCAGCGTTACTGGGGCCAAATGGAGTGGCTTATGGAGCAGATGCTCCAACGTGACAGACTTCGGGAGATGGAGTCTAGTCACCATGGGTTATACAAAACACCCACAGCAGCACCTTACGTAGGGCTGCACAGTGCATCTCCCTCGACAGAGGGGAGTACTGGGGGTCAATTCTGGGCTGACCCTGAAGAGGGGGTTGCTGAACAAACAACAAGTGTGCAGGGGGTGCAGGAAGGAGACAGAAATGTCGCAAGAACAACAGGATGCACTGGCACTCTTCTGCAATACGCAGTATGAGATCAATAGTATCAGAAAGAATGCCATCCGACCTGCCTTAAATCCAAAGTTCGCAGGCCTGTGCAAACCTGGAGACACAAAGCCACCAATATTATTATTTGGGGGCAACCTGTCCAAACAGGTTAAGGAGCTTGATGAGGAGGCAAAAACCCTGGGGCTCATAAAGGCGACAACAGGAAGGACCTCCTACACGCAAAGACAGCACCTTTACGCGCCCACCAGCAGAGCACAATCAGAAGCTGGTGAAAGCTCAAAGGCCGGACATACAGGACAGCGGTCCTTTTTAGGCCATGGCCCAGACCGGCCTTCGTGGAAAATGTGCAAACCCCAAACCCAAACACCGGCGCCTCAACCTCCTCGAAGACTACACAGGAAGAAGTAAACTTTCCACTGGTAACCATGGAGGTAGGTGGGTCTGGTCCCTTACAAATTATAGGAAGTGTGGATAATACACATATCGGTGGGAGATTACACTTCTTTTGGGAGGCATGGAGTGCATTAACAAAAGACACTTATATCCTAAACAGTATCCAGGGATATACCATTGAATTTGTGCACAAAAATAGCCCCCCAGTTCAGCATGTACCGAACCGAACGTTCATACTTTCACGAAAAGAAAAATTGGAAGCACATGCTGAGCTGGTGAGACTCCACGCTAAGGGGGTTATTGAAAAAACCCAACACGATTCTCTGGAATTTGTGTCTAATATCTTTACCAAAAACAAAAAAGATGGTGGTTGTCGCATCATCATAGATTTGATCAAATTGAATACATTTGTGCAGTATATTCATTTCAATATGGAAACCTTTGTTACTGCCAAACAATTGATTTCCACAGGCTAAGTCATGGCCTACCTGGATGATATATTAATTGTGGGCAAAACTTTGGAATTAGCTAAATTAGCTGTATCAGCCACCAAACAATTGTTTGAGAAACTAGGGTTTATCATCCATCCAGTTAAATCTAAACTAACGCCTTCCACCATAATGGATTACTTGGGGTTCACAATTGACTCAGTTCACATGTCGGTGACATTACCAGGACAAGGCTCCAGTCTTAACTGAGGCCTGCAACAACCTCATTGACATCAGTGAACCATCTATTAGATTGGTAGCAAGGGTAATTGGCAAAATAGTGGCTGCTTTTCCAGCCACACAATTTGGACCTTTGTATTACCAAAATTTACAAAGGGCAAAAATACAAGCACTCAAAATTAATGCTGGTCATTTCGACAGACCAATGAAGCTACCAATCAAAGCAATTATGGAATTAAAATGGTGGAGGGATAACATTCGGCATTGTTCCAGCCCTATCATTGTCAGCAACCCCTCAGTGGTGCTACAAACTGATGCCAGTGCGCTTGGTTGGGGTTCTACCAACTCCATCTCTAGCTATGGAGGTAGATGGAATGCACAGGAGGCATCATTACTTCAGACACTTGGCATAAACTACCTGGAAATGCTGGGTGCGTTCTATGGCCTAAAGTCATACTGTTCTGGAATATATCACCAGCATGTTAGACTACAGATTGACAATACCACCGTGGTGGCATATATTAACCATATGGGTAGAATCAAATCGACATCATGTGATAATCTGGCTAATACAATTTGGCAATGGTGTATTCAGAAAAATATTTGGATATCAGCTACTTACCTACTAGGTAACCTCAATTCAGTGGCAGATACCAGGTCACGCAAATTCAATGAAAACATCGAATGGATGTTGGATCAAAAACTATTTGCTGATATTGTAGCAAGGTATGGAACACCAGATAGCGATCTATTTGCATCTAGACTCAATCACCAGTTACCAAACTATGTTTCTTGGGATCCAGACCCTGGGGCATCAGCGATAGATGCCTTTTCGCTGCATTGGGGGAAATTGTTTTTCTATGCATTCCCTCCTTTCTGCCTCATCAGTCGGGTATTACGCAAAATACAACAAGACTCGGCGTCTGGTATTTTGGTAGTGCCCGATTGGCCTACTCAACCATGGTTCCCTGTGATTCTCGACATGGTCTTAGAACCATGTATCACCGTCCTGAAACGACCAGATTTGTTGGTTCATCCCATAACGGGGGATAGCCATCCATGTCATAATACGACAAACTTATTAATTTGTAGAGTCTAAAGAAACCTCTACTGGAACTGGGACTGACGGATCGAACATTGAACATTATCTCAGCGGCCCACAGGCAGTCCACCAAAAAACAATATCTGGTATACATCAGGAATTGGGAGATATATTGTTTCAAAAACAACATCACTTGCAGCACGATGAACATAACGTCTGTTCTGGAATTCCTGGCAGGCCTCCATTATGATGAAGGGGTTAACTTATAGTGCCATTAACTGCGCCAGAAGTGCCCTTTCAGCATATCTGTGGCGAGGATCAGAGCGTCATTCTGTTGGGACTCTCCCCCTGGTAACCAAACTTATGAGGGGAATTTTTAATACCAATCCCCCAAGAACCAGGTACTCTCATATATGGGATGTGAGTATTGTCCTAACGTTGCGAAGGAACTGGTCTCCAGCAACAGCTCTGTCCCTGCAAAAACTGACGCATAAAACAGTAATGCTGATGGCTTTGGTCTCAGCACAAAGGGTACAGTCTTTACATAAGTTAAGGCTGGACAATATGACTTCTTCAACAAGAAATATAATTTTTCATATTCACGAATTAGTCAAACAGAACAGACCGGGATCATCAGGTCTCAAAATAGAATTTAGGGCTTACCCTATAGATGATCATCTCTGTATAATAAGGCATTTATTGTTATACATAGAGAACACCAAAAATATCAGAGGCAATGAGATGGCACTACTAATCAGCCACAAACAACCCCACAAAAAGGTGTCGGTTCAAACTATTTCCAGATGGCTGAAACAGGTTTTAACAACAGCTGGGGTGGATACTAACATATTCAAATCTCATTCCACCAGGGCTGCAGCTACATCGGCAGCTATGGAATTGGACGTACCGATGGACCAAATCCTGGAGACAGCAGGATGGTCTAGGAAAAAAACGTTCCAACAATTCTACTATAAACCAGTGGTTAAACCTGGAACTTTTGCAGAAACAATTTTAAGTTCTGTATTATGATTTCACCCCATGAAATAGGGGCTATAATTTGTTGTTAATAAATTTATCATGGGTTTTCAATGTCGGATTCATGTTTAAATATGTTAACACAATTCCTCCCTTAGTCAATTAAGGCAGATGTGATGCATGGATTCGTTTCCACGGCATGAAATCACAGAGCTTTGAAATCTTCACGTAGTCACTCACGTGACTCCAAAGTAAAATAGTAAGATTAAACGAGAACTTACCAGTTCGAAGTTTGAACGTCATTTTATGAGTAACGTTGAGGGATTACGTGCCCTCCGCTCCCACCCTTGGTCATAAAGTTCAACTGATATCCTCTTCTCTAATCTTACTATGTTCAGTCATTACTGTTATCTGTGATTTCACACCGCTGCTTTGAAGAATGACACGCATGCGTCCTGGCGGGTTCTTCACGTAATCCCTCAACGTTACTCCTCATAAAATGACGATCAAACTTTGAACTGGTAAGTTCTCATTTAATCTTACTATTTATCCACATTATACTGCATCTGCCATGCATTTGCCCACTCACCCAACCTATCCAAGTCACCTTGCAGCCTCCTAGCATCCTCCTCACAGCTTTATTGTGTATTGTGTGTTCTTTCTCACTGTATCACTGCTGACATATTCATTTCACTTGCACTTTATGTGCAATGTGACGAATAAATCCGTATTGTATTGTATTGTATTGTATGTTAGAGTGTAGAAGGATCTACTGCAGGTACATAGTTCCTTGAAGGTGGCATCACAGACAGATAGGGTGGTCAAAAATCATTTTGGCACATTGGCCTTCATCAGTCAGAATATTGAGTATAGAAGTTGTGAGGTCTTATTGCATTCATATAAGACGTTGGTGAGGCCGCATTTAGAGTATTGTGTTCATTTCTGGGCACCATGTTATGGGAAAGATGTTAAGTTGGAAGGGTACAGAGAAGATTTACGAGGATGTTGCCTGGACCGGAGGGTCTGATCTATAAGGAGAGGTTGAACATGCTGGGACTCCTTGATCGGGTAAACACATCTTGCTCAGAGTAGGGAAATCGAGAACCAGAGGACATAAGTTTAAGGTGAAGGGGTAAAGATGTAATAGGAATCTGAGGGGTAACCTTTTCACACTAAGGATGGTGCATGTATGGAATGAACTGACAGAGGACGTAGTTGAGGCAGGGACTATCATAATGTTTGAGAAACAAATAGACAGGTACATGGATTGGGCAGGTTTAGAGGGATATAGGGAGGTGGGACTAGTGTAGATAGGACATATTGGTCCATGTGGGCAAGTTGGGCTCCAGTGCCTGTTTGCATGCTGTATGACCCTTTGACTAAGTTTCCAGGAATTTTAACTTCATTTGCTTCACTTGTTTTCATCTCATTGACTTTCATGGGAATTTGAGCGAGGACGTGGATTTCAGTAAGGCATTAAGGATTTCAACTAAGCATTAGACAAGGTTCCACATTGTTGAAAAGCTCTGGAAGGATAGATCCCATGGGATTCAAGGAGAGATATGGATGGAAAATTAGCTCCATGGAAGGCAGCAGAGACTGATGGTGAAAGGTTGTGTCTCGGACTAGAGGCCTGTGACTACTATTTTTTTTTCACCAACTTGTTCCCCAACTGACCTACACATCCACTGCTAAAATCACCTTACAGTTACACCTACCTAACCGGCTGTTGTTCATGCAATTTTTCCTGATGCGTAGACTTGATGAACAAAGTTAACCTACATGAACTTTAAACCAATGCACTAATATATTGTACCGGCTGCAAAACTTTCATTAAGATTTCATGGGCAAAGGTACAATTCATATCCGAAGAACTTCTCTCTTTACCCTTTTACATTATTCAGTTGTATGAATGTTTGAGCAAGTTTCATTCCATGAATGAGAATATCTTTATTCATTCATGGCAATGATGAAGTCACTGGCAAGGCCATCATTTATTGTCTGTTCCCTTGATATGGTGACAACGAGTTGGCTTCTTTTTATCACCGCAGTCCTTGTGCTGAAAGTACTTAGACAAACAGAAAAATACCAAAACTTTTTATTGCCTTGGTCTAAATCATACGTAAGATGGCCTTCTGAATGTGGCGTCACCCAAGTCTTATATTCAGTTTGAGCCTCCTCCTGCTTTTATTCATTTCAGTCTTTTAGCCGAGTCCTCTGATCCCTTCTCCCTTGAATGCTTAAACGAAACAAAGAAATCCATATGCTGATTTATACACAAAAGGACAAAAGGACTGTCTGAATAAAGTTGTCGTCCTGAAACGTCATCTATTCCTTTTCTCCAGAGAGGCTGCCTAACCTGCTGAGTTACTCTAGCTTTGTGTCTATCTTTGGTTTCAACCAGCATCTGCAGTTCCTTCCTTCACCAAGGACACAAAGTACTGGAGTAACTCAGAGGGTCAGGCAGCATCCCTGGAGTACAAGGATTGGTGACGCCTTGGGTCGAGTCTGAAGAAGGGTTTCAACCCAAAACGTCACCTATCCATGTTCTCCAGGGATGCAAGTCTGAGTTACTCCAGCACTTCATGTCCTTTTGTCCCTTGAATGCTTGTCCATCCTCCTCTTAAATATATTTATGTCATTCACCATCAAGCTCACCTCAGGGGCAGTGATATCCACATTCAAGCTGCTCGTTGGTAAATAGGTTGGGTAAATAATTTATCTGTACCTACCATTTCAAAATGCTTCAAAACCACCAGGTGCGCCGAACAATTGGCAGCCCCGACAACAGTCTGTCTGTTTTATAATATTTAGTGTGTGTTAAAAGTCTGTGAAAATGTTCTCCGGTTCGTTTTATGTGGGGGAGGGGGAGTTTTTTTTCCCAGTTTCTTACCTTGCCGGAGATGCGATTATTTTCCAGGTCGCATCTCCGTCTGATCTGCGGCCTACCATCGATGGAGCTAGAGGCATCCTCGGACTGACTTTGGGCGCCACCGCGGGCGTGGCCTTAACATCGGAGCTGATCCCTTGCCAAGGATCGCTCCAACCACGGCAGTGGACTTTACGTCGGGAACTCCCAGTCTCCGGAGGGGCCAAGTCGGTAAGCTCCAACGACGCAGAACTCGACCAGCTCCGACGCGGGATCCGATCGCTGGCGCAGGTAAGCTGACATCACCCGATGCAGGAGCTGATCGCCCCAATGTGGAGGGCCCAAACGCCCCTGGCTACGGGAGTCAAGATCGTCCCGTCAGTGGAGGGCTCGAGGCCCCAACCGCCCCCCAGCGGAGAGCATAGAAGGGAAGAGATTTGAACTTTTTTTCATCTTCCATCACAGTGAGGAATGTGGAGGAGTCACTGTGTTGGATGTTTATGTTAAAATGTATTTTTTGTGTTCCGTTGCTTTTTATTTGTATCAGTGACTTGGCAAATGAAATCCCTATGTTGCAAAACATATTTGGCTAATAAAGGATTAATGTGATTGTGATAAGTTTAAAGACCTATATTAGGTCACCTCTTTCTTTTTAACTCAAGAGGGAAGAAACCCAGTCTCCTTTTCTGATACTTATACCCTGACATTTCTCTATGATGTAAATGTCTGCCCCTATTTGTCACATAACAGGGTGACAGAATATATTGCTTAAAGGGGGATAATATGAAACAAGCTACTTTCACATGGTGCACTGTCATTTTCTTAAACTTCTCTGTTCTTTCTTGTCCTCCATTGTGATCAGCAAATGGCTGTATGCAAACACGTGAAGGGTAGAATAAGGAGGAACAGCATCACTCAGTAGTCCCACATACTGCCACGACTGTGTCAGGGGTCATGGGATGAAGGCCGGAGAATGGGTGGAGAGGGAACGATAGATCAGCCACGATTGAATGGCAGCGTGGACTTGATGGGCCGAATTGCCTAATTCTGCTTTTATAACTTATGCACTGTCATGAAGATGGGCATTAAAGAGTGCTTCACCTTTGTTGTCTCTTGCCCCCCCCCCGACTGAGTCACAATGTCGTGATACTTGAAGGTACATCTGAAGAGCTTCCTCAAATCCACGGTCGCAGAATCAAGTTCAGATAAAAATTGTGGCACAATTTTTCATCTCGGTGAAATGGGATTTGGAGGATTAAAAATTACTTCTGATGCTTGTTTTCTATGCTCATATGTCTATATGTGCGTTAGATAGAGCTCTAGGGGCTGATGGATTCAAGGGATACGGGGAGAAGGCAGGCACGGGTTATTGATTGGGGACGATCAGCCATGATCATAATGAATGGCGGTGCTGGCTCCTCCTGCACCTATTTTATATGTTTCTATGTGTACACTCAGTGGCTAGATAGAGTCACGCAGCATGGAAACAGGCCCTTCAGCCCAACTTGCTCACACCGATCAACTTGTCCCCATCTACACTGCTGCATTTAGCCCATATTCTCTAAAACCTATCCTATCCATGTACCTGTCCAAATGTTTCTGAAACATTGCAATAGTACCTGCTAAACGTTGCATTAGTACCTGCTAAATGTTGCAATTGTACCTGGGAGATTTTAGTTTAGTTTAGTTTACTTTAATTTAGAGATCCAGCGTAGAAACAGGCCCTTCAATCCAACGAGTACATGCCGACCAACGATCGTTGCAGACTAACACTGTCGGGACAATTTAAAATTTGCCGAAGCCAAACCTCTACGTCTTTGGAGTGTGTGAGGAAACTGGATCACCAGGTGAAAACCCACACAGTCACCGGAAGAATGTATAAACTCTGTACAGACAGCAACACGTAGTCAGATTGAACCCGGGTCTCTGGCGCTGTAAGGCAGCAATTCTATCGCTGCACCACCGTGCTGTCTTTGGGAGATCTTGGGAGATGGAAAACCACTATGTTCAGCAACCTAATGCTGATTATTGGTGGGATTACAGTGCATCCCATTAAAGTAATCAGCCCCTTATTTATCACTTCCACCCATATAGCCTCACTAGATATTCCCCCAGAAATATCCTCTGTGGTACCATGATAGTTGCATTCTTCACATGTATTCCACTGCATCGTCATTGTATGGACCCAAATATTACACTTCACTAATGTTCTCCCAAGTTTGGTCAGCTTCACATTTACATTCTGCACGTGTTCACCCTGACTGATTTTGAAACCCAAACTAAACACATGGAAGATGAGCTTCAACCCAACCAAATGCTCAATTATGGTAATTTCAAACAAGAAGAAACCACCTACTCGAGACTACGTCTTCCGTGGACAAATACTTCATCATACAAGTTCACAACCATATCTTGGAGTTCATCTTGATAACAAGCTTTTGTGGAGGGAACACATGGACAACACGGTCACTAAAGCCATTAGGATTCCTTAGACGAAACCTCTGGTTCTGCCCAATGGAAGTGAAAACCACAGCATATACAACATTGGTTAGACCCTTACTGGAATACGCTTCATGCGCCTGGGACCCATACAAAACTGGTCATATCAACAAACTAGAAGGGGTACAGATGAAAGCAGCATGCTTTTACATCGGGAACTACAATAGAGTTAGCAGTGTCACCCAGATGCTGCCCGACCTGGAGTGGGAAACACTTAAACAAGAAGGGCAAGGAACAGACTAGCCATGTTGTACAAGATTCAAAAGGGGATGGTGGGCATAACTGCAGATAGATACATAACATACTCAACAGAAAGGAGAAAAAGAAAGAGAAATGATATGCAAATAGAAATCCCATTCGCCAGGACGGATATTTATAAGAACTCATTCTTTGTAAGAACCTTAAGGGAATGGAATAAACTAGACAACAATATAGTCAAATCACCTTCACTAGACAGTTTTAAGGGGGCACTAACAGCACGTTAGTATGCACAACACATCCAAGTTGGCGATATGCAGAGTACTGCCCTGCCGACTACAAATTCAGAAGATTTAGAAGATAACAGTCAGATTCATCATCTCGCCTCAATATTTTACTTCCAGACATTTAGTAGTTCACTTTCAAGTTATCCTTGTTGTGTTTGTTGTGAAGATGTAACATGAACTGAACACAGGAAAGTGAAGAAACAAATGTAAATACTTACTACATGATTTGTATTCTGCAGCTGTTTCAAATCTTTAATTTTGATATATTTGTTCTGTGCTTAAACATTTATTTACAGAAAATAGAGGAGTGTTTTTCTTGTCTCCATCCTACATGACAGAAGTTGTCTCCTTATGTTCTTTTCGTATTTTGAGCCGCGTCAAATGGAGCATATTAAATGATTTACAGATATTTTAAATGCCATATTACACCACAATTTCAGAAAAACCTAAGCAAATCATTTAACAGCAACTGGTATCTTTTCTATTCTGTAAAAGTGGCTGAAGTACCCCGACACGTTCCTCCTTTCAAGCACAAGTTTCATTGGAGAAAGGATGCATACAACATGTTGGACCAAATGAATTCTGATCAAATGAAGCACAATGAACATGAGAATGAACATTGCAGAGGAACATGGGGGAAAGCAAAAAATAAGCATTCATGGAGTCAGACAACATTCGCCCCATCATATCTATGCCAATCAGTGAGCACAAATGCGTATTAATCCCTTTTTCCAGTACTTGGCCTGCAGCCTTCTGGGTTTACTTACTTACTTACTTACTTACTTACTTACTGCCTATTGTGCCTCCAGGCATGTACGGCAGCAATGAGTGTCCTCCACTCCTGTCTGTTCTGGGCTAGCCTCTGGACACTACCCCAGGTCAGGTCCATTGTTTTATAGCCCTGGAACTCCACCACGCCCAGGAGTGTTGATTCCTTCAGTTGCTGTTTCCGTAACATATTTGTTTTACAAGACAGGGTTGTTAGCCCTGTGCTCAACCTCCAACCTGGAGGACCAGTGGATCGCTCTTCGTCTGGCCTCTACCATTCGACCTGTCCAGCATGGGAGACCCTAACAGGAGACGAATCTCCCTCTGACATAGCTCTAGGGGTCACTGAGACACACAAGCTCCCCGACCATGACAAGGTTGCAATCCAATGGGGAGCTAGGTTTAGGTTTATTATTATCATGTGTAAGGTCATAAGGTCATAAGGAATGGGAGTAGAATTAGACCATTCGGCCCGGTCAAGTCTACTCCGCCATTCCATCATGTCTGATCTATTTCTCCCTCCTAACCTCATTTTCCTGCCTCTCCCCATAGCCCCTGACACCTGTACTAATCAAGAATCTATCTACCTCGGCCGTAAAAATATCTACTGACTTGGCCGCTACAGCCTTCCGTACTGACGTGCAGTGAAAAAGCTTTGGTATGCATGCTATCCAATCAGTCAATACTATACATCAAATGTTTAAGAAAGAACTGCAGATGCTGGAATAATCTAAGATAGACAAAAAGCTGGAGAAACTCAGCGGGTGAAGCAGCATCTATGGAGCAAAGGGATGGGTGACATTTCGGGTCGAGACCCTTCTTCAGCCTGACCCGAAACGTCACCCATTCCTTTGCTCCATAGATGTTGCCTCACATGCTGAGTTTCTCCAGCTTTTTGTCTACATTCTTATACTACACATCAATACGATCAAGCTTTAAAGGCAGCCTGTGTGTGTATCACAAAGTGTGCAAATTATTCACAATCTAGGTTGAAAAAATAATCTTGGTCAATAATGTTCCTGAGCTGGAAGGCTGTGTGGAAAATGCACGGGCTTTGACTTCTGCAGTGAGAGGATGTAAAAAAAACATTATTATAGAAAGCAGCTCTGTAATGTATAGCCTTCTCACTAATGTAATGTGGCAAGCTACCGATGTCTAGTTTCCAAAGGAAGTTCAGAGATTGGAAGAATACGTCAAACCATAGGCATATGAGATAGCAGAAAGCCATTAATTTAGGACACATAGTCACAAGCTAGGAGACACCATGGTTGATAACATTCTCTGGCATCTTAAATGGCTTGTGGGGTGAAGACCTTTCAAGGCATTGTAACTTTAGAGTGTTTTGGGATTGTGCACTCAGAGACAGATTTTATGTATGGTCCAAGGGACAAATGGACCCAGTTGAAGCTGTTAAGCACAAAAAGGTTTGTGCTTGATTTAGCATTTAAAGATTGCAATGCCCACAAAAATAGCAGCCAAGAATTTTGGAGAATTTCATCTTGTGCCAGCCAAAATGGAACAAAATGGTAAAGATAGCCTGTCAAAGAGCGATTCCTAAAAGTTTAATCCAGAAACAGGGACAGAACCATAAAATCATAGAGTAATTACAACACATAAAAAGTCCATGGTGATTCTCTACCAGAGCATCTCTGATTCCACATGTGTAGGAAGGAACTGCAGATGCTGGATTACACCGAAGATAGACACACAATTCTGGAGTAACTCAGCGGGACAGGCAGCATCTCTGGAGAGAAGGAATGGGTGACGTTTTGGGTCGACTTCAGACTTCAGACTCTGAAGAAGGGTCTCAACTCGAAATGTCACCCATTCCTTCTCTCCAGCGATACTGCGTGACCTGCTGAGTTACTCCAGAAGTTTGTGTCTATCTTCAGCGGAAAGACAATACCTGATTACAATCCAAGCTATCCAGTCTACAAATAGATACATGATAAAGGGAATAATTTTTAATGCAAAGTCTGATTAAAGATAGTCTAAGGGCCTCCTGTAAGGTAGATAGTAGCTCTGGACTGCTCTCTAGTTGTTGGTAGGATGGTTTAGTTGCTTGATAGCAGCTGGGCCGAAACTGTCCCTCAATCTGGAGGTGTACGTTTTCAGAATTCTGTACCTTTTGCCTGATGGGAGGGGGGAGAAGAGGCGGTGGCTTCAACCCAGATCACAACAGGATAATTATGCGACAGGTAATGGTACAACACACTTTCAAGGAATTATTCTTTTAAAGAGTCCAAGTGTTTCACAAGGCAGGAGCGAAGAGGTAGCTTGCAAAACAAACCAAATGCAGCATCAGCACAGAGAGAATACATTCACCCGAAAAAACCGGAAACTGTGAATCAGCACAATACTTCAATTTCTGCAGATAATATAGATACACTTTATATTGTCTTTATGCCACATGCAATTGTGGTATGAGACATACAGCACCCGTAGTCAGGATCGAACCTGGGTCTCTGGTGCTGTAAGACAGCAAGTCTACCGCTGTGCCACTGTGCCGCCCTGGAACTAAGTAATGTAAGATCATGTATCTCTTCCTCACATTCAAGCAGAGTCACAAGTTGCACAGTATGAGGAGCTGAATCAAAGGTTGCAAGCTCCTCAGTTTCAGGAACAAGTAGTACATTGGAGACAAATAAATGGTTGAGGAGGTGAAATTGAATGAGGAACAGACTTGCATATCGATGAAAATTGTTTGCATTATTCTTCTAAAAAGGGAATGCAGGATGTTTTATTCATAAGATAGACACAAAAAGCTGGAGTAACTCAGCGGGTCAGACAGCATTCTAGAGAAAAGGAAATAGGTGATGTTTTGGGTGGAGACCCTTCTTTAGACTGAGAGTCAAGGTAGCTCTTTCTTCCCAATAACCCTTTCTGGCTTAAGTCCTCCCCCCACCACCTCCAGTTTAAATTCCATTTGGAATATTTTGGAGGACCAAGAAGCCAAGAAACAAGAAAGGGAAACGAGATATATAGGTGGCACATAGAACAAATGAATGAAAGATATGCAAAAAGCAACAATGATTAAGGAAGATGGAGCCCACAATGGTCCATTGTTGGCTGTTGGGTAGATGATAATGAGTGATACAGACAGTGAAACTCAACAGGACGACAGTGAAACTAGTACTTCAACTAGAGTGGGGGAGGGACTGAGAGAGAGGGAATACAAGTGTTACTTGAAGCTGGTGAAATCAATATTCATTCCACTGGGTTGTAAGCTGCCCATGCAAAATATGAGGTTCTGCCAATTTGGCATTTGGCCTCAATCTGACAATGGAGTAGACCCAGGACAGGAATGTCAGTATGGGAATGGGAAGGGTAGATAAAGTCTTTGTCAACCGGGAGATCACGTGGGCCATTATCCATATATGGTTATATTAAAAAGTAATTTGGTGAAAGGCCATAGAGACATCATTAACTGTGTCCCATGTACTACACCTGTCTCTACCACTGCACACCACTGATGCCCTGTACAATCCACAATACATTCTGAACCACTGCACATCACTGTACAATCTGTGGCTGTGGGGCACTGACTGCTCCCTCCAAATCATACTTTACACATAAAACACTGATTTATTAATTAAGGGAGGCTGGAAACACAAGTTTTCAAATCAAGAGAGTTTATTGTCATGTGTCCCAGATAGACCAATGAAATTCTTGCTTTGCTTCAGCACAACAGAATATAGTAGGCATGAATACATAACATATCAGTGAGTCCATATACCATTATATAAATATATACACACATCAATAAATAAGCAGATAAAGTGCAAATAAACAGATAATGGTCTATTAATGTTCAGAGATTTGTTTCAGTTGAGTTTAATAGCCCGATGGCTGTGGGGAAGCAGCTATTCCTGAACCTGGACATTGCAGTCTTCAGGCTCCTATACCTTCTACCTGAAGGTAGCGGGGAGATGAATGTGTGGCCAGGATGGTGTGGGTCCTTGATGATGCTGCCAGCCCTTTTGAGGCAGCGACTGCGATAGATCCCCTCGATGGAAGGGAGTTCAGAGCCGATGATGGACTGGGCAGTGTTTACTAATTTTTGTAGTCTTTTCTGCTCCTGGGCGTTCAAGTTGCCGAATCAAGCCACGATGCAACTGGTCAGCATGCTCGCTACTGTGCACCTTTAGAAGTTAGAGAGAGTCCTCCTTGACATACCGACTCTCCGTAATCTTCTCAGGAAGTAGAGGCGCTGATGTGCTTTCTTTATAATTGCATCAGACCAGGAGAGATCTTCAGAAATATGCACGCCCTGGAATTTGAAGCTCTTGACCCTCTCCACCATCGACCCGTTGATATAAACAGGACTGTGGGTCCCCATCCTACCCCTTCCGAAGTCCACAATCAGTTCCTTTGTTTTGCTGATGTTGAGGGCCAGGTTATTGTGCTGGCACCATTTGGTCAGTCGGTCGATCTCACTTCTATACTCTGACTCGTCCCCATCAGTGATACGTCCCACAACAGTTGTGTCGTCAGCGAACTTGATGATGGAGTTCGTACTATGACCGGCTACGCAGTCATGAATATAGAGTGAGTACAGCAGGGGGCTGAGCATGCAGCTTTGAGTGCTCCCGTACTGATTGTTATCAAGGCTGACACATTTCCACCAATATGAACAGACTGTGGTCTTTGAATGAGGAAGTCGAGGATCCAATTGCAGAGGGATGCGCAGAGACCCAGATCTGAGAGCTTGGTAACCAGCTTGGAGGGGATGATTGTATTAAATGTCGAGCTGTAATCAATGAATAACTTCCTGACATATGACATATTTTTTGCCCAGATTCTCCTGATTAATCATAATCGTAATTTCGTAATCGTAATTTATTGGCCAAGTATGTTTTGCAACATGCGGGGAATTTGGTTTGCCATACAGTCAAACCAAAAAAGTAACAAGACACACAACTACATAAAAAATTGACATAAACATCTACCACAGCAGCTCCTCCCCATTCCCCACTGTGATGGAAGGCAATAAGGTCTTATCTTCTTTCCTCCTTTAGTCTCACGGTCGGGGGAGTCGAACCATCCGCAGTCGGGGCGATTGTAGCATAGCTAGCTTGAACTCTTCTCGTCTGTTTAAAATAATAAGGCATTATCGACTATTGACACTACACCTGGAAAGATATCGGCGGCATTTGGTTAACGCTCCTGGAAAGCAGCCAAACTCATTCTCTGCTGCAAATATCGATTCTGAAAAGTTGCTCTTGAATCTCCATTTTCTGCCCCTGACGACCATGGGACTCAGGCAGGCTGATTTGCATAGGTCAAATGGCTAATTTCCAAATGTTAGAATAATAAATTGGAATAATTTCAATTAACTTTCCACTCCATTCACAGTCAGTAGTTTCAAATGTTGTATATATTAGTCACTTGGAATTAACTGAGTGTATTTTAATGTCATGTTGCAGTTCAAATCATCTTTATTTCTACTCATTTGAATATTTATGGATCGGGTAATATACTGTGTTTTTTTTAAATGTCCAGAGACCCGGAATAATGATGCAGAGACATGAGTTCAAATCCCAACACAGCAACTGATTAATTTAATTCAGTTAATTAAAGAAATCTGGAATAAAAAGTTAGCCTAATGAAACTACTGGATTGTCATAAAAAACAGATATTTCTTCACTAATATACATAAGGTGAGGAAATCTTCTGTCCCGTATTTTACTCTTGAATCTCAGTTATCAGTCATCTCTAAACCATTTCCTAAATGGGAGGTACTATCAGAGCCATTCTGAAAATATATAGTTCAGAAGTTCACAAGTTATAGGAGTAGAATTAGGCCATTTGGCCTATCAAGTCTATTCTGCCATTCATTCATGGCTGATCTCTGGCTCCTAATCCCATTTTCCTTCCTTCTCCTCTTTCTAATCAAGAATTTGTCTATCTCTGCCTTAAAAATATCTACTGACTTGGCCTCCACAGCCCTCTTGGCAATCTGTTCCACATATTAACTACCCTCTGACTAAAACAGCTCCTCCTCACCGCCTTTCTAAAAGAGCGCCCTTTAATTCTGAGGCTATGACTTCTGGTCCTAGACACTCCCACTAGTGGAAATATCCTTTCCACATCCACTCTATCTACTGATTCTCTAAAATTGGTTGGATTACCTGGCATTGAACTTTGTGCAGGTTTCAGAAATAAAGTACCATAAGCACAACCATCCCCAAACCTACAAATTGCTTTTCACTATCACCTGGAGCCTGGTGACAAAACTTCAAGACCTATCCCACAGTTCAAACAATAGTCTAGTGCACCCACAGACCTATTCACAGAGTAATACTCTTCTTCAGTGACATGAGGAACTGCAGTTGCTAGTTTTCAAAATAAATGCACAATGTGCAGGAGTAACTCGGTGGGTCAGGGAGCATCTCTGCAGGACATGAATCGGCAATGTTTTTGGGTCGGGTGCGTTCTTCCGACCTGTTGTGGCAGGGTGGAGAAAGCTGGAAAAGAGATGGGGCAGGATAGATGGGTACAGGTGAGGGGGCAGTTTAATTAATAAATGGTTAGACAAAGGCCAGAGGTGAAGATACAAAAAGCTGTGAGATAAAGAGATAAGGAGAGCAGAAGTAGGAAATATGAAGCCATCTTAAGGGGATGGAGGAGGGAAGTGGGGTGGGATTGTGGGAGAAATGTGTGAGCATCTACTTGGGGCACAGGGAATGGGAAGGGGGAAGGGTGGAGGTGAGGGGGGTTGTGTTTGTTGGTTAGTTATCAAAAATTGGAGAATTCAGTATTCATAGCATTGAGTTGAAAGCTACCCATGCTGTTCCTAGAGTTTCCTTGTTGCCTCACTCTAGCATTGGAGGAGGCCAGGACAGTAAAGTCAGTAAGGGAATGGAAGGAGAATTCAAACAGTTAGCTACCGGGTATCCAGCGGTCCTTGGCGGACCGAGTGCAAGTGTTCTGAGAAATCGTGACCTAGACTACACTTGGTCATACTTTCCCTCTCTCTCCGTTCCTCCCGCACCCTAGTTCGACTAGTTTCACTGACTTCCTGATTAATTTTACTGAATGTATGCCTCGTTGTCAACTTCCCCTCAGCTAACAATGATCCATTCTACATTTCTGTGGCTAGCGTCTGCTTTAATCTGATGTTTTCACCTTACCCTTCCATATCTCTAATCCTCCTCCCCTGACTCTCAGTTTGAAGAGGGTCTCGAAACAAAACTCCATGTAGGGGGAAGGGTAGTGATTGCAGAATCAAGGGACACAAAAGAGACATGGGTAAGAGATCCATCTACGACAGCTGGGGAGAAGCCCATTTACGAAGGAAAATAATATTAGTTTAGTTTAGTTTAGTTTAGTTTAGTTTAGAGATGCAGCACGGAAACAGGCCCTTTGGCCCACCGGGTCTGCGCTGACCAGCGATCCCCGCACATTAACATTATCCTACACACTCTAGGGACAATTTTTTATGTTTATACCAAGCCAATCAACCTACAAACCTGTACGTCTTTGGAGTGCGGGAGGAAACCAAAGATCTTGGAGAAAACCCACGTGGTCACGGGGAGAACGTACAAACACTGTACAGACAGCACCCGTAGTCAGGATCAAACCCGGGTCTCTGGCACTGTAAGTGAGTATCTCTACTGTTACGTCACCGTGCTGCTGTTATAAAATAAAACAACAAAAATACTTATTTCCAACATTATCCAAGTAACAAGTTCAAGAAGCTATCCATTTTACTGGATAGAGGACAACATGAACACTCGTATCCTCTTAGGAGGTTCTGCCATCCCAAATATTGGTTTATCATTGTCACATCTCTGGTGAGATACTGTGAAAATCTTTGTTTTGTGTGCGATTCAGGCAAATCATACCACACACAAATACATCAGCTCTCCAAGAACTAGCACAGGTACATTGGACTGAATGGTTCAACTCTGAGCTGTATCATTCTGATTCCATTAATAACGCGATCTGCTTAATAGTGTGATGGACATTACCTCAAAATAGTGCTGAAAAGCTAGTTGTGCTAGAGTGCAGAATATTGCGTTACGGCCACCAAGAAAGTGCAAATGTAAAACTAAAGTGCAAGGCCCACAACAAGATAGACTGGAAGATCAGAAATTTAACCTTTAGGTATGAGAGGTCGTTCAAGAAGGTGATAACAGCCTCGGTGACTCTCTGCATGCTCTTCCCAGAGGAGGACTTTCCATCATCCAACACAATCACTTTACTTTTCTACCTGTAAGTCTAGCACCATTCCTAAATGTTCTAATGCCATTGGGCTTTGTCTATGGAACTGCCAGTCTGAAGAAGGGTCTTGACCCGAAACGTCACCCATTCCTTCTATCCAGTGATGCTGCCTGTTCCGCTGAGTTACTCCAGTATTTTGTGTCCATATTTTACAATGCTGAGAACTATGTATATTCTGTACTCTGTATCTTTCCCTTTGCTCTATTTTTTGCACTTGAGTTTGATTTGATCGTACTTATGTATTGTTTTATCTGATCTAATTAGATTACATGCAAAACAAGCCTTTTTACTGTACCTTGATACATGTGACAATAATAAACCTAAACCAACACTATGTTCTTGGCCTCGTGATTCTTTATGTTGAATACCATGACAAAGTTGGTCGGATTTCGCTTGGCACAGTCTTTATTTCTTGATTCCAAGGAGACTCATGCATGTTGTTTTGCCATAAATACCTCAACCTCTGTGGACTCAATCAACACATTCAGACTCCGACCAAGCAGTCATGCTGGGAGGAACTAAAAATTGGAGACTCGAGATCGCA
The DNA here is from genome assembly GCF_010909765.2 of Amblyraja radiata. Classification (NCBI taxonomy): domain Eukaryota; kingdom Metazoa; phylum Chordata; class Chondrichthyes; order Rajiformes; family Rajidae; genus Amblyraja; species Amblyraja radiata. The sequence goes on from NC_045959.1 coordinate 61,230,088, forward strand.
AAGCTGCAATTATTTGTATATTTGACTTGATTACAGTAACATGTGTCCATCCATAATACATTTTATTTTAAGATCCACCACCACATTAATCTATTTTGGAATGTGTTGGAAACCTTCAGTGATTGGAATTAAAAACTCTCAGTTGCATATTGGCATTGGCCCTGCAATATTTCCACGAGGCAATGCATTAATTTTGAAATTGCCACTATCAAAATCATCAGTTAAATTGAATAACACAAAATGCTGCTATAATTATGTAAATTTCACTCTGCTTTCTAGGGGCACAAAGAAACACAAGGGATAAATATTCATTTGTAGCCTAGCTCTTCTGCACGTTATTAAAATCAGATTTACAAATGACCCGAATTACAAAATTCAAGGCTATAATATTGCATCTCCATAAATGAATTAAGCTGTTGACTTAATTGGATTGGTGGGGGATGGGTAGGGTTTGACTTGTCAATGGTTGCTTAAACCGACTAATCAAGGATTTCAACATAGCTTGCCATTTGAGGAAAACTCCTCAAGGGTCTTAGAATCAATATTTATGATTTTTGAAGCAGATTTGGTTTTTTACTCTGACTGTGGAGGATCATGTTGGATGGCTTTAATCATCTGTGCCTTTTCATCAAAGCTTTAAAAAAAACAAGGCATATCCTTTGTGTGTATAGCTGCGCGTGCGAGTGTGGAGTTGGTGATATTGTGGTGTGTTTCATTAAACCACATTGTGCTCTTTTACGAAGCTTAATTACTGACACACACAATGTTAACTATTTTTAATTTGAAGCCTGTTACAAATTACTTTAAAATCAGTTTTAAGTCCAATTATAGTGCAATCTTTTTACCAGACTATGCACTAGAAAGGAGGTCGGAAACAAAAACTTGATCTTTTCTGAAGATGTCTTTATAGAAGAATATATTAAAGTATGCACCCTAACCGATGAAGGCCAATGTGTCAAACGCCTTCTTGACCACCTGTGATGCCACTTTCAAGGTACAATGTACCTGCACATCTAGATCTCTCTAAACATTTTAGCATTTCCTCACCTGGAAGAAATGTGATGCCTTGGACTGTCTAGCTGTGAGCAGGGAAGCACATGGATATGGTGACTATCATTTGTAAAGAACATTTAAATGCTAAATTAGTTTCCATCAGTTCTCTGCTCTGATCTCTATAGTGTAGTATACAGTAAAATAATCCCTGTTCATTTGCAAATAAAAATATTTTGCTTTGCTTGTATTTATCTATAAATTGTATCTTCTAAAGGCTGGGGATGAAAATATAAAATATGTCATCAAGATTTAACTAATAGTCTGGCCAGATGGTGAATTGGATTACTGCTGGCGGTAAACACAATAACCAAATTACTTTCATTTATGGTTCTCCTTACACCAATTAAGAAAGACATGAATCATGCGTGATTGTTTCTAGATTTTGTGCTGCAGATATGAAAACACCATAAATCTAAAGCCTTCTGGCACAATGTCATGAATGCCATTACTAAACAAAAGCTAACACACAGTTAAGATCAGAATCTTTGATCGGACTTTACTGGCTTTACCTTGCACACAACGTTATTCCCCAATCATGTATCTGTACATTGTGGATGGCTCGATTGCAATCATGTTTTGTCTTTCTGTTGACTGGTTTGCACGCAACAAAAAGTTTTCACTGTACCTCGGTACACATGACAATAAACTAAACTAAACTAAACTAATGAATCATCGGGAAAATACTGTTGATTATAAATAACGTAATTCTTCAATTGTTATTAGGTCAAGTATTAGGACAGCTTTAAACTATAGAGCTATAGTGTGGAAACAGGCTGGTCGATGCTTCGGCCCACAGAGTTTGTGTCGACCAGCGATCACCCTGTATAGAAACATAGAACATAGAAACATAGGAAATAGGTGCAGGAGAGGCCATTCGGCCCTTCGAGCCTGCACCGCCATTCAATATGATCATATACTAGCACTATCCTACACACTAGGGATGAATTATAATTTTACAGAAGCCAATTAACCTGCAAGCCTGTACTCCTTTGGAGTGTCTGGAGGAAACTGGAGCACCCGGAGAAAACCCACGCGGTCCACAGAGAGAACGTAAAACTCCGTACAGGCAGCACCCGTAGTCAGGCAGCAACTTTACCACTACACCACTGTGCCACCCCAAATTAATAAGAGTTTTTTCCCAGGACAGAATGTCAACTACTAAAATGCATAGAATTAGGGTGAAATTTAAAGGAAATTTATGAGGTAGGTTTTAATCACCGAGTGGTAGCTGTCTGGAATCTGTTGCTTGGGTAAGTGGCTGAAACAATAAACCAACATTTAAGAGGAATTTAGGCAGACGTATGAACATGTAGGAAATGGCACGATATACATCATGTTAAATGGTCATTATGGACTTCATGGGCCGAAGGGCCTGTTTCTTTGCTGTACTGTTCTATGTTCTATTTTCATGCTCTGATAAAACAATGTGAAAGCAATTGAAGTTAATTTATGGTTGTAAAAGAATGCAAAAATGAGATGGGTATCAGACCACGGGAAGCCTGAGATATGTCCATTTCTATAACAATGAGATTTCTCTGTGTCTTGCTACACTAGAAAATATGTGGGCCAAATTCATGAACTCATTTCTCTTTAGACATTTCCCCAGCTGCTAGACGCAAAATGCTGGAGTAACTCAGCAGGACAGACAGCATCTCTGGAGAGAAGGAATGGCTTCCCTTCTCTCAACCCGAAACGTCACCCATTCCTTCTCTCCAGAAATGCTGCCTGTCCCGCTGAGTTACTCCAGCATTTTGTATCTATCTTCGGTTTAAAGCAGTCTTTTCAGTTCCTTCCTACATATTTCCCCAGCTGCTCCCTGTTGTTTTTGCATCCAGATTAGAAAATCGTTTTTGACAAATTCAATGGACTAAATTGGTTTTCTATGCTGTTTCTCAGTTTGCATTTCTCTATCTTCACACATCATTTAGTCTTGCTTTCATTCACAACCAATAATGAGTGCACCTGAGGAGTGTCAGGTGGGAAAAATTAGTCTGAGTCACAAAATCATTTGGATCCAAATTGTTGATTGTGTTTCCTGAAGTCATTGTCTCCATTTGCTAACATAGATTACAGATCAAAAACTGTCAAAAATGTAAAGTTGGCTCTAATTCAAATATTCTACAAGGACAGAGATGTTTCTTTGTCATTAACTATTCATTAGGCAAGTCCCAAATATAAATCTATCATCCATTCTTCCTCAAATTACGTCTGTGTGGTAATTCTCAATGGTGCAATAAAAATAGATGGAATTGAAACTCTAAATTCTGCTTTTTATTTAAAAAATCAACATGTACTAACCTTCAACTTCTACGATTCTTTCAGCAATGGGCTAATTCACATTTATATATAGAAAGAACCTTATATAGTTCATTTCACAGAAGGATGTCTAAAAATGTTTTCCAGCCATCAAAGTACTTTGAAATGTAACCATTATTGCAATATAGAGAAAAAGAGCAGCCAATGTTTTACTTATAAATGGTAATGAGATAATGACCAGTTAATCTATTTTAGTGATGTTGATTTAGGAATAAATGTTGTCAAGGACTATGGGGAAGAACAGCTTGGTCTTCTAAAAACTAGTGCAGAAGGATAACTCATTCCACTGAGAAAGCACATCAGACCTCATTTTAGCATCAGAAGGCTACGTCAATTGTAGGCTAGCACTCTCTCATGGCTACACTGCATGGATTATGTGTTTATACATCTAGGTATGACTTGAATCTTTGTCCTTCTAACACAGTGGTGATAATCTCCCATCAGGTCAATGTTGGCTCTTTCCTTTGTACAAGAAACTACATCATACTGCAATATAATGCAATAATGCAATAAGATCATAACTGATAGTAGAATTAAGCCATTCGGCCCATCAAGTCTACACCTTTCAATTCAATCCTAGCTGGTCTATCTCTCCCTCCTCACCCCATTCTCCTGACTTCTCCCCATAAATTTTGACACCCGTACTAATCAAGAATCTACCTATCTCTGTCTTAAATATATCCACTGACTTTGCGTCCACAGCCTTCTGTGGCAAATAATTCCACAGATTCACCACTCTCTGAAAAAATAAATTCCTCCTCATCTCCTTCCTAAAAGAATGTCCTTTAATTCTAAGAACCTCTAGTCCTAGACTCTCAAACTTGTGGAAACATCCTCTCCACATCCACTCTATCCAAGCCTTTCACTATTCTGTACATATCAATGAGGTCCACACTCATTCTTCTTAGCTCCAGCGAATATAAGCCCAGAGTCATCAAATGCTCATCATATGTTAACCTACTCATTCCTGGGATCATTATTGTAATAAGCGGTCATTCTTTGGAGATCATTTACAAACTCACAGAACTTTACAGTTGGGAAACTGGAAAATGTAGAAAGAGTCAAAAGGCTGGATTTTCCCCACTATCTCTCCCGTAATCATGAGTGAAGGAAAATGTGGCTGTCAATGCCGATTGTCCACCTAACCTGTACAATGTGCCTCCTATCCACTTTAGTCAGAGGGTGGCGAACCCGTGGAATCTTCTGCCACAGAAGGCTATGGAGGCCAAGTCAGTGGATATGTTTAATGCAGAGATAGATAGATTCTTGATTAGTACAGGTGTCAGAGGTTATGGGATCAGACAATGGTGTTAGGAGAGAGAGATAGATCAGCCATGATTGAATGGCGGAGTAGACTTGATGGGCTGAATGGCCTAATTCTACTATTCCACATGACCTTATGACAATCTTCAGTAATTAAATACATCCTTTTGCAAAAGGCATTCTCTATACATATACAAGTTCTTTCTTTTTTGGAAACATGAATTAGATGTTTATGAAAAGAAATATGCAAGTTGCAGGTCACTATATTGCATACACCTATCCATGTTTTTTCGAGCATAGAACAGTACAGCATAGAAATACGCCATTCAGTCCAAAATGTATATTCCAAGCTTGCTGCTAAGATAACCTAATGAAGAAAGAGAGAGAGTGTGTGTGAGAGAAGGATGAGAGAGAGAGTGTGAGAGAGGGGGAGAGGGAGAGGGGGAGAGGGAGAGGGGGAGAGAGGGAGAGACTGAGAGATAGAGGGAGCGGTTGAGAGAGAGAGTTAGAGAGATGCATGAATAGTTCTTGGAAATCTGAAATAAAAATGAAGACTGGAAATATTCATTTTACCAAGTAACATTTGTCAGAAGTCAGAAGAATTAATGTTACAGGTGAATGATCTTATATCAGAACAAGCTAATTCTGAAACAAACAAGAAAGGCTGCTTATCTGAAATATCATCAAAGCTAATATCATCAAAAGCCCACCCCACCCAGGTCATGCTCTCATCCTGCTACCACCATTGGGAAAAATGTACAGGTGCCTACAAACTGTGACCTCCAGGTTCAAGAACAGCTTATTCCTAGCATCAACTTCTTCAACTCTGCACAACACTAATCACAACCTCAGCAACAATCTGCCAAGAGATTTGTTTTAGATGCGATGTGTACTTTGGCTTTGCACTGTTGTTGTCTGGATGCCTCGTGTTACTGATTATTAATCTATTGTATTTATTTTATTTTAGTTTAGTTTAGCGCCAACCAGTGATCCCCGCACATTAACACTACTGTACACCCACTAGGGCCAGTTTACATACATACCTGTACGTCTCTGGAGTGTGGGAGGAAACCGAAGATCTCAGAGAAAACCCACGCAGGTCACGGGGAGAACGTACAAAGTCCGTACAGACAAGCACCCGTATTCGGGATCGAACCCGGGTCTCCGGCACTGCATGGGTTGTAAGGCAGCAACTCTACCACTGCGCTAATGTGCCGCCCTTCATTTATTTGTGTGTTAGGGCCAGTAAAGTTGCAACAGGAAAGAATTTCATATGACAATTAAACACTCTTGACTATTTTATGATTCCTATTATTCACTGAGGTGATGAAATACAGTTTCAGAAGTTGGATGACGTATCACAAGATGTAAATTATACATCTTCATTTAAATTACTTTCTCGTTAACAGCTGTTGCAGTCCCCCAAGTAATTACTGGTGTTACATCAATGCAGATTAACTTTATGAACTTAATAATAAAATGTGCTTTCCTAGAGATGCATTTAATGCATCTAGCACCTTTTAAATCTGGAATTTATTCCATTATTTTTTCATGTTTATTACCTTTGAAAGTGAAATTACATTATTTCACCTATTTTTTCTTTTAATGGACTTTGCCTTTTAAAACTATAAAGAAAACAATGACAGCGGAGAGCTTTTGTCATATACGAGAAGATAGAGAATTGAAAGTGTGGGAGGATAATGCAGAGAAATCAAACATGTCACGTATGTAGGTAATTAAATTCTTATTCTCAGTCTTTTAATGAAAACCCTTCCCTCAAAACTACTCAAGCTTTACATTCATTGTCTGAAATCTCAAGGGCATAGATTTCCAATGATTTCTGATTATGTATAAAGGTCACAGAGAAAGAATGCTTGAAATTAATTTTCCACCTTTTAATGAAAAAGATATTTATTTGAATTCAAATCACATGATTGATCAATTGTATGCTTAATCAGTACTTCCGTGCAAAATACTGGAAAAGATTGCACCCAACAGTTAGTGCTTAGTTGATTGCACCTTTATTAAATTTTGCTGAGAAAATGTATATAACACAAGTGCATTGATTAATCTTGGAGAATTTGCATGACTTTGCACTTTTGGGAATGTGGGGGAAGTCAGGGGATGAGATCAATATGTCCTCTCCCCCTGTCCTTGCTGTTGATTACTCATGTTCAGTGACTCACTGAGTTCAGATCCTGCCTCTAAGCTGACGGCCAAAGTACACAATGTTTCAGTATCTTGAATTGATGTCTGTGAATGTGCATAATGCTCTTTCTTAACCTTGTCAGATTTCAGCTCCTGACCATCTGAAAGGTGTAACAGCTGGATTATATTTAGTTTTGTTTAGCTTAGTTTAGTTTAGTATGGTTTGGCTTTGCTCGGCTTGGCTTGGCTTGGCTTGGCTTGGCTTAGTTTAATTTAGTTTAATTTATTGTCACAAGCACCGAGGCAGTGTAAAAAACCTTTTCTGTTGTGTGCTATCCTGTCAGCTAAAAGACCATATACGATTACAATCCAGCTGTCCGCAGCATTTAGTGCAAGATAAAGTCCAGTGAAGTCCGATTAAAGATAGCCCGCGGGACTCAATGGATTATGGAAAGTGAGAGGGTGGTGCAAGGAAATTAGAGGTGTCTCCTTCGTGATGTGCAACTTGCTACTCGGAGGAGATTGTGGGTGAATAAGAAGTGAAACATAAGAAGAATTGGACATGAGCTTTGTGGTCTTGGCATCCTTTCTTGCCATCATTTTCTATTGAGGGATTGCAGTGTAGGTTCACCAGGTTAATTCCTGGGATGGCGAGACTGACATATGATGAAAGAATGGGTTGTATTCACTGGAATTTGGAAGGATGAGAGAGGATGTTACAGAAACATATAAAATTCTTAAGGGATTGGACAGGCTAGTTGCAGGAAAAATGGTCCCGATGTTGGGTGACTCCAAAAACAGGGGCTATAGGGGTCATAGGGAATAAGGGATAGGCCATTTAGGACTGAGATGAGGAAAGACTTTTTCACCCAGAGAGTTGTGAATCTGTTGAATTCTCTACCACAGAAGGCAGTCTGTTTAGCCTATTGACCGCAGTTGGCAGCTAGAATTATGGAAGCAAATGCACTTACTGGGATCTTGAAAGGAAAAGCTATGATGAAATGATTACCATATACAGGGCTACTTCCTATACAATTGGAATATCATTCCCAATGTGCGATGTCCTCGGTTTGACTGCGATGGGTAAGAGATGCTCCCCCACTTCTTTACTTTTAGATTTAGAGATACCGCGTGGAAACAGACCCTTCGGCCCATTGAGTCCGTGCCGACCAGCGATCACCCATATAGTATGTTCTATATCCTACACACTAGGGGCAATCTGCAGAAGCCAATTAAGCGACAAACCTGCATGTCTTTCGCATGTGGAAGGAAACCCATGCGGTAACATGGAAAACGAACAAACCGTGTACTTTTGCATCACTTCTAGTAAAACTGTGTCTTGCAGAATAAGAAGGACTTTTTGTTGGGGAAGATTGCAGTTTGCAGCTTGATACAGCAGAGATGTGATGTGGTCTCATGCATTTAGGAGTACTTTGTATAAGTAAGCATGGTTTGGGTTATGAGGCAGGAGAAATATTGGCTGGTATTTGTGGTTTCTTTCTCTCATTCTTTCTCTCTTTCTTTCTCTCTTTCTTTCTGTTTTTTTCCAAAAAACAAAAACAAAAACAAAACATAAAAAACAGAGCAAAAAGAATAATGATAAACATAACAATAATATTGATACATAGGGATCAGGATTACATTAATAACAGGTCTAACCTAATGTGAGTCCAGTGTCAAAATACAAAATAGAGGTAAAAAGGAAGAAACAAAACCTCCCAAAACTAAAGAAAAAAAGAAAGGATAAATAAATAAATAAATAAATAAAAACAAAGCAAAGCAAAACAGAATCTGAACTGAGAATTTCAACAATTTAAGTCTGTTTGTCGTCAAGTCCGTTCCACCATATAGAGGTAAAATAGTTTTTATAACGGTTAGATGGAGTAATTTATGTTGTGTGAAATGTTGAATAAATTTTCCCCAAGTCTTATCAAATTTAACCAAGGGCTCAACAATGTCACTCCTGTTTTTTTCTAAATTTAAACATGATATCATTTCAGAGTACCACTGTAGTATGGTCGGAGGGTTGGAGTCATTCCATTTAAATAAAATAGATCTTCTGGCGATTAGTGTGGTAAAAGCAATCAACCGATGGGCGGAGCGGGCCAAATGAATAAAATCTAACATTGGTAGCCCAAATATTGCAGTAATAGGATGACGTTGTAAATCAATACCTAAGACTACAGAAATTGTATTCAAAATGTATTTCCAATATTTTTCCAAAAGTGGGCAGGACCAAAACATATGGGTCAGTGAGGCCACTTCAGAATTACATCTGTCACAGGTAGGATTTATATGACCATAGAAACGAGCTAACTTATCTTTTGACACATGAGCTCTGTGAACCACCTTGAATTGTATCAGAGCGTGTCTTGCACACATTGAAGAGGTATTGACTAATTGAAGAATCCTCTCCCATTTCTCTATAGAGAAATTTGGAGTTCTCTTTCCCAGTCATTCTTAATTTTATCAAATATATTTATTTGTAATTTCAGAATCAACTCATAAATAGTTGTCATTAATCCTTTCTGATAAAGGTTCAAATGTAAAATTTTTTCCAAAATTTCGGTTTGATGTGGTAGCGGAAAAAGGGGTAGAGTAGCCTGTGGTTTCTTTGTTTGCATTTCTGGTATGTGATCAGTAAATTGACCTTGGACAAAGCACAACACTTGTGGAAAATACATCAAAAAGCATTGTACCTTAGGCTGGCACTATTAGCCAAGGCATTGAATGTAACAGTACAGGTTATGCTGGAGCTGTGGTGCAGCAATAGATTAACTGCCTTAGAGCACCAGAGATCACGATCATGGTGGCGCAGCAGTAGAGTTGCTGCCTTACAGCAAATGCAGCGCCAGAGACCCGGGTTCAATCATGACGACGGGTGCTGTCTGTACGGAGTTTTTACGTTCTCCCCGTGATCTGCGTGGGTTTTCGCCGAGATCTTCGGTTTCCTCCCACACTCCAGACGTACATGTTTGTTGGTTGATTGGCTTGGTCAATTTAAATATTGTCCCTAGTGTGTATTAATGTGCGGGGATCGCTGGGCGGTTCAGACCCGCTGGGCCAACGGGCCTGTTTCCGCGCTGTACCTCTAAACTAAACAGGTTCAATCCCGACTATGGGTGCTGTCTGTACGGAGTTTGTAAGTTCTCCCTGTGACCACGTGGGTTTTCTCCAGGTGCTCTGGTTCACTCCCACACTCCAACGACGTACAAGTTTTGTTGGTTAATTGGCTTCGGTAAAGGCTGTAAATTGTCCTCAGTGTGTAGGTTAATGCTAATGTTCAGGGATTGCTGGTCGGCATAAACTCGGTTGGCCGAAGGGCATGTTTCACGCTGTATCTCTAAAATAAACTAAACTAAAGAGAAGCGTGTATGTGATGTTGGAGGAGAGCACCAGGGATGTGGGTTAACTGAAATCTGAAAATTCAATGTTCACACCATTGGATTCTAAACGATGCAAGTAGAATATGAGATGCTGTTCTTCTAATATGAAAAAATATTTTATGATCAACTTTTCAACAATGTTTTCAGTGGAAATAATGTCTTCAACTGAATTCACTTAATGATATTGTTGTATTCGAGGGCTAAATAATTCACAAACTACACTTGGTGTCCAAACCCCAAAGTGTATTTATTACAAGCCAAACATGGCTACCCCTGAAGCCCTGCAGATCCCCCAGGGGGCCTCCCTGAGGAAACATTTATTTTGAGATAGAGCCCTCTAGTGGTGACTCCAGGACACAACAGATATCATAATTAGTATTCTTCTCCAGAAAATGTGTACGAATTAAACTAAATACTTCCATACAGGTTTGTTTGAATTGCCTAACATTTTCCGTTCATTTGTTTATAGTTTTTAGTTTTAGTTTAGTTGTAGAGATAGAGCATGAAAACAGATCCTTTTGCCTACTGGGCCCACGTTGACCATCGATTACCTGTTCACACAAGTTCAATGTTATCCCACTTTTGCATCCACTCTCTACACACCAGTGTGCAATTTACAGAGGCCAGTCAACCTACAAACCCGTGCGACTTTGGAATGTGGGAGGAGACCCACGCAGTCTCAGGGAGAATGTTCAAACTTAACAGTTCTTCCAGCTGTGGGGATTGATGTTGTCTGGCAAACCATCCAACCAAAATCATTTCATCTATGGGGCGGCACAGTGGCACAGCGGTAGAGTTGCTTCCAGGGTTTGATCCTGACTATGGGTGCTGGCTGTACGGAGTTTGTCCGTTCTCCCTGTGAACAAGTGGGTTTTCTCCAGCTGCTGCGGTTTCCTCCCATATTACAAAGACATGCGGGTTTGTAGGTTAATGGCTTCTGTAAATTACCCCAAGTGTGTAGGATGCAACACTGGGATAACATAAAACTAATGTATGTATGATCATTGGTCGGCGCAGATTTGGTGAGCCAAAGGGTGTGCTTCCATAGGTAGACACAAAATGCTGGATAACTCAGCAGGACACGGAGCATCTCTGGAGAAAAGGAATGGATGGTTTCGGGTCGAGTAGCTCCGCGTCTGTTTCCATGCTGTATCTCTAATATAAATGCTTAATAAGATTTTATTTGATACAATAAATCACAAAAAATAACGTTGTAAAATTAATATATGGATTTATTAAACTAAAATTCTGTCTTAGTTAATCATTTCATTAATAGCCTAGAAACACTAGATAAAATTGGGTGACTATGCTGATGGAGACAATTTGATTAGCAAGATATTGCATGTAAGTTTTACTTACGTTTTTAAAATTGTCATCCTATTATACATTTTTAACCAGGAAGGAATTTGAAAAGCTGTAATGTACTGGGACCAAAATAGTTGGTGTTACGTAAATGGTAGCTCATTTCCTCATTTATTGATTGTTCCACAGGTACAGCTAAATCCAAACTCTCATCTCAAAATAAATTACCGGTGCTCAAAACCATTCTTTTATGTTCTGTAACACTAGGAAATGTCCTGTTTTTTTGGTGTTTTATTTTCATTTACATTTTTTCTGGCTATGCAGCAATCTAGGTTGAGAACGCATGTTACTAATGCTTATCCATACCATTACTTACCATACAATAATATTCTGATATGATTATTATATGAAATTATTTATATCAGATATTGATCCTTATGTACTCAGTCCATTTAAAAAAAAAATTCATTTGATGTTGTACAGAGAACATCAGGAATATTTATCATTTACCATCAGCGGTTTTAGATTGACAGAAGGTTTATTGAACATCTATTTTATTACAATTCATAAATTCAGCCCTGCTTCATAAAGGGGGCACATTATTAACTTAATAAAAGCAATGTGTATACTTGTCAAATATAACCTTTGAGTAGAAGTGAAATCACAACTCCACAGTGACTTGCTAAGATCTGAGAGACTTATTAATCTGCCGGTGATGCCAAATTACGTCCTTGAGTTCTTAGCTGAATTCTCAAAGCGGCTACAAGTTTGCAAGAGGATGGAGGAAGCTTCAAAAGCAAGCAACAAGATATGATCAATGGTTCCTCCATCTAGAATTCTGTTTATTTTGTTATATACTCATATACTTTGACAAACTAGATAAATAGTTACTCATCCACAAATGCATTGAGGGAAAGTTTAATTCATCCATTCACTTTTTCTTAAATGCGCCAGCATCTACAATCTCAGACAGCATCTCACCCATTCACTGCAACCATGCAATTATTCAGCCAAGCAGCCATGCAGCCATTCACTAATCATGAGAGGAATAGATCGGGTAGATGCACTCGTATAGTCGGGTAGAGTCTCGTGGCCAGAGTAGGGAAATCGAGGACTGGAGAACGTTGGTTTAAGGTGAAGGGGAAAAGATTTAATAGGAATCTGAGGAGTAACTTTTTCACACAAATGCTGGTGGGTGTCTGGAATGAGCTGCCAGAGGAGGTAGTTGAGGCAGAGACTATCGCAACATTTAAGAAACAGTTAGACAGGTACATGGATAGGACAGGCTTGGAGGGATATGGGCCAAACACAGGCAGGTGGGGCTAGTGTAGATGGGACAATTTGGCTGGTAATGGCAAGTTGGGCCAAAGGGCCTGTTTCCATGCTGTATGGCTCTATGACAGCCAATGAATTATTATCGGTACTGATCACTAATGCCACTGTACCGATTCACAACAAAAATAGTTGAACTATTTTTCATAGCTAAATACTCACAGTATTAATATTTCCGAAGAAAACCCACGCGGGCACAGGGAGAACATACAAACTCTGGATAGATAGTACCCGTAGTCAGGAAGCAACCTGGGTCTCTAACGCTGTAAGACAGCAACTCTGCCGCTGTGCTACTGTACTGCCCGATACTGTGCAAAAGATAGGCGGCCCTTGACCCTGCTTTTGATCTCTGCTTCAATCTCTGCTACAATCTAGATGTCAATGTAAGATTAGTAAATGCCCAGATGACATGAAGATATTTGCTGTGGACTGGCGAAGAGGGTTAGTCTTCAGCTACAGAATTATATTGTTCAGTTGTTAAGGTGGACATAGAAATAGCAGATCGAAATTAATCCTGAAATATAATGTAAAACATTTTGAATACTAAAATGAACAATGAATGGTTGGAGCCAATGGAGTATTGAGGAACAGAGGGACATTGGTGTTCAAGGGTCCTTGAATGCAGCAACACTGCATTATAAGGTGATTTAGAAGATATTTGAGATACTCCTTTCCGATAAGGTATACAGTAGATAATAAGAAAAATAAGGTAATTACACGTTATAAAACATAAATTGGTTGCAGCTGAGTGAATGTGTAGTTTTGGTTACTGCACTACAGGAAAGGTAGATGCTGCCTGATGGTGCCTGACCCGCAGAGTTACTCCAGCATTTTGTGTCTATCTTCAGTGCAAACCAACATGGGGTCCACCTTTCCTTGGTCATCGGTGCTGGCTCTGCTTTGTTCTGTACCTTTTCATACCTCTAGTTTCCCTCTCCCCTGACTCTCAGTCTGAAGAAGAGTCTTGACCTGAAAAGTCACCTATTCCTTTTCTCCAGAGATGCTGCCTGTCCCGCTGAGTTACTCCAGGATTTTGTGTCTATCTTCGGTGTAAACCGGCTTCTGCAGTTCCTTACTATGCAATATTAGGTGCTTGGCTTGGAAAGGTTTAGAGGGATATGGGCCAAATGTGGTTCAATGGATCTTGCTTAGATGGGGCATCTTGGTGGGCATTAGCACTGCAGATTTCATAATACAAACACTTGTTTGATATAATGCACAGACTACACTTCCAAAATCAAAGGAAATTCTCTGACAGACCATTAGAATTTTTGCCTGACAATAAAAGTTACCAGCGGGTGCAGCAGCATCTATGGAGCGAAGGAAATAGGCAACGTTTCTGTCCGAAACCCTTCTTCAGACTGATGGGAGGTGGCGGGGAGAAGAAAGGAAACAGGAGGAGGAGGAGCCCGAGGGCTGAGGGATGGGAGGAGACAGCCCGAGGGCAGAGGAAGCACTTCAACTCCCCCTCCCATTTCCCGTCCTACCTCTCTGTCCTGGGTCTCCTCCATGGCCAGAGTGAGCAACACCGGAAATTGGAGGAACAGCACCTCATATTCCGCTTAGGGAGTCTGCATCCTGCGGGATGAACATTGAATTCTCCTAATTTTGTTACCCCTTGCTGTCTCCTCCCCTTCCTCAGCCCTCAGGCTGTCTCCTCCCATCCCTCAGCCTTCGGGCTCCTCCTCCTCCTTTTTCCTTTCTTCTCCCCGCTACCCCCCATCAGTCTGAAGAAGGGTTTCGGCCCGAAACATTGCCTATTTCCTTCGCTCCATAGATGCTGCTGCACCCGCTGAGTTTCTCCAGCATTTTTGTGTACCTTCGATTTTCCAGCATCTGCAGTTCCTTCTTGAACAAACAAATTAATAAATAAATAAAAGTGACCATGTTGCTACATTTGAATGAAAATTTAATGAGTTCAGTGGTAGGGAAGTTTAATGATTTTTGTTGCTCATCAACTAAGTGTACTAAGTGTACAATTCCATACATCTTCACAATCATAATATATATAAAGAAGATGTTGTCTGCAAGTATTCAGGATCGATTTCAGGATTTTCTTTAAACTAGCAAATCATTTTCAGGCTCTACACAGCTTCCCTTCAAAATTTGCTGTTAAAATTCAGTGGGAAGTAAATACATGAAACCGAAGGATGACATGTAACCACGAGATGGTGCAAAAGAACAAAGGGTGCCCAGCAATTATGAGTATTTTAAGTCAGTGCACTGCCTTATGTTACTGTATTAGGTAGCAAGAGGGTTTTCTGGCAGGTGCCTTTATGTGATGTTGTAAAGTTGCTGACAATACTTATTTCTAACTCAGTGAAGCTCAGTGTGGAAAGCTAGGGAGGCTCGTAAGTGACATGGTGGCGTAGCGGTAGAGCCTTACAGAGCCAGAGATCTGAGGTCGATCCTGACCATGGCTGCTGTCTGTATGGAGTTTGTACATTTTCCCCCGTGACCTGCGTGGGTTTTTTCCGAGATCTTCGATTTCTTCCCACACTCCAAAGACGTGCAGGTTTGTCGGTTAATTGGCTTGGTGTAAATGTAAAATTGACCCTAATGTGTGTAGGGTATTGATAATGTGTGAGGATCACTGGTCCGGGCGGACTCGGTGGGCTGAAGGGCCAGTTTCCGCATTGCCCTTATTCTTCAGGAAACGGGGATTTCACTCTTCCATCATGGATGAGACCATCACACGGATTACCTCGGTATCCTGTAGCTCTGCCCTTGCTCCCCCTCTCCCCAGTCGCAACAGAGACAGAGATCCCCTGGATCTCACCTTTCACCCCAT
Organism: Amblyraja radiata; assembly: GCF_010909765.2. Taxonomy (NCBI): domain Eukaryota; kingdom Metazoa; phylum Chordata; class Chondrichthyes; order Rajiformes; family Rajidae; genus Amblyraja; species Amblyraja radiata. The sequence continues at coordinate 61,245,679 of NC_045959.1, forward strand.
CAGCTGTCGCATACAGGTTCCGTCCCTCCCCCATCCTAGTCCTCTTGCTAATCTCATCATTTGTATTCCTTCGTTATTAACTCGTCCCCAGCCAACAATGGTCCATTGTGGGCTCCATATTTCCTGAGTCATCGATGCAGGTTCTCCCCTCTCTGGGCCTGTCCCACTTGGGCGACCTAATCTGCGAGTCCAGAAGAGTGCCTTCGACCTTCAAGCTAGAGGGCCCTCTCGTGGAAAGCTTCGAGCTGGATAGACCGGCCGCATTCAAACCGCGAGCTGGATCGGCCGAACCGCGAGCGAGCTGCATCGAGTGGCTGCACACTCTCACGCACACACACACTAGTAGTGCAGTGGAGTGGGGTCGCTATTTACTTACAGGCACTCGAGGGCAGTCGTAGGCAATCTCCTTCGCTGACTAGGCTCATTGGAGTTTTCAGGACCTAGGAAGACTTACCGGTAGGTAAAATGCCTGCTAAACTTTATTATACTTCTTAAAAGATTCTCCCCTCCCTCCTTCTCCTCCCTCCTTCTGCCCCCCCCCCCCCCCCCTCCCCCCCCCTTCTCGACCTGAAACATCGCCTATTCCTTTTCTCTAGATATGCTGCCTGACCTGCTGAGTTATGCCCCTGTCCCACTTAGGAAACCTAGACGGAAACCTCTGGAGACTTTGCGCCCCAGCCAAGGTTTCCGTGCGGTTCCCCGAGGTTTTTGTCAGTTTCCCTAATGCTCGAAAGTGGTTTCCGCTTCTTCAATGTTCCGGCGATTATTTCAAAAAATTCAAAACCAGCCGCGACTAAAAATAGGTTGCCGTTTTAAAAATCGGTTATTTTTTTAGTCGAAGCCGGTTGCGATGCTAGTTGAAGGTGGTTGCCGGAGGTTGCAGGCAGTGGAAGGTAAGACCTTCTCCTTCTCCTCCCCTCCTTCTGCCCCCCCTCCCCCCTTCTCCCCCCCCCCTCCCTTCCACTACCTGTAACCTCCGGCAACCACCTTCAACAGGGGCATTACTCTAGCATTTTGTGTCTGTCTTCGGTGTAAACCAACATCTGCAGTTCCTACTAACACACGCTATTGATTTAAAGTATACACCTTATTTTTGACAGGTGCACGCTATTCGGTACCTATGCTTTTGCTTCTCTTCTCCACATTCTTGTCTCAACCTAACAGGCATCTTGGTTCAGCGCAAGTCACCGGCTGCTGGGACTATACCTTCTCTGGGACTCCCCTCTGTCCCCCTTTCAGCTAGGACTTTTTGATTTTATTCCTTTTATTTCCCAATAGTATTCGTTCGAATCCCGTTACAATTAAGATCCTGCCGAGTACGCTAGATTCTGTCGAGGAAATTGACAGAGGAAATTCAAAGGAAAAACGGAGACTTTGAGGTTTGCTTCAAGAGATTTAATTGCATGACATCATGGAGAGATGGCGGCAGTTAACTGCTCACCGGTTCTCTGCTTTTGCAGCAGAATTAACTGACAGTTATACAGTGCAGTAAACAACTTTTTTTTGTTAGATACAACTAAATATACTTCATCTTTGGCTACATGTATTCTTGTTATTACTATCTATTACATGAGTATTAATTATTTAATTAGCCATAATATACTTTTTGTTTATGTTAATCATTTAACAACAGATGGTTAATACACGTCAAACATAATACAAGGGCATCTTGACATTATTCCATCTCATCTTTCAAGCAGACATTCAAGCACTGCCCCCTCTCCGAGCCAATCATAATTCCCCATTTACTGTAGCGTTTCCTGTGCTACAAGCAGCTGGGTGGTCTACACTGCTATTGCTGCTCTGTTTTAGATCACTACAGTCACCGACATTACAGGGTTAACTATTGTGATCTTGCATTCATTAACTTTCCATGGAGAAACAGGCTTCCTTATCAATGTCTTCATTTGTGTGCCTTATTCACCATGCTACCCATTCCCAGACAAGAGATAATGTGTCTGAAACTCATTTAGCAAAATTCCCATGATCTTCTTCTGCACCTGGTCAACGAGAGATGCCAATTGTCACATCTGCACACCCTTTTGTTACCTTATTTAATTCCAATCAAAATTAAGTAAATGAATATTTCAATTTTTTCTTCCACACTAACACACTAAATAATCAGTTATTGTCTTTCTGCTGACTGGTTAGCATGCAACAAAAGGCATTTCACTGTAACTCGGTACATGTGACAAACTGAAACTGTTAGGTGTACAGGTTTGTAGGCTACTTGGCTTCGGTAAAACATATAAATTGTCCCCAGTGTGTAGGATAGCACTAGTGTATGGGAATTGATGGTCGACCCGTACTCGGTGGGCCAAAGGGTCTGTTTGCGTGCTGTATCCGTAAAGTAAACTAAACTAATCAGATAGTGTGAAGTTAACTTTTTCTCTCTTTGGTATATGATTAATAGATTAGCAAGGTCCTGCAGCTGCTTTAAGGTCTATTATATTTAAATAAATTTAAGACTGAAAAATTCATAACGCATTACATATTTGAAACCAATAGTCACTTTACATCACTTTACAATTTATTTGTCACTTGAACCTCATAGAGGCTCAAATGAAATGTTGTTTCTGCAGTCATACACACAAGAAAAAAAGACCCAAGACACAACACAATTTACACAGACATCCATCACAGCGCATCTCCTCCTCGCTGTGATGGAAGGCAAAAAAAACTTATCTCTTCCCTGCACTCCCCATTCCCCTCCCGATGTCAGAGTCAAAGCCCCCGGCGGGCGATGGCAATTGTCCCGCGGCCATTAACGCCGCGCCGGGTGATGCAAGGCCGCGCTCCGGGTCTTGTTGTTGGAGCCCCTGGCGGGCGCTAGCAAAGTCCCGCAGCCATTGAAGCCGCGCCGGGTGATGTCAGGCCCCGCTCCAGGTATTCCTCGACTCCGCGACTCGGGCGGGAGAAGTCGCCGTTGCGGAAGCCCTGAAAAGCGGTCTCCCAGCAGGGACCCGCGGGCTCCCGATATCACCGTCCACCAGACCTGCGGTTGGAGCCTCCGAATCTCCGAGGGTCGGGCCACAGCAACGCGCCACCACAGCTCCTTCCGCTCCGAACTCGGCCAGCTCTACGATGGTGAGTAGCTCCGCAGCTCCGCGACTGGAGCCCCAGGTCGCTCCTGCTGGAGGCCGCTCCACGTTGCAGCCCCAACGACAACAGAGACCCGACAGGGAAAAGGTCGGGTTCTCCGTGCAGGGGAAAGATTTTAAAAGTTTCCCCCCCCCCCCCCCACACACACACACACACATACCCCATCAAAAAATAAATAAAAACTACATTAAAACGGGACAAAAAATAACAAAAAGACAGACGGACTGCAGAGGCATCTGCGACGTGAGTCGCGCCGCCCACCGGATTGGGTTGCAAGGACATGGGGTTGCAAGGACATGTCAGGCCACTATTGCATAGGCAGGTTATCCTGATGAGCAGGGAAGTTTTTTAGAATTACTAATCAGGAAATAATTAAGAGGCACTTGGAGAATTTTGAGTTAATGAAGGAGATTTATTACGGATTAGTTAAAGACAAATTGCATTTGACTAACTGGATTGAATTTAGTGATGAGGTAACAGAGAAGGCTGATGAAGGGGAGGCAGCAGATGTTTGTAATGATTTTTGACACACATTTGATAAACACAATAAAGGCCCATAGTGTAATGGGATCACTGACAATATGTTTTTTACGGACATTTTCAACCTCTCACTTCTGAGGTCTGAGGTCCCCACCTGCTTTAAAAGGGCATCAATTATACCGGTGCCCAAGAAGAGTAAGGTGACATGCCTCAATGACTATCGACCAGTGGCACTAACGCCGGTGGTGATGAAGTGCTTTGAGAGGTTGATCATGGAGCAAATCAACTCCTACATCGACAAAAACCTGGACCCACTGCAGTTCGCGTACCGCCACAACAGATCAACGGTGGATGCGATCTCGCTGGCCCTCCACTCCGCACTGGACCACTTGGACAACAAAAACTCATATGTCAGGCTGTTATTCATTGAATACAGCTCGGCATTTAACACAATCATCCCCTCCAAACTGGTTACCAAACTCGCAGAACTGGGTCTCTGCGCATCCCTCTGCAACTGGATCCTCGACTTCCTCGTCCACAGACCACAGTCTGTTCGTATTGGTGGAAATGTGTCAGCCTCAATAACAATCAGCACTGGAGCACCTCAAGGCTGCGTGCTCAGCCCCCTGTTGTACTCACTCTATACCCATGACTGCGTAGCGAACCACAGTGCGAACTCCATCATCAAGTTCGCTGACGACACCACTATTGTGGGGCGTATCACTGATGGGGATGAGTCAGAGTACAGAAGAGAGATTGAGCAACTGTCCATATGGTGCCAGCGCAATAACCTGGCCCTCAACACCAGCAAAACCAAGGAACTGATTGTGGACTTTGGAAGGAGTAGGAGGGAGACCCACAGCCCCATTTATATCATCGGGTCGATGGTTGAAAGGGTCAAGAACTTCAAATTCCTGGGCGTGCACATCTCTGAAGATCTTTCCTGGTCCGAGAACACTAACGCAATTATCAAAAAAGCTCATCAGCGCCTCTACTTCCTGAGAATATTACGGAGAGTCGGATTGTCAAGGAAGACTCTCTCTAACTTCTACAGGTGCACAGTCGAGAGCATGCTGACCGGTTGCATCGTGGCTTGGTTCGGCAATTTGAGCGCCCTGGAGAGGAAAAGACTACAAAAAGTAGTAAACACTGCCCAGTCCATCATCGGCTCTGACCTTCCTTCCATCGAGGGGATTTATCGCAGTCGCTGCCTCAAAAAGGCTGGCAGTATCATCAAAGACCCACACCATCCTGGCCACACACTCATCTCCCTGCTACCTTCAGGTAGAAGGTACAGGAGCCTGAAGACTGCAACAACCAGGTTCAGGAATAGCTACTTCCCCTCAGCCATCAGGCTATTAAACCTGGCTCGGACAAAACTCTGATTATTAGCAACCACTTTCTGTTATTTGCACTACCAGTTTATTTATTCATGTGTGTATATATTTATATCATGGTATATGGACACATTTATCTGTTTTGTAGTAAATGCCTACTATTTTCTGTGTGCTTAAGCAAAGCAAGAATTTCATTGTCCTATACAGGGACACATGACAATAAACTCACTTGAACTTGAACACTTGACTTGGTACTTGGCTCAAGGACATAAAATAGAGAGTGGCATAGTAGTCCTCACAGTGAGGATGGTCTTGGTATTTTCCAGGAATGTGTGCAGGAATGTTTTAGACTATAGTCTATAGATATACAGTGCGGAAACAGGTTCTTCATCTCATTGAGTCCACGCTGGCCAGTGATCACCCCGTACTCTAACACTATCCTACACACCAGGGACAATTGACAATTTTACTGGTCAACTAACCTACAAACATGTGCATCTTTGGAGTGTTAGAGGAAACGGAAGAAGCCAGGGAAAACCCAGGCAGTCACAGGAAAACATATAAACTCTGTACAGTCAGCACCAGCAGTCAGGATTGAAACCGGGTTTAGTTTAGTTTAGTTTAATTTAGAGATACAACGTGGAAAGTGGCCCTTCGGCCTACCGAGTCCACACCGACCAGCAATCCCTGCACACTAACACTATCCTACACACTAAGGGACATTTAAAAAAAATACCAGGTCAATTAACCTACAAACCTGTATGTCTTTGGAGTTTGGGCAGAAACCGAAGATCTCGGAGTAAACCCACGCAGGTCACAGGGAGAACGTACAAACTCCATACAGACAGCACCCGTATTCGGCTCTCTAGCGTTGTAAGGCAGCAGCTTTACTGCTACGCCACAGGTGCTGCCCTGTTTTTTTAATAGAATATATAACAAATAACATAGAATGGCACAGCACAAGAACAGGTCCTTCGGACCACAATGTCTGTGCCAAATATGATCCTGTTATCGCCCTGCACGTAATCCATATTCCTTCAATCCCTGCATTTCCATACGCCTATCGAACAGTCTCTTAAATGCCACTAACATATCCGCCTCAACCTCTAACGCCGGCTGTGCATTTCACGCACTCACCACTCTTGTGTAAAGAAGTTGCCCCACACAACTCCATTAAACCTTTCTCCTCTCATCATAAAACTATCGCCTCTAATATTTAACTTTACCATCCTGGGTAAAAAGGTTCCGAATGCCTATCCTATTGATGCCACTCATAATTTTATATTATTCTATCAGATCTCACAGTAACCTCTGTCATTCTAGATAACACAATCCAAGTCTGTCCAACCTCTGCCTGTAGCTAGTAGCCCCTAATCCAGGCATCACTTTGGTAAACCCCATCTGCACCCTTTCCAAAGCCTCTACATCCTTCCTGTAATGCTCCAAATGTGGCCTAACTAAAGTCCTATAAAACTGCATCACGACTTCCTGACTATAAGGCTCAATGTTTTTCTTCTTAATCATTAGCTTAATCTTTTGGCTAATCCTACCATGGGGGACTTTATCAAATGCCCTATTAAAATTGATGTAGACAAAATCCGATCAATTTAGTAAGGCACAACTTGCGGTGTACAAAGCCACACTGACTGACTCTAATTAACACATTCTCTTTCAAATGGGAGTTAATGCTTTTCCAAAAAATCTCCACTAGTAGCTTCCCTACCACTGATGTGAGGCTTACCAGCCTATAATTCTCTCCCCTTCTTAAATAAAGGACCAGCATTAGCATTAGCCAGTTTGAAGAAGGGTTTCCACCCGAAACGTCACCTGTTCCTTTTCTCCAGAGATGCTGCCTGACCCGCCTAGTTACTCCAGCCTTTTGTGTCATCTTCAGCATGAGCTACGCTCCAGTCATCTAGGAAATCACCCTTGTCTAGAGATGATGCAAAGACCATCGTCAGGGCTCCCGCAAAGTCCTCTCTTTCCTCTCTCTATAACCGGCGTTTGGTTATTATTTATGTTGGATAAATAGATAGGATATCAAAGCATAAATAGAGTAGACAGAGGTATAGGGTAGAAGTCAGACACTTTTTCCCAGGGTGAAAATATCAAATGCTAGAGGGAACAGCTTTAAGGTGAGAGGTGCAAAGTTTGAAGGAGATGTGCAGCGCACGTTGTTTACACAGAGGGTGCTGGGTGCTTGGATTGTGCTTTTGGGGGGAGGTGGTGGAAGTATAATCCCGGTCCTAAACTTACCCCCCTTGGTCTGGTTCAGTCAACACTGAATACGAGCACTGGAAACTCCAACTCTCTTTTATTGTGCACAATACCAATACCAATACAATACCTACTCCAATACCGCGGGACCAATCCATGTCACTATTCACTCGAACACACACCCCAGATGATCAGCCCTCCCCAATGTACTCCCCGCACTTTTATACCCTTACAGACCCTTGGCGCGAAAATACATGGGAGGGGGGGGCAACACCTTCAAGCCAATTACCGATACGGCCTGCAAAATACATTGAATGACAGTTCCCTAACCCAATCATACAATAGCACACAACATAGTTTCAACATAAAGACATATAAGATTGTTTAGAGTTTATACACGCTAGAGGCAGGTAACATGTTCCTGATGTAGGGGGAGTCCAGAACCAGGGGCCACAATTTAAGAATAAGGGGTAAGTCATTTAGAACGCTTTTATAGGAAATACTTTTTCTCACAACGAGTTGTGAGTGTGGAATTCTCTGCCTCAGAGGGCAGAGGAGGCCTGTTCTCTGGATACTTTCAAGAGAGAGCTAGATAGGGCACTTAAAGATAGCAGAGTTAGAGGATATGGGCAGAAGGCAGGAACAGGGTACTGATTGTGGATGATCAGCCATGATCACATTGAATTGCGGTGCTGGCTCCAAGGGCCAAATGACCTACTCCTGCACCTATTGTCTATTGTCTATTGTCAAAGCACTTAGGGGGGAAATTTCTGTTAATTAAAGAGACATCATCCCCAGGTAAAGAAAACATCTTTGGTGAAGCCCCTCTCCTGGACCAATCATAATTAGCATCGGGAAAACTGCAACATATTTGTATCCTATCATTTCCCCAACCAATCCCAAGCACGCATTTGCAACGGGTCATAGCTCCTTCTGCAAAATCTCATACATATCAACAACTGCAGGCAATCTGGACATCAACCTCTATTCAATCCCTTCCCAGGCCACAGACTTTCTAGACTTTCTACCTCATGGTCCTGCAGCTTTTTGCAAAAGATGCCAAGCAGGTTTTACAGATCTTTTTATCAGACATCCTCCATTTTATCAAGTACCCCAAAATAGTAAGATTAAACGAGAACTTACCAGTTTGAAGTTTGATCTGTATTTTATGAGGAGGAACGTTGAGGGAATATGTGAAGAACCCGCTTCCAACGCATGCGTGTCATTCTTCAAAGCAGCGGTGTGAGGTCACAGAAAACTATAATGACCTAACATAGTAAGATTATCAAAGAGATACCAGTTTTTGATATGATCATAGGAGGGTGGGAGCGGAGGGCACGTATTCCCTCAACGTTCCTCCTCATAAAATACAGATCAAACTTCAAACTGGTAAGTTCTCGTTTAATCTTACTATTTTACTTCGGAGTCACGTGAGTGACTACGTGAAGATTTCAAAGCTCTGTGACCTCATGCCGTGGAACGAGTCCATGCTTCACAACTGCCTTGAGTATTGGGAGAAAGGTATCGTTAGCAATTTTTGAACACACCCATACAAAAACTTGTGTGATATTACGAAAAATAAATTGATTAAGTTGAAATCATAGCCCTGTAACCTTTCGGGCAAATTATATTATTGAACGTTGCATGCTTTCAGAAATTGATGATGGATCCAAACTGGTTTGTTATAAAACCTTTGGAAAGTCTTTCCCGATGACCATCCTGCCATTCTGAGGATTTGGTCTGTGGGCACCTCCAGAATTTTTGCTGCGGACGTCGCTGCAGCCCTGGTGGAATGAGATTTAAAACATCAGTGTCTATTCCTGCCATCTTTAGGACATATTTCAGCCACCTTGAGATAGTTTGGGTCATGACCCTTTTGTGCGGTTTCTTGTAAGAAATTAACAGAGCCATTTCTTGACCCCGAATGATCTTGGTATTTTCCATGTATAATAGGATATGTTTGGCTATACACAGGCTTTCGTCATTTGGATATGCCATAAATTCGATCACTTGCCCCGATGAACCTGGTCTGTTTTGTTTTATTAAATCATGTATGACAAATACCAGTTTCTCGGGTGAGATCATCAAGCAGTCCAGCCTCAGTTTGTTTAATGACTGGACTCGTTGTGCGGTAACTAACGCCATGAACATAACCATCTTCATGGTCAGTTTCCGAAGTGATAATGATGTTATGGGCGACCAACTTCTCAGCATGGTCAAAACGACACCCACATCCCAGATTCTGTAGTACCTGGTTTTTGGGGGTTTTGCATTAAATATGCCCCTCATAAGTTTTGTTACCAGGGGGTGCGTTCCCACCGTGTGCCGCTCCGTTCCTTGCGATAGGTAATTGGAGAGTGCACTTCTGGCACTATTAATGGCACTGTAGCCCAATCGTTTATCACAATGGAGGCGTGTTAGAAATTCCAATACGGCCGGAATGCTCTTGGCTCTTTGGTCTAGGTTGTTGTCAAAGCAGTATTTGCCCCATTTCTTGATATGTCCGAGGTACTACTTTTGTGTTGACAGTCTTTGTGCTGATGTGATGGGATTCATAGTCCTGTCTGACAGCCCCATGCCGTGTAGTGGGTCTTTCAGACTCTACAAATCAACAAATCCATATTCTTATGGCATGGGTGACTGCCCTCAGTCACTGGATGAATTAGTAAATTTTGGCTATGTCCAATAAGGGAACATGGTTCTAACACCATCCCCTGTATAACCGAAACCACGGTTGAGTAGGCCAATCGGGTACAGGTGCACAACCTTTTATCCGAAGATCCAAATAACGAAAACCTCCGAATAGCGGCCATTTTTTCGGTCCTTGAAGAAAGGTCCTTGAAAACGTTCACCGAGGGCGGCCCGCAGAGGTGACAGCGGAACCTCCGGTCGGTCCTCGAAGAAAGGGGAACTAAATCCCCATTCATAAAAGAGAAGGTGAGGGTATATTGCGCGGGAGGGTTAATAATTGACAATATGCTGCTGCCTGTCCGCTGAGTTAAAAAGTTCCCACGGTAGACTCACGATACACAGTGTTTCGTGAGTCTTGCGTGGGAACTTTTTAACTCAGCGGGGCAGGCAGCAGCAGATTGTCGCTCGCTTCAGTTTCACCCCACCTACACCCCTCTGCTTCCCGGCCATGTGGGTGACCCCTTCCCTCCCCTCTCCAGCTCCCCGCCCATTGCACCAGCGCGGGGGCTTTGCACTGCATCGGCGATTGCAGCAGGACCAACGGGACACCGACCCCCAGGCCCACTGCAAGCACGGAGATCCCAGAGACCCACAGCCAGCAGCAGCCCAGCCCCGTTCCAACTCCAGAGGAAAACTGCAAACTGGCCGGAGACGTCAGGACCACCAGAAGCCGTTCCCCGAGCTGCGCCCCCTCATCGGGACACCGACCCCCAGGCCCACTGCAAGCACGGAGATCCCAGAGACCCACAGCCAACAGCAGCCCAGCCCAGCCCCGCTCCAACTACAGAGGAACCTGGGTTGCGGATGACGGGGCGCAGCTCGGGGCGTCGTAGGGGCCCATCGGGGAGCGGGTTCCTGTTGGTCCTGACGTCTCCGGCCACCTGCCACCCTCCGGGAACTGTACCGCCCTTGCAGGAGAGTGGGGTTGTTTGCAGTTGTAGAGGGAGGGGGCAAGGGCGGTACAGTTTCCAGTCTCAGCTCCAGTCCAGGGGGGTGGCCGGAGACGTCAGGACCATTGCAAGCACGGAGATCCCAGAGACCCACAGCCAGCAGCAACTCCAGCCCAGCCCCGCTCCAACTCCAGAGGAACACGTAGGGGCAGAAGCTGATGGTGTGCAAGGTACGTCTTGTTCTTGGGGTGGCGGATGAGGGGGCGCAGCTCGGGCTGTGGGCAAACTGCCACTTGTCGCCGTAGCGGCCCATTGGGGAGCGGATTCCTCTGGAGTTGGAGGGGGAGGGGGGTATTGTGCTGTTTTATCGCCCCCTGCTATCCCAGGGACAGGGAGACACAGCGGCTTTTTAGACTGGTGGGCAATCACTTCCAAAGTTCTGCCCACACAGTCAGTACACCTCTCCTACACTGCATTTCATACAAACATTTATTAACAAGAAAAAACTACATTGAAGACTCAAACACGCGACCGAGTTTACTGCCGGGATCAAGGCGCAAACTCGCGACCTTGCGGATATGAGCCGAGCACTCTACCACTGAGCCAGCCATTAAAATCTACGCTAAAAAATGTCCATTCCGAAGACCGACAAATTCTGAATTACGAAAAGTGTCTGGTCCCAAGGCTTTCGGATAAAAGGTTGTGCACCTGTACTATGATAATCCCAGATGCCGAATCTTGTTGAATTTTCCTTAGTACCCGATTGATGAGGCAGAACGGAGGAAATGCATAAACACACCATTCCCAGGACACATACCTTGGTAGTTGGTGATTCAACCTGGATGCAAAAAGATCAATATCTGGCGTACCATATTTTGCTGTAATTTCAGCAAATACTTTTTTATTTAACATCCATTCCGTGTTTTCGTTAAATTTGCGTGACCTGGTGTCTGCCACTGAATTTAGCTTCCCTGGTAGGTATGTTGCCGATATCCAAATGTTTCTTTGGATACACCATTGCCAAATTAAATTTGCTAATTGATCACAAGATGTCGATATATTTCCACCCATATAATTAATATATATGCCACCTCCACTGTCTTCCACCTCCCTCCACAATTAGAAACAGAATTAGTGGCTCCCCAACCAATGGCGCTGGCATCTGTTTGTAATACCATAGACGGGTTGTCAATGATGATTGGGTTGGAGCAATACCTAATGTTATGTTCCCACCACTGTAGTTCAATTATAGCTTCTGTAGGTAGCTCCATAGGCCTATCAAAATGACCCTTGTTAAATTTAAGTGCTCTAACTTTTGCTCTTTGCAAATTCTGATAATGTAATGGCCCAAATTGTGTGGCCAGGAATGTAGCCACAATCTTCCCAATTATCCGGGCTACCCGTCTAATGGAGGGTCTGTTGGTGTTAAGAAGCTTGCTGCAGTCCTCCTGTAGGGCTGCGGCTTTATCTATTGGTAAAGTTACTAACATATTGACCGTATTAATGGTGAATGTATGTTCCACCTTTTAGTACCATAGTGGCCTCTGTTGGTTGCTTCATTGGTCTGTCAGAATGATCCATAAATTATTGAGTGACGCGTTTTAGCGCTCAGTAATTTGATTATGTAAAGGTCACGATATCATGTGGCTGGCACACACAGCCCCTAATGCCAATATTCTACTCCCAGTCTGGTGGATGGTTTAGTTCCCTGCAAGCATCCCTTAAGGCTGTACCCTTCCTTACGGCAAAGTCACTGCCATGTGAACCAACCTTCTTCCTGCCTTAATTTAGTAAGAACCAGACTTCCTTAGTTACCAGTGGGTTTCTGTTTCCTTCTGGATCCCCGAGGCCGTGTGTTGTGGGTGTATACATCTTCCAGCATAAGGCGATACCTTTGAGGACGATGTTTGGACGTCTAGGTGAGCTCCAGATTGGCTTCATCGTCCAACTCCTTGAACTTCTAGCTGGGTCACCTCCAAATAAAGGGTTTTGCTTGGAGGTTTGGGGTTAACGCAGGCCCGCGTCAATCCCGGTTGGATGTTCCAGGAGCATAAATAAATGGTTAGCACATTCATGGATTTACAATCCTCGGTGGCCAGCGACAGCTATGGCTAATGTTAGCCCCACCAGTTGATAGCAAGCCACGTGGTCTATGCTAGCTTCTAATCTGGTTAATAGATCTTCCCCAGTTAGCTTTAACTTATCCCTGTTGATTTCCCCTGAAACATAAAACAGACACTCCCTTGTGACTGCCAGATGAGGATGGAATATGCCATCAATTTTGGCCTGCTAAATCCTTCATCTCAACATATAATTCCTGTATTTCTATCAGGAAATGACCAATAATGCACTCTATGACTTGGTGACTAAGAATGGCATCACCTCATAGTTACAGCAATATATCTATTACCTGTCCAGGACTTGACCCCAGCATTCTTCTGATAGAAGAGTCTGCTGGGGAGGGAGAAAGCATGATATAGCCCTATAGAAGGTGCTGCTTTCATCTCCTGGATCTGTCATTCCCTCAAGCACTTCCCTGTAGTAATAGAAGTGAGCTCCAGCCCTGTAAAAAGGTGCTGCCATGGGACTTACCCACGAGAGGCTTTCTTCTTGGACCTGCATCCCTCCAACGAGGTATGTTCTCCCAGGTGTAGGTCCTGCAGTGCCAACAGTGTTCACGGCCCCTGTGCCGTCAGTACTTCCCTGCGGCGCTGCAACTGCAATTCCAGCGCGGTGCAGTGCTCACGGGCACTGAGCCGCCCGCACACCGTTGGCCTGAGCGTCCCTCAGGGAGTTCCAACATGTTTCCTTTCACCCCAGACTCACTGGAGGTGAGTAGTTCTGCGGCCCGTTCAGGGTCTGCCCAGAACTGATCCTCCGTGTTCTCCACTGATGAGGAAAAGACACTGTGCAGCCCCCGAGGGGTACCGCTGTGGGGCTTACTAGTTGCCCACTGTGGCAGCCTCCATCTCCCGGAGTCTGCCACGGAGGGTCTGCTGGGGGTGAGTAGTTCTGCGGCCCGTTCAGGGTCTGCCCAGAACTGATCCTCCGTGTTCTCCTCTGATGAGGAAGAGACACTGTGCAGCCCCCGAGGGGTACCGCTGTGGGGCTTATTGGTTGCCCACTGTGGCAGCCTCCATCTCCCGGAGTCTGCCACGGAGGATCTCCTTGAGCAACCGCCGACCCCGGTGCTCACGGGCACTGGTCGCTTGCGGTTGTTCTCCAGCCGGTCAAACCAGCTCCAATGCCCGTTAGCTCCAACCGCTCGGGCCAACCCCGGTGCTTACGGCACTGGTCCCTCGCGGTTGCTGTGTAGCCGGTCAAACCGGCTCCAATGCTCTCAGTACTGGCTGCTCCTCGCTGCTCGTTTATCTCAGACCGCCGGGACCGACCCCGGTGCTCACGGCACTGGTCCCTCGCGGTAGTTCCGCAGCCGGTCAAACCGGCTCCAATGCCCTCAGCATTGGCCGCTCCCGGCTGCTCGTTAATCTTAAACCGCTGGGACCGACCCCGGTGCTCACGGCACTGGTCCCTCTGCGGTCGTTTTGCAGCCGGTCAGACCGGCTCCAATGCCCTCAGCACTGGCCGCTCCCGGCTGCCGTAGGGACCCCTCGGACCAACCCCGGTACTTACAGCACTGGTCCCTCGTGGTTGTTCCCTGTCCTCGAGCTGCTTCAACCGGCCCCGGTAATCTCGGCACTGGCCGCTAGCGACCGCTCCAAGCCAGACTCGCTTGAGACTGGCATATGGGACGTCATTTGCTTCGCTTCCCGCCCGGCCGAGAAGTGAATTTTGCCGGTGCGGGAGCGAAGTCGGGCACAGCTGTTTCCTCTCCGGAAGTTTTGCGTGCCGTTGCTGCTGTTGCCGGCTGCCCGCACTCCGCGGTTCTCCCCCACCAGTTTTCCGCAGCCTTCATGGATCCGGTCCATGTCTCCACCTAAAAGGTAAGTGGAAGGAACGCAGAGCCTCTTACCTGCTGCTCCCGACTTTCAAATTCTCCACTAGGGGAACGTTGTTCTCCCTGCTGTGACTCGTTGCAATGCGTGTAGCGATATGACACGCATGCGTTGGAAGCGGGGTTCTTCACGTAGTCACTCACGTGACTCCGAAGTAAAATGTCTGATATTAACAGAGGCAGTTGCTATAATAGCATTTTAGAGACTTTTGGATAGCACATACTAGATATGCAGGAAATGGAAGGATATGGATTATGTGCAGGCAGGTAAGAGGTGGTCTTGGAATCGTGTTCAGCATATACATTATGGGCTGAAAGGACAGTTTTTGTGCTGCACTGTTCTATGCTCTATATTCTATGTCCTATGAGAATATAAGTAAATTAAATAAATGTTTTATCTGCGGACAATATATATCTGTACATGCTGGAATATTGAGCAAAAAAACAAAGTGCTGGAGGAACTCAGCGGGTCAGGCAGCAAATGGAGAGATGATGTTTCGGGTCGGGACCCTTCCTCAAACTGATTGGAATGGGGGGATAAAACTAGAAAAGAGGGGCGAGTCAAAGTCTGCAAGCAATAGATTCATACGGGCGGGGGGATGCATCACAGCTTGGTTTGGGAATAGTTCCACCCAAAACCGCAAGAAATTGCAGCAAATTCTATTGAAGGTAGACAAAAGTGCTGGAGAAACTCAGCAGGTGCTGCAGCATCTATGGAGCGAAAGAAATAGGCAAAGTTTCGGGCCAAAACCCTTCTTCAGACTGTAGGGTGGGTGGGGCGGGGGGGGGGGGGGGCGTGGGGACGTGGGGAGAAGAAAGGAGAAAGGAAGAGGAGGAGCCAGAGTGCTGAGGGAGAGCTGAGAAGGGGAGGAGACAGCAAGGGCTACCGGATATTGGAGAAGTCAATGTTCATTCTGCTAGGGTGTAGACTGCCCAAGCGGAATATGAGGTGCTGCTCCTCCAATTTCCGGTGGTGCTCACTCTGACCGTGGAGGAGGCCCAGGACAGAAAGGTCGGATTCGGAATGGGAGGGGGAGTTTAAGTGCTGAGCCAAAGGGAGATAAGGTTGGTTAATGCGGACCGAGCGGAGGTGTTCGGCGAAGCGATCGCCAAGCCTACGCTTGGTCTCACCGATGTAGATCAGCTGACATCTAGAGTAGCGGATGCAATAGATGAGGTTGGAGGAGGTGCAGATGAACCTCTGTCGCACCTGGAACGACTGCTTGGGTCCTTGAATGGAGTCAAGGGGGGAGGTAAAGCGACAAGTGTAGCATCTCTTGCTGTTGCAAGGGAAAGTGCCTGGGGAGGAGGTGGAGCTGGAGGGAAGGGAAGAATTGACCAGGGAGATACGGAGGTAGCGATCTTTGCGGAAAGCAGACAGGGGGGGAGATGGGAAGATGTGGCGAGTGGTGGGGTCACGTTGGAGGTGGCGAAAATGACGGAGGACTATTTGTTGTATGTGACGGCTAGTGGGGTGGATGGTGAGGACTAGGGGGACTCTGCCCTTGTTACGGGTGGAGGGATGGGGAGAGAGAGCAGTGTTACGGGGTATTGAAGAGACCCTGGTGAGAGCCTCATCTATAGTAGGGGAGGTGAACCCCCGTTCCCTGAAGAATGAGGACATTTCCGATGCCCTGATGTGGAACACCTCATCCTGGGAGCAGATGCGGCGTAGACGGAGGAATTGGGAGTTGGGGATGGAGTCCTTACAGGAAGCAGGGTGGGAAGAAGTGCAGTCTAGATAGCCATGGGAGTCAGTGGGTTTATAGTGGATGTCGGTCAGAAGTCTATCACCTGCGATGGAGATAGTGAGGTCAGAAATGGTAGGGAAGTGTCGGAAATGATCCAGGTGTATTTGAGTGCCGGATGGAGGTTAGTGGTGAAGCGGATGAAGTCAGTGAGTTGTGTGTGGGTGCAGGAGGTGGCACCAATGCAATCGTCGATATAGCGGAGGTAGAGGTCGGTGTTCGACGTACCCTACAAAGAGGCAGCATAGCTGGGGCCCATGTGCGTGCCAATAGCTGCGCCTTGTATTTGGAGGAAATGGGAGGAATCAAATGAAAAGTTATTAAGGGTAAGGGCCAGCTCTGCTAGGCGGAGGAGAGTATCTGTAGACGGGGATTGGTTGGTTCTCTGGTCGAGGAAGACCCTCCTGGTGGAGCATGGAGGTGTAGATGAGGGGATGGGGGCCTAGAGAACGGAATGCCCGGAGACGACGGAGAGTGTCTGAGGCGTCTTGAACATAGGTAGGGAGGTATTTAACCAGGGGGGATAGGATGGAGTCAATTTATATGGAAATGTTTGGTAGGGCACGAACAGGCAGAGACAATGGGTTTACTAGGACAGTCAGGTTTGTGGATTTTGAGGAGAAGGTAAAATCGGGCCGTGAGTGGCTGGGGAACGATAAGGTTGGAGGCTCGGGGGGGCAGGGAGCCGGATGAAGTCAGTGATGGTGCTAGAGATAGTGGCCTGGTGGTCGTCTGTGGGGTTATGGTCCAGGGATAAGTAGGAGGAGGCGTCCGAGAGTTGGCGCGTGGCCTCAGCTTTGTAGAGATCAACGCGCCAGACTACCACGGCGCCTCCCTTGTCGGCGGGTTTGATAACCCAGTCTGGATTGTTGCGGAGTGAGTTGATGGCTGTACTTCTATTGACTCTACTCTATTGACTCTATTGGCTCCCTTCTATTGACTGTATTTATACCTCACTCTGCCTTGGCAAGGCCAGCAGCATAATCAAGGACAAGTCGCACCCTGGCCACTTCCTCTTCTCCCCTTTCCCATCAGGCAAAAGGTATAGAAGTGTGAAAACGCACACGACCAGATCCAGGGACAGTTTCTTCCCAGCTGTTATCAGGCAACTGAATCATCCTAACACAACTAGAAAGCAGTGCTGAACTACACTCTTCGATGACCTTCAGACTATACTTGATTGGACTTTGCTGTCTTTACTTTGCACTAAACGTTATTCCTTTATCATGTATCTATATACTGTAAATGGATCAATTGTAATCATGTATTGTCTTTCTGCTGACTGCACACAACAACATTTTTTCACTGTACCTCAGTACACGTGACAATAAACTAAACTGAACTGTGGGTTGATTGTTAGGTGAGTGGATTAAATAACAAAGGATGGAGGGAAAAAAACAAACTGTTTAATGGCTGATACTGGGAACCACAAACGGAATTGTCTGAGTAGAATCTGCACTATAAGACTGATTCCTGAGTCTGGGTTTGGTACTATATCATCCTTAACATAATTTATGCAAAACATGAGGGTTATATTTGCTGTTCATCTCTTCATGGTTTTTTCAGTAGTTTGCAGACAAACATTACTAAGAGGCATGTGCTTCCTACTAATCAATGGGTTAAATATTGGGCTAAAATGATGCCACAGACAAATGCTAATTTTACTTCGGAGTCCCTTGAGTGACTACATGAAGAGCCCGCTCAGCACGCATGCGCGGCATTGCGTTAAGCAGTGCAACAGCGGCCGCATCGGGAGTCAGGCGCTCCCGCTACGGGGTGAAAGAACGGACCGTCAGGTAAGCTCTGAGGTCGGGTTTTCTTTCACAGGGAGCCTTCTGCTTTTCAGGCAGAGAAGAAAGGCTCTTAGACAAACATGCCCCCGCTCGACTCCACGGAGGAGCGTTCCATCTGGGGGGGGGGGCAGCAACAAGGCGGTAGGACCGCTTAACGGGCGCTCCGCTATCCCCGACACCGTGCCGAGCCCAGCCCGCTAGCGCCTGAGGAGCGGGCTGGAAGTAAAGCCACCGAAGCAGCGTCCGGCCGGTGGCTTCTGACTTGTCGGACGGGGCCGTCTCTCCATCCGCACGGGGAGGGGAGACAGCCGCATGAGCCACATGGAGCGGCTCCTGGAGCAGGAGCTCCAGCGAGACGTGCTTTGTGAGGGGCGCTCTCGCAGGGGGAGTTCAGGCACTCCCTCCACAGTGTCTTGTGCACTGTCCATTGCTTCCTCCTTACCCGAGGGTAGCTTTGGTGACCAGGACTGGGCTGGTCAAGAAGAGGGGACGCTGGCTGAAGATGTCGGGAGTATGCAAGGGGTGCATGAACAGGAAGAGCTGTTAGGTGTGGTGGACCGCTACGTGGCAACCCCACGTGCAGGAGGCCGTTAAAGGCCAAACCAGCGGCCAGCATTAACCACCTCTCCAACAGGGCCCTACAGGAGAGGTGGTCAATGAGGCGTAAACAGCTCCAGAGAACTGTGAGTCCCTTAAAGTGCCGGCTGTAAACAGCCAAAAGTGGGGGCACGTTGGGGCAAATATTCGGAACCAGGAGCTAAAACTGCAGCGGATCCTCAGCTCCTGACGTCAGCCATCACATCGTTTGCTCGTTCCGTGGACAAATACGGAGATGCCACAACCTTCGTAAACAAATCATAAGACCTGCCATAAAATCCTAAATTTGCGGGGTTATGCATACCCCAGCCACTGAGCCAGACCCACTGCTCTTTGGCAAAAACCTCACAAAGCATATGAAGGATATGGAAGAGGCCTTAAAAAACATTTGGTCTCATGAGGGCAGGCCCCGGGATGAGTAAATCAAAAACAATCATTCCTAAGCAGCAGCACCCCATCGCGTCCATCAGTCGATGTCTACCATATGGGACTGGTGAAAGTTCGTGGTCCGCATTCTATCCCTGGAAGTCTTCTTTAGACCAGGGCCCAGAGCGGACCCCATGGAAAATGCGCCACCCCCCAACATCACCGCCACGTCAGACAACGTGCAAGATTCGTTGGACCGGCAGGAAACAGAAGAATACCCATAACCATGGAGGTAGGTGGGTCTGGTTCCTACCAGCGTAGAGAAAATAGGGGCTTAATACTAACAGGGGGGAGATTACACCTGTTTTAAGAAGCACGGGAGTCTATCACGAGTGATCAGTATATACTCAATGGCATTAGTGGATACAAAATACAATTCATACTAGAAAAATTGCCACCAGTTCGACATTCACCCTAGAGGGTATTTTCCCTCTCCATTAAAGAAACGAGGGGGACAAGCTGAACTGGTGAGACTAATTACAAAGGGTATCATGGGAAACATGAACCCTTGGAATTCGTATCAAATATTCGTCACTAAACCCAAAAAGATGGTGGATGTCACATCATCATTGACTTAACTTCACTAAATACGTTTTGTTAAGTATATACATTTCAAAATGGAAACGGTTGTTACAGCCAAACAACTAATTTCCAAAGGATACTTCATGGCAAGCATTGATCGTAAAGATGTTTACTATTTAGTACCATTCACAAGGATCATCACAGATACCTGAAATTTACCTGGATGGGGCAGCTATGGCAGTTTAAAGCGTTACCCAATGGATTCACATCAGCCCAAGATTATTCACCAAGATACTAAAACCAGCTCTGGCAATATTAAGAAGACAAAAACATATTGTCATGGCATATCTTGATGATATCTTAATAGTAGACAAGACCATGGAATTGATTATGTTAGCTGTATCAGCTACCAAACAGTTGTTCGAAACCCTGGGATTGTCTTACATCCAGATAAATCTAAGTTGAAGCCATCCACAATCATGGACTACTTGGGCTTCACAATTAATTCAGTCTACATGACTGTAAAATTGCCAAGAGACAAAACAGTTGAATTGGCACAATCATGCAACAATTTAATGGTCAACGAACGACCAAATATTCGACAAGTAGCAGAGTAATTGGGAAAATGGTAGCAGCATTTCCGGTTACACAATTCGGACCTTCGCACTGTCAAAACTTACAAAGAGCAAAGGTACAGGCACCAAAACGACATACAGGTCATTATGATCGTGTCATGAAGTTACCCACTGAAGCAATATCAGAACTACAGTGGTGGGCAAAAAACGTTTGGCATAGTTTCAGCCCTATTATCATCACTAACCCTATGTTAGTTATCCAAACAGATGCCAGTGCTCAAGGCTGGGGAGCAAATAACTCCATATCCAGCACAGGTAGTAGATGGACTAACCCAGAGTCATCATTACCACTTACACTGGGCATTAATTATCCAGAGATGTTGGGTGACTTTTATGGTTTAAAAGCATATGCACAAATATGCATCACTTGCATGTACGGTTACAAATAGATAATACTGCGGTGGTGGCCTACATTAACCATATGGGCGGCATAAAATCGGTATCATGCGACAAGTTGGTCAACACAAATTGGCAATGGTGTGTCGAAAGACATATTTGGCTATCAGCAACTTACCTGCCAGGTAAGCTAAATACAGTGGCAGACACCAGGTCACGTAAATTTAATGACAACATCGAATGGATGTTAAACCCCCAAAAATTTGCAATAGTTATCAAGCAATATGGCACGCCAGATATCGATTTATTTGCATCAAGGCTAAGTCACCAGGTACCTATGTATGTCGCTTGGGAACCAGACCCTGAGGCAGCAGCGGTAGATGCGTTTGCGCTGGATTGGGGAAATTCTTCTTCTATGCATTTCCTCCCTTCTGCCTCATCAGTCGGGGACTACGCACAATAACAAACGGACTCTGCTTCAGGTATTTTGATAGTACCCGACTGGCCTACGCAGCCATGGTTCCCAATACTCCATGACATGGTTGTTGAAACTCCGATGGTATTCCCCAGTGACCCAGAGTTATTAACACCCAGTGTCGGGCACAAGCCACCCGTGCCATGACAAAATCAAACTCCTGGGTTGCAGATTCTGCACAAACCACTTCTGGGATTGGGATTATCAGAACAAACCGTCGACACCATGTCAGCATCCCTCCGAACATCCACTAAAAAACAGCACTTGTCCAGCATCAAAAAATGGGAGAAGTGCTGCTTGGATACAGGGAGCACCTACTCAACCGCTACAGTTACCAACGTACTGGAATTCCTGGCGAACCTTCACCATGATGAAGGACTCAGCTACAGAGCCATCAACACAGCTAGAAGTGCCCTGCCTGTCTATTTAAAACCAGCTCCAGGACAACAGGCTATGGGGTCCCACCCGCTGGTGGTCAAACTAATGAAGGGTATTTACAACTCTAACCCCCTAGATCTATACTAGGTCCAGAGGCCAGAGTCTCAGAATAAAAGGACGTGCCTTTAGAAAGGAGATGAGGAGAAATTTCTTTGGTCAGAGGGTGGTAAATTTGTGGAATTCTTTTCCACAGATGGCTGTGGAGGCCAAGTCAATGAATATTTTAAGGAGGAGAGCGACAGATTCTAGAGTTTCAGAGGCTATGGGGAGAAGGCAAGAGAATGGGTTTGAGAGGGAAAGATATATGAGTCATGATTGAATGATGGAGTAGACTTAATGAGCCAAATGGTCTAATTCATAAGATCATAAGTGATACTAGAATTGGGTCATTCGGCCCATCAAGTCTATTCCGCCATTCAATCATGGCTGATCTATCTCTCCCTCCTAACCCCATTCTCCTGCCTTCTCCCATAACCTCTGACACCCATACTAATCAAGAATTTATCTATCTCTGCCTTAAATATATCCATTGACTTTGCCTCCACAGCCTTCTGTGGCAAAGAATTCCACACATTCACTACCCTAGAACTAAATAAATTCCTCCTCGCCTCCTTCTTAAAAGAACGTCCTTTAATTCTTGTCCTAGACTCTCCCACTAGTGGAAACATCCTCTCCACATCCACTCTATCCAAGCCTTACACTATTCTATACATTTCAATGAGGTCCCCCCCTCATTCTTCTAAACTCAAGCGAATATAGGCCCTGTGCTGTCAAACGCTCATCATATGTTATGGTAAGTTCCTGGAGCCTAATTCTGGCTTAGAACTCATGAATTTATGAAGAAAAGTGTTGCTTATTAAAAAAATGAGGTTAACTAAGAGTAGATCAATTTTTCACATATTTCTATGTGTTGGCACCCATGGGGAAATTAATTTCCTTAATATCTGGCAAGATTTTGTTCTTCCTAGCACACTATTTTCTGGAATATAAACCACTAATAAATGATGTTAACAGTATTGCCACATGCAGTATTCATCTGCAGTGAGATTTTCAACCTCATGTGTGAAAATTGACAGTTCTTATTTATTCATCGAACAAGCAGAGTTTACAGACCCTGCTTTCCCTGAAATTAAGAGATACGCAGAAGATCGAGTGCCTGGAATGTGCTGCAGGGGTTTGTGGTGAAGTCACATATGATAGTTGCATTTAAAAGACTTTTAGACAGGCATATGAATTTGCAGGGAATGGAGTGATAAGGGTTATGTGCAGAGAGATCAGAATTGGTCTTGGCATCATCCTCAGAATAAAACAATCCTTATAACTATAAAACTCTGATCTTGGGTTATTTCTTGAGTTATTAATAAAAAGCTTCACAAACCCGTCCAACATTGAATTCAAAATGCCTGTTTTTTTTTGCTGATGAAGTGACAATGGATCTTCCTGCCGTCTGCTCGCGCTGCGACTGACGTCACCTCCCACCCCTCCCTCCTCCCCCCGTTGTTCAAAAGTCCCCTCCCTCCCTCCCTCCCTCTCTCTCCCCCTCTCCCTCTCCTTCTCCCCCCTCCCTCCCCCCTCTCTCCCCCTCCCCCCTCTCTCGCCCCCCCTCCCCCCAATCTCTCTCCCCCTCTCTCTCTTCCCCTCTCCTTCCCCCCCTCTCTCTCTCTCCCTCTCTCTCCCCCTCTATCCGTCTCTGCCCTTCTCTCTCTGTCTCTGTCCCTCTCTCTCTGCCTCTGCCCTTCTCTCTCTCTGCCTCTCTTTCTCTACCCCTCTCAGTCTCTGCCCCCTCTCTCTCTGCCCTCTCTCTCTACCCCCCCCCCCCCCCCCACCGCTCCCTCTCCCTCTCTGGGTGCCCGAGTTGGGGGCTATGCATGAGTGGATAGGATGGGGATGAGGGTAAAAAGAGCGAATGAATAAGATTAGTATAATATCAAGGGGAATGGTTAGTGTGTGAGTGTGTGTGGGGGGTGGTTAATGTGTGTGTGTGTGGTGGGTGGTTAGTGTGTGTATGTCGCCGCAGGCCACCCCCACCCCTCCCCCCGCAACCATGCGTTGAGGGTACAGGACCCAACGGGTTCCACTTGATCCAGTGTACCTTAAAAAAGAGATGAGGAAGCATTTCTTTGGTCAGAGGGGGGCGAATCTGTAGAATTTCTTTGCCACAGATGTCTGTGGAGGCAAAGTTATTGGTTATTTTTAAAGCGGAGATTGAATAGTAAGTACATCAACGTTTATGGAGAGAAGCCAGGAGAATATGGTTTAGAGAGAAAAATAGATCATCCATGATTGAACGGGCTTGATGGGCCAAATGGCCGAATTATAGAAACATAGAAACATAGAAACATAGAAAGTAGGTGCGAGAGTAGACCACCAGGTCCGTCGAGCCCGCACCGCCATTCGCTCATGGCTGAACACTAAACAGACACACTTACCCACAAACAGTAGACACAAGACACAGAACACAAGACACTACCCTTCCCTATCACCCCTCTCCACCCCAAAAACCTCGTGATCTCCTGGGGGAGGCAAAAAACCGGATAAAAACCCAGGTCCAATTCGGGAAAAAAATCCGGGAAATTCCTCTCCGACCCCAATCTAGGCGATCGACACTTGTCCAGGAGATCACTCAGGTCTTACTATACTAACCATACCTAGGTCCATATCCCTGCCCTCTCCCCGTAGCCCCTTATCCCCTTGGCAGCTAAAAAACCATCTATTTTAGTCTTAAATATATTTAAAGTTTCTGCTTCCACTGCTCCCTGGGGCAGTGAATTCCATAAATTAACCACCCTCTGGGTGAAGAAGTTCTTCCTCATCTCAGTTTTAAAAGAGCCCCCCCTTATTCTGCAACTATGTCCCCTAGTTCTAGTTTCCCCGATCATTGGGAACATCCTCGGTGCATCCACCCGATCAAGGCCCCTAACGATCTTATATGTTTCAATGAATTATGTTCCTGTAACTTATGAACTAATGAACTTATGCTTTGTACAGACATTGTGGACCAAAGGCCTGTTCCCATGCTGTGCTCTTCTAAGTTCTATTTAACAGACAAGAACTCAAATTCCATCATTTCTCTCCTTTGAGATCTGTGACCATATATGACGCACGTATAGCCTAACATCTGTGCTGTGACTGATTTGGCCATGGAGATCAGGGTTATGGTCAATCTCAGCGTCCAAGTCTCAGAACCATTCCAGGCTGGTACTGCTGATCTCTGCCACATCCCGCAGTGTTTTGCTCCCTGCTGCATTATAAAGTCATCCAAACTCCATACCCATTGATTGGAGACTTGCCTTCTATTCCTTAACTACACAAGAGCATGCAGAGTGCTTAGGGAGACTGATGGCATTGCAGGCTTTCCAAAACTGCAGTCATTCAAGATCATCCAAACTCCTGGCAGGAAGTTGCCAGGAAGGTCTCTGCAAGGATTTAACTACGATTTACTATAGATTAGTTTAGTTTAGTTTAGTTCAGTTTAATCATTTAGTTTATTGTCACGTGCAATGAGGTACAGTGAAAAGCGTACTAACCAGTGAAAGACTATACATGAGCACAAGCGAGCCATCCACAGTGTACAGATACACAATAAAGGGAATAACATTAGTGGTAGATAAAGTCCAGTAAAGTCAGATTGCCCGAGGGTCTCCAGTGAAGTAGATAGAAGTTCAGGACCCCTGAATAAGATGTTCCAGCTCCCTGATAACAGCATAATATCCTCACTTCTCACGGAGCAGGTTTACAATGATCCTCTGCAGTTAGAAAAATGTCAGGTATTGTATGTACCTTTAAGAACTGCACGCTTAGGTTGTTTATGTTGGACTATGCAGCAGGCCTGGTGTAAACTTGCAAACCATTAATAGTGAATTCCACTCAACGCAAAAAAATCAGCATCTGTGCAGCACTACAAAGAGAAAACTGATAAAGCCATTCTGTGTTTATTCACCAAAACACAAAGTGCTGGAGGAACTCAGCAGGTCAGGCACCATCTGCGTAGGGAATGAACAGGTAATGTTTCAGGACAGGACCCTTGTTTAAACCTGGTCCTGATCCAAAAATAGGAACCTGAGGGCAACCATTTCATACAGTGGGTGGTGGATATATGGAACAAGCTGAGAGAGGAAGTAGTTGATGCAGGCACAATAGCAACATTTAAAAGATGTTTGCACAGTAACATGGATAGGAATGGTTCAGAGGATATGGGTCAAACACGAGCAAATAGGTCTAGCTTAGATGTAGCATCTTGCCCGATATGGGCAAGTTGAGCTCTGCTGTATGACTGTATAACTATGATTTAAGATACTAAATCATTTTGACCAACTACAGTAAGTTAATGTACTTTCTCAATTTTTAAAGATCAGTTCACATTGCCTGGGAGTTATACTATCAATCTGAACTGCCAATTAAGCCATTGTACAGTTTGCAAAAAAATTTCTTCAGCTGCAGTGTTTTGACAAAAATGTAAAGCTGTCAATTGAATTGTCTATTCATTAATGTTTGATTGAAATCATTAAAATTATGGCAAGTTTCATCCCTGGGATATATTTTATAAAATTGTGCAGATCAGAATCAATATAGTGGATTCCCTGGGCCACACACACAGCATTAAATCATTCTGGAGTTTCTATACTCATTGAGTGACTGAGCAGTATTAGATGCATTGCAAAATAAGTCACCAGCCGAATGAAATAACCATGTTACACAATTAAAGTGGCAGGTTATAGTCAGGGGTAAGGTGTTTCACGATAGAATGGGACAATTACTGTAGCCATATCATGTTGACTGGATAACGAGTTGCTGTACAACTATGATATTGAAACATACCTGACATATGTGGAGAAAGCCCGAACCACACAAATATGGGCTAGGGCAGCTTACAACCAAGAGTGTGACCGAGTGGGTTTTCTCCGAGATCTTTGGTTTCCTCCCACACTTCAAAGATGTACAGGATTGTAGGTTAATTGGCTTGGTGTATGTGTAAATTGTCCATAGTGTGGGGAGGATAGTGTTAATGTGCGGGGATCGCTGGTGTGTGCGGACTCAGTGGGCCAAAGGGTCTGTTTCCGCACTCTATCTCTAAATAAACTAAACTAAATTAAACTACTGGAATTACGAATTTGCTCTCTTTTACTGCCACAAATGATGATAGCCTTCAAAGTGCTGTCACGAGATACGATATTGGGAAAAATGGTGTATAATAAATAGGTCCCATATTAAGCTATAAGCTGATAAAGAAGCTATTAGTTGCCCTTTAAAGAGACATTAAAATTCAGCAGCTTGTGCAGCTTTTTGTGGCTATTGAAAAGATGCCAGGAAAGATGGATGCAATGTTATAAAGCAGCTGATCAATTTTTCTCCAGGTTTATAAAGAAAGGCCACAATGTTCAGTCAGAGAACGTGTGTTAGATCCAGATGAGTCACTTTGGCCATTGGCATTGATTGTTGTCATCTCATCTCAGGTACCCCAAACAATTATACACACCAATTGTGGAAGGCATGACAATCGATGTGGATTTGGAGATGTCAATACAATACAATACAATACAATTTATTGTCATTTGAGCCTCAGTGAGGCTCAAACGAAATTCTGTTTCCACAGCCATACAAACAAAGACAATTCCTAGACATACACACAATTTAGTTCACACAAACATCCATCACAGTGGACCCACTGTGATGGAAGGCAAAGTCTTTTCTCTCCCCTGTTCTCCATGTCTCTCCCGATGTCGAAGACCCAGGCGGGCGATGATAAGTCCCACGGCCATTTTAGGCCGTGCCGGGCGATTTACGGCCCCGCTCCCAGTCTAGAAGTCTCGAAGTTGGAGCCCCCGGCGGGCGCTGGAATGTCCCACGGCCATGAAGCCGTGCCGGGCGATGTATGACCCCGCTCCAGGTCGTTCCAACCCCGCGACACGGGCTGGAGAAGACGCGTTGCGGGAGCTCCGGGAAGCGGTCTCTCCCCCCGGACCCGCGAGCTCCCGATGTCCCAGTCCACCGGACCTGCGGCTGCGTTGCTGGAGCCTCCGAGCCCCAGGAGTCAAGTCGCAGCAGCGAGTCACCACCGCTCCCCACGCTCCGAGGCCGGCCAGCCCCACGATGGTGAGTAGTCCGCAGCTCCGCAGTCTCCCGAGCCCCCGGGTCGTTCAGGTTGGAGGCCGCTCCACGGTGATAGGCCCCAACGACAACGGAGACCCGACAGGGAAAAGGTCGGGTCTCCCAGACAGGGAAGAGATTTTAAACAGTTCCCCCCCCCCCCCCCGCCCCCCACATATACACATAAAACCAGTATTAAAAAACACCAAACACTACATTTAACTAGACAAAAAATTAAAAAAAAGACAGACAGGCTGTAGGGGCCGCTGCAACGGGTGAGTTGCGCCGCCAACAAGAGGTGGCAGCAGTGATATTGATAATTCTGAGATTGCAGGGCTGGGCTCAGAGAAAACTCCATTCATCCAGGGGACCAATTACACCATTGTGGACCATTGTGGGCCTCTGCTTCTTTCTCTTGTAACCTGGAATATTGCTGAGCAGGCTCACGTTCATAGTTGTAAAAAATGGGTACTTTTAATGAAATACAAATAAGGTTGAATGAAGTTGTGCAAATGCACTACAAAATTACTTCTGCCTAAAGGCAAAATAACCAGGGAGCGGCAAGCAGGAAGGGAAAAAATAGGAATTGCGATGGTGAAAGGAATTAGAGATTCAAAGAAAGATTTTCAAGGTAGGATAGGAATTGACAAGAGTTAGACTTTGGAAGAGTTTCAAAAGAAAGGAGGAAAGGTTGACCAGCTGCCAATGGCGAATGACTGCATGTATGTTACAGGATGAGGTTACAGGCATGGGGTATTTTGTAGAGTGATTTTAATATGGACATGATCATTCAAAGCATTGTTGAAAGAGAGACACGGTGGCGCAGTGGTAGAGTTGCCACCTTACAGCACTAGAGACCCAAGTTTGATCCTGACTACGGACGCTGTCTGTATGGAGTCTGTACGTTCTCCCTGTGACCTGCGTGGGTTTTCTCCGGGTGTTCGAGTTTCCTCCTACACACCAAAAAGCTACAGGTTTGTAGGCTAATTGGCTTAGTAAAATTGTAAATTGTCCCTAGTGTGTAAAATAGTGTTATAGGGATCATTGGTTGGCACGGACTCAGTGGGCCGAAGAACCGTTTCCACGCTGTAAACAAAACTAAATTAAACTGAACTAAACAAATGAATAAAAGAAGACAGAGGTTACAGTATTCCATCTTCTTCTTCTTCTTATCGAGTCCACATACAAGATTAGAAGTTGTTCAGCCAGAGCTGAACACACTTCTTGGCATCTGCACAATGGTGTTTGTCTGGCGCTTCTTGGGCCTCTTGTGCATGGTGGTGGAAAGTTTGGTGGAAACAGGGCCGCGGCGTGAGCGCTCTTTCCTTGACCCCACAGTATTCCAAGTTAACCTGCAACTTTTGGTGGGAGTGGAGACCAGCGAAGAGATCATTCGAACAATTGATTGCTGAGATGATGAATTAATGACCTCGAATTTCAGTCGAGATAAGAGAAAGAGTACATTAGAAGCATTGAGGCAACATGTAAAATTGCCAAGTACAGCAACTAAATATCAATACTAAGAATACTTGCCTTGAAATTCAATGGCGTGGTTCTGTACTTGTTCAGCAATACGGAATTGAAGATATTTATCTGGATTGGCACAGGGTAAACAATGACACTACCTGTTGAAGGCCAATGTGCCAAAAGCCTTTTTGACCACCCTATCTACCTGTGGTGCTACTTTCAACAAACTATGTACCTGCACTTCTAAATCTCTCTACAATACTCCCCAGAGCTCTACCATTGACCGTGTAGGTCCTGTTAGACTTCCCAAAATGCAACACCTCACATTTGTCTGTGATCTTATGAGGGAATTAGATGGGGTGAATTTGCACAGTCTTTTACCCAGGGTAGGGGAATTAAAAACAAAAGGACGTATGCTTAAGGTGAGAGGGGCAAGATTTTATACATACCTGAGTGGCATGGAGGTCAGCGTGGGCAAGTTGGGCCAAAGAGCATTTTCATATAGAGGATGGTGGGATTATGGAACGAGCTGCCAGAGGAAGTAGTTGAGAGACTTACTACAACAGCATTTAAGAGACACTTGGAAAGGTACATGGGATATGGGCCAAGTATCTTCTTCTTGTGTATGGCGTGCCCAGCCTAAAGTTGTAGGACAACTTGTTCTATTTGATCTTATTTGATTGTGCACACCAGGTTGATTGCATTCGTCGAAACAGGGCAGACCATGTGAAGGCTGGAATCTCCTACCCAGGGCCAAGTATGAGCAAATGTGATTAGTTTAGATGGGGCATCTTGGTAGGCACGACAAGTTGGACTGAAGGACTTGTTTAGATGCTGTTTGAATCTCTGATGATACCTATGCAATGCCCATTGAATTACAAATGACTCTGATGGCCTTTTGATAGGTTAGTTTTCATTGATGCAGGGTGACGTAACAGTGACCAAAGTGGTCCTCTAATTTGTCATTCCACTACACTCTAAAATCAAGGCAACTATCCTTTCATCAAAGACACCTTGAACTGTGTGGCACGGTGGCACAGCAGTAGAGTTGCTGCTTTACAGCGCCAGAGATCTGGGTTTGATCCTGACTACGAATGCTGTCTGAACAGAGTTTGTCCATTCTTCCCGTGACTGCGTGGGTTTTCTCTGGGTGCTCTGGTTTCCTCCCACACTCCAAAGACGTACAGGTTTGTAGGTTAATTGGCTTCTGTAAAAAATGATACATTGTTCCTGGTGTGTAGTGTGTGCTAGTGTAACGGAATCGCAGGGCGGCACGGACTTGGTGGGCCGAAGAGCCTATTTCCCCGCTGTATCTCTAAACTAAACTAAACTAAGACTGGCTGCCGCTGATTTAAGGCACTAATTAAAATTTCAAGCTCGAGCTGAGCACGAATCCATGATGTAAAGCCTGCCTTTCAATTGGCACAGCAAAAGAGAAAAAAATGCATAGTCAGGCAGAACATAGTTTCTTTGAGTTTTTTTTTGCTTTAGACTGGCATATCGTGGGTGTCACTGCATTTTCCTGGCATGAATTATGAAGATGTTGCCAGTGACCTTCAGTAGAATTGACTTGGCTCAGTCCTGCTGAAAACTACGGTAATTGTTTGTTTCATTTCACTATTAATAGCCAAAAGCACGTAGCTGAGTTTAATGCATTGTGAGGCCAATACCAGCTCAAATTCCATATTTGGTCAGACAAACTCTCACATGGATTGTGCAAGCTGCATAAACCAGCTATCTCGGTTACATAGTGCATCTGATCGCTAACCCGTAAAATTACATTGTAATTTACACCCCAAGAATTTCTGGAGCAATAGCTGATACTTCACCCATCATTGATGACTCCACAGACATACTGGAGGAAAGCCTCTTGGACAGAATGTTTTAAATTTGACAATCAAATTTGACCACTAGAGATCACTAACTCAAAAAGAAAGCAAATATTATATATTAAAAATGTAAAAGCCAAATACAGAGAATTTTCACAACTTTGGCCCATTTAGTTTAGTTTAGGCCCTTTGGCCCATTTAGTTTAGTTTAGATACAGGCCCTTGGGCCAACTGAGTCTGTACCAACCAGCGATCCCCGCACATCAACACAAGCCTACATACACTAGGGACAATTTACACTTATACCAAGTATACAAACCCAAGCCAATTAACCTACAAACCTGTACATCTTTGGAGTGTGGGAGGAAACTGAAGATCTCAGACAAAACCCATGCGGTCATGGGGAGATTGTACAAACTCCGCACAGACAGCACTCGTAGTCGGGATCGAAGCCGGGTTTCTGGCGCTGCAAACGCAGTAAGGCAGCAACTCTACCACTGCGCCTCCATGCTGCCCACAACATTTAGCTATTGTCATATTTATTTTTAAACCATGGTAAACGCTACCCAATGTTCATGGATATCAACACAAGTACTGGAGTAACTCAACGGGCCAGGCAATATCTCTAGAGGACATAGATAGGTGACATTTCAGGTCTGGACATAAGTATTCAATTTATTTTAATGCCTTCGCACCTTCACAAACATTTATGTGAAAAAGATGTGTCTTACGTTTATATTAAATATTCTGCAGACTAACAAGACATAAGGAGTAGACTTAGGCGATTCGGCCCATCGAGTCTGCTACGCCATTCGATCATGGTTTACATTTTGTTTCCTCTCAGCCCTATTTTCCTTCCTTCTCAATAGACAATAGACAACAGGTGCAGAAGTAAGCCATTCGGTCCTTCGAGCAAGCACCCCAATTCATGGCTGATCATTCACAATCAGTACCCAGTTCCTGCCTTCTCCCCATATCACTTGACTCTGCTATCTTTAAGAGCTCTATTCAACTCTCTCTTGAAAGAATCCAGAGAATTGGGATCCACTGCCTTCGGAGGCAGATAATTCCACAGATTCACAACTCTCTGGGTGAAAAGGTTTTTCCTCATCTCCGTTCTAAATGGCCCATTATTCTTAAACTGTGGCCCCTGGTTCTGGACTTCCCCGACATCGGGAACATGTTCCTTTCTCTAACGTATCCAATCTCTTAATAATCATATATGTTTCAATAAGATTCCCTCTCATCCTTCTAAATTCCAGTGTATACAAGCCCAGTCGCTCCATTCTTTCAACAAATGACAGTCCCGCCATCCAGGGAATTAACTCCGTAAACCTACGATGCACTCCCTCAATAGCAATAATGTTCTTCCTCAAATCTGGAGACCAAAACTGTACACAATACTCCAGGTGTGGTCTCACTAGGGCCCTGTACAACTGCAGAAGGACCTCTTTGCTCCTATACTCAACTCCTCTTGTTATGAAGGCCAACATGCCATTAGCTTTTATCACTGCCTGCTGTACCTGCATGCTTACTTTCAGTGACTGATGAACAATGACACCCAGATCTCGTTGTACTTCCCCTTTTCCTAACTTGACACCGTTCAGATAATAATCTGCCTTCCTGTTCTTGCCACCAAAGTGGATAACCTCACATTCATCCACATTAAACTACATCTGCCATGCATTTCCACTTGCCCAACCTGTCCAAATCACCCTGCATCCTCATAGCATCCTTCTCACAGTTCACACTGCCACCCAGCTTAGTGTCATCTGCAAATTTGCTAATAATACTTTTAATCCCTTCATCTAAATCATTCATGTATATTGTAAATAGCTGCGGTCCCAGCAACGAGCCTTGCAGTATCCCACAAGCCACTGCCTGCCATTCTGAAAGAGACCCGTTAATCCCTACTCTTTATTTCCTGTCTGCCAACCAATTTTTTATCCATGTCAGTACCCTACCCCCAATACAATGTGCTCTAATTTTGCCCACTAATCTCCTATGTGGGACCTTACAAAGGCCTGTCAAAAGAAAGGTCCCGACCCAAAACATCATCTATCCATATACTCCTAAGAAGCTGCCTGACCTGCTGAATTACTCCAGCGCTTTGAGTTTTACTCAAGATGCCAGCATCAGCAGTTCCTTATATCTCCATTTATGATCTCAAGTTAGAGTGTACACCATGTATGAAAAATGCCATTATCGTTTCATAATAAGCAAATAATTTTGATGAAGATACTCAATTTAGTGAATTAAGTTAGGGTACAAAATAACATCACTGTGAACTCATTGACTGGATAGCAGGCAGCATTCCTTCTTTTGCTTGTTAAGGGCCTATCCCACCAATGCGACTTTTCATCAA
This sequence comes from Amblyraja radiata, assembly GCF_010909765.2. NCBI lineage: Eukaryota > Metazoa > Chordata > Chondrichthyes > Rajiformes > Rajidae > Amblyraja > Amblyraja radiata. The sequence continues at coordinate 61,279,069 of NC_045959.1, forward strand.
CTGTCTTCGACCTTCAAACTCGAGGGCACTTGCCTGAAAAAACTCGAGCTGGATCGACCGTCAGCGATGAAACTGCGAGCCGGATCGGCCGTCTGCACGCACACACATACACGCACACGCGCGCGCACACACACACACACACACACACACACACACATATTCTGCACCTCACACACACAAATACACACACACACTCACACACACACACACACACATTGCAAAGGTGGGGGCAGGGAAAGCGGTGGAGCACTGTCTGAAAATGAACAGGAAGATAAAAGATGGCAAGAACAGTTACGGTAAGTCCTTTAGAGAGCGCGGAGATGGGGTGGGGGGGGGGGAGAGAAGGGGAGAGAGGGGGAGAGGGGAGAGAAGGGGGAGGAAATGAGTGGAGACACTTTTAAGAAGCAAGACAACTTTTAATAAAGTTTAGCGGGCATTTAACATCACCGGTCGGTTTACTTACCTTTTTTTTCTCAACGAGCTATTACCCTTGACTACCTTCGATTACCTTTGATTGTCCTCGATTACCTAAGATAGCATTACGACCTACCACGACCTACCACGACCTACCTCGACCTACCACGACCTACCACGACATACCACGACCTACCATGACCTACCACGACCTACCTCGACTAAACCTACGAGTAAAAAAATATAGATTTTTTCCATGGCAACCTTTTTTAACTTGCGGGCATTTTTCAGCTTGCTAAAAAAAACGCAGCGACTTAACTGAGGCCTCGAGTATGCGGGGACTACTCTCGAGCATGAAGGAGAGTTACAAAGACCTCCTCGGACCTCGTATTGACCATGCTGCGAGTATGAGTCGAGGGCAAACTCTTCTAAACTCACGAATTAGGTCCCTGCAGTGCGACAGGCCCTTTAATTAGCATGATTCTTTCGGACCTAATGCTAAATGCGATGTTCATTGGCCACACAGCACAGAGTCTTTAATTGTATTTTCCTAGCTTCAGTTCAATTTAGTTTATATTCACATGTACCGTGGTACATTGAAAAACTTATAACTTCACAATTGGCCTTTGCATTTTAAAGTTAGGCGACAGCTTTTAAAGGGAAGCTGCATTGTGAATAATATTTGTACCGCAAGTAAACTAGGGAAATAATGAAGATTGCTAAAGTTCATGTGATAGGAGCAGAATTAGGCCATTTGGCCCATCGTCTACTTCGCCATTCAATCCATGGCTGATCTATCTTTCCCTCTCGACTCCATTTTCCTGCCTTCTCCCCATTACCCCTGACACCCGTACTAATCCAATATCTGTCTATCTCTACTGTGAAAATATTTATCGACGGCCTCGACAGCCTTCTGTGGCAGATATAGATGGAAATGGGCTGTGATGTTTTCTACCATAATGGTCTTTGTGAAAGAAAGGAAGCTATCCATTGGAGTCATCATGCTTCCCAGACACAAAACAACTGGCTGCAGTTAACCATGGAAATACAACGTGAAGTTAAAGCCAATAGTTAGGGTTTATATAAACTGCTTGGCAAGTCCCACTCAACCTAGAAAGGTCAGAAGAAGGGTTCCGACCTAAAAGGGTTCCGATCCTTTTTATTCAGCTGACCCGCTGATTTATTCCAGCACTTTATCTTTCTATCTTAGGTATAAACCAACATCTCCAGTTACTTCCTACGCACTTGATCGGCTCCAATGACTTGAGGATTAATGGATCTATCAGTAATATAACTGGGAAGATTTCCATCTGTGGTACAGTGGCACAGGGGTAGAGTTGCTGCCTTGCACCGCCAGAGACCTAGGTTCGATCCTGCCCATGGGTGCTATCTGTACAGCGTTTGTATCCCTGTGATCCCCGTGACTTTGTGGGTTTTCTCTGGGAACTCCTGTTTCCTCCCACACTCCAAAGACATAGAGGTTTGAAAGTTGAAGTTGAAGTGTTAGTGTTAGTGTGCAAGGATCGCTGCTCAGCTCGGACTCGGTGGGCTGAAGGGCCTGTTTTCACGCTGTATCTCTAAACTAGAAAATATATATTTGGGCTATGGCAGAATGTATGTTTGGTCTGAATTTGCTGTGGGTCTATTAATGTATGAAGAAAGTCTTGAGATTTGGCTTCAACTTTATTGAGGTTTAGATTTATTATTGTCACATGCATTCATTCATCATCGTTGAAAACATTAGCGACACAGTGGTGCTGGTTTCCAACGGGAACGGTGACGGACGCACCACACATCTCTGTCCTCCAGTTCCTGCGAACTTCCGCCGCTGGAAGTATAGGATTTTGGTGTGTGTGTTTTATCATCATTCCTTACAATGCTATATACGACAGTGATCACTACCTCTACTGAAGTGTGTATGGCCGTTGGCTCGCTAGAAGCTCATCCGCCCTTTGACGGGACTTGTTTTTGGTCCTGCTGGGGGTTCACAGCCCCTCCTCACCTGGCAAACCAGGTGGGGGAGACGGTTTAGTCGCCGACTCTCCGACCATGGAGCAAAGAGCACGGGATTACATGGTACCCATGGCGGGGGGAACTCCCCCCGACCTGACCTTTTTACGTGCACCAAGTTACAGTGAAAAGCTTTGTTTTGCATGCTATCCAAACAGATCAAATATAACATACATAAATACAATCAAGTCAAATGCAAGTTCAGTGGCATTGGAAGTAGTAAGTTCTAAAAAATCTAAAAGGCTGAGTGATTGGGCAAGAACAGATGAAATTTGGCATGGAAAATTGAGAGGACATTAACGTTGGTAGAACGAGAAGAGCCAAATATTTTTAAATGGTGAGATTTGTTGGTGTTCTGAGGGACCTGGGTGTTTTCCTACATGTAACAAAAAGTTAACTGCATTGTGGCAGTATATTCAACAGAAGGTCTTCGGCATTTTGAAGGTCACCGCTATTCCAGAACAATGAAAGATGGTCAAGAGGAGTGGCACAGTGGTGCAGTGGTAGAGTTGTTGTCTTACAGCGCCAGAGACCCGGGATCCCGGTTACCGACACTTTCATTCCCTTCCCCATTCCTCAGTTGGCCTTTATGTCCTTGGCCTCCATTGACAGAGTGAGGCCACACGAAAAGTGGAAGAACGGCACCTTGGGTGGCTTACAATCCAACAGTAATTTTCCAATTTCAAGTAATACCCCTCTTTCTTTTCCCCTGACCCACCCCCCACCATTCCGGTGTGCACACGATTCTCCAAGCATCTCCCCCCCCCCCCCACCCTAGTTACCCTGCTCCTTCCCCTTCTCCATATGCTCATCTCCAACCCTAGAATCCAATATCCAATAAAAGGAGTGGAAAGAAAAACTACCGATAAGAGTGATTGTTTGCATTTTCTAGAGCAATACACAAGAGGGTATTCAAAGGTGCTGGTCCACAGTTGCCGACATTTGCTTCCAGCCGAGGGCTATCAAAAGGCAAAAGCTCTGCTTAAAGAATATTTTGGTAATGAACATAAGATTACCAATGCATACATGGCCAAGCCTTTTGCTTGGTCAGTGATCAAGCCAGAGGATGTGAAAGCATTGCATGCATTCTAGCTTTCTCTTAGAGGTTGTTGCAATGCTATGGAACATCTCACCCATATGGAGAAAATGAATCTTGCTTTATTAGCATATTATGTTATTTTGTAGACATATTTCGAGCAGTATTATTTTGAATGCTTGGGGGTGGGCATTTGATATGTGGATGGGCAGGACATATATGATAGAGGGAGAGGGACTGACCAGATCAGACCAGCCACGGGATTTAGAGAGAAAACAGTTCTTCCCAGATAGTAAGAACGGACAGCTACAATGTGTATAAGAATAAAGAGGAACTGGTATGTCTTCATTTTCTTATTTGCAAAACGACTTCAATATAGAACCTATTAAGCTGGAAATAATGACTGGAAGATCCATTTTTTATTGGCTGCGTAAGATCACTCCATCAGTAATGGCAAAGGAAAGTTGGACATTCCCCCCCCCCCCCCCCCCCCCCCGCAACACACATCTGTGTCCATCTATCACTTGCCAGGCTTTGCCCTACCATGCCTCTCTTTTCCAGCTTTCCCTCTCCTACTCCATCAGTCTGAAGAGAAGTCCCTAATCAACACGCCATCTGTCCATTCCATTCCCTGCATTGATGCTGTCTCTCTTTTTTATCCAATCCTAAGAACCGAATTGGAAACAAGTCATCCTTGACCTTGGAGACCTGCATAATAAGGAAGTAGACCCTGGCTCGTCCCCATAATCTTTGAGTTACCTGTAGATCTAACATCTAAGTCAGTGTTTCTATGTTTCTCTACACAATGATTCATTCTCTGTAGCTCTGGCACAAAGAATTCTTATGACTGGTATAGAACTTTACCTAGATCCTCACGAGAACCAGAGGACATAGATTTAATAGGAACCTGAGGGGTAAAATTTCACACGGAGGGTGGTGGATTTATGGAACAATCTGCTGGAGGAGGTAGTTGAGACAGGTACTATCACAGCTTTTCAGAAACATTCAGACAGGTACATGGATGGTTGAGCTGTAGAGCTAAATGCAGGCAGTTGGGACTAGTGTAGATGGGATATATTGTTCGGTGTGGGTAAATTGGGCCGGAGGGCCTGTTTCCACGCTGTATGACTATGACTCTCTAGAGAATTCCATTTTTAGCACCAGATAGCCTTGAAAGATTGGACGAGTGTGACTTAAATTATGACATCAGATGAGATATTTAAAACTTTTAACTTGATTTTTATCAGGGTGCTCTGTTTAAAGGACGTGCAGGTTTGTAAGTTCATTGGCTTTGGTAAGTAAATTGTGAATTGTCCCTATTGTGCAGGATAATGCTAGTGTATGGGGTGATCACTGGTTGACACGGACTTGATGGGCCGAAGGGCCTGTTTCCGTGCTCCGTGCTGTATCTCTAAAGTCTAAATTCGCTGGGTTAGTAAGCATTGTAGTATTTCAATAGGACAGCATACCATCGCTGTTGCGAGGGCAATTAAGAACATGCTTGCCCGTCCCTCATTGCCCTTGTCAGTGTCCCTGAGACTGAATTCAAAACCCTGTATTCTCCATTGAGGAGTGGGCACTGTACGCTACACCCACGCGTGGCCACCAAAAGCATGAGGAAGAATGAGCAATGTCCAACAGTTTGTTTTACTGGTAAAAGCTAAGGGGGGAAATTTTCAATGGCTTCTGACATTTAATAATATAAAAGGAACCCAGACTTCAATGCACTCTTATTGAATTCTGCAAAGACAGTCTATATAAACACAGCACGTTATTTGTCAAGGCTAACCTATACTGTCCTTCACATTTAAGCGACCACAAAGAAAATAAAGAAAACTGTGCTTCGGTACACAGTTTGAGCTTCTAGCTCAGCATCACTTAACCATGTGGAGACTGGAATTCTTTTGCAGTTACTCTCCCCACTTTGTCTTCACATCAATTCATTTGATCTCGTACTGCTGGCCACTGTGCCATCTTGACTCTGTTAAGAAACATAAAAGAGGGAGAAAATCTTTACAAAAATTAAAAACAAATGAACGACTTATATTCTCAACGTAAAATTAAATAGCTGAAAAATAAACTTTGGTACATTTTTTTCTTTAAACATCCATCACCATCTCATTCCACCTGTCCACTACTAAAAATGAATTAAACTTTAATTCTGAGATTAGCTTTAAATTTCAATAGATCCCTGAGACTACCTATAGTTGCCAGGTAACAGACTATGTCAGCTCTCTAATGTGAAACTGGGTGATTTATTTTCCAAAAGTGTAATTTGCTATGAACGTTTCAGCGGCTTAGGACCTGTGTTTTTTGCTACTAATTGCCATTCCTGATTAATTCTGTTACTCAATGGTGCTGTCCCCTATGTGGTCATGTCCCATATTGAAAAAATAACACAGAATGTAGCAAACAATTAGGACCCACCAATTATTTATTATTAACGTTAACATTTTCATGCAAACCTCCTCACTCCCAGCCTTTTCCAACCAGTATTTCTTCCTTAAACATACTTTCTCTAGCTTTTAATTTATAAAGATACAGCGCGGAAACTGATCATTTGTTACACCGAGTCCACACCAACCAGTGATCACCCGTACACTAGTTTTATCCTACACACTAGAAGCCAATTAACCTGCAAACATGCACGTGGCACGTCTTTGGGATGTGGGAGGAAACCGGAGCACTTGGAGAAAGCCCACACAGTCACAAGGAGAACGTACGAACTTCGTTCAGCCAGCACCCATAGGCAAGATCAAACCTGGTCTCTGGTGCTGTATGGCAGCAACTCTACCACTGCACCACTGTGCCGCACCCTTCATCTATATTACTAAATCTCTGTTCTTGACCGCTTTTGGCCTTCTGTGCTGCGATTTCCAAGAGAACGCCGCCACCTATGGCCGTCATTTTTGGCCTCCTCGCTCAGAGCCCCCTTCCGCCGCGTATGTGCCGAGGATTTTTCCCGTCCATGAATAATGACAGAGATATTAATGTTTTTACAAAATTCCCCATTCTCTCTGCTGCCCCTGCTGGCGGCAGGGGGGAGGGAGGGACTATAAAACCAGGAAGTGGTGTGCCTCAATTAATCTCTGCAAAATGGAGCTCTGTCAATTAGTCTCTGTCACTCTGAGCTCTGAATGACACTGAACAAATGACTACAGCACTGTGAGTACCCTTAATTTGATTTGAAAATGAAAATATGGTTAGAGGTAAAAAAGCACTGCCTGCAAATGGTTGTTTGGGTTTGGGTTGAAGTAAAAAGGCACTCTTTCTCTCTCTCTCCTCTCTCTCCCCTCCTCTCTCTCTCTCTCCATATCCCTCTCTCTTTCTCTCTCTCTTCACCCTCTCCTCTCCCCCTCCCCTCTCCCCCCTCCCTCTCCTCTCCCCCTCCTCTCTCCTCTCCCCCCTCTCTCCTCTCTCCTCTCCCCCCCTCTCCTCTCCCCCCCTCTCTCCTCTCCCCCCTCCCTCTCCTCTCCCCCCTCCCCTCTCCCCCATCCATCCCCTCCCCCACCCTCCGTCCCTCCCCTAAACCCCCTCCCCTCCACACCCCCTACCCTCTTCCTTCCACCGCACCCCCCTCTCAGCACCCTCTCTCTCTCCCCCTCACTCTCCCCCTCACTCTCACCCTCTCTCTCTCCTCCCCTCCTCCCCCACCTTTCCCCCCTCAACCACCCTCCCTCTTCTCCTCCTCTCCACCCCCCTATTCCTCTTGCCCCTCTCTCTGTGTCTCTGTCTCTCTCTCTGTCTCTGCCCCTTCTCTCTATGCCCTCACTCTCTACCCCTGCCCTCCCCCCTCTCTAGATGTGACTGCAAGTTGGGGGCTATGCGTCAGTAGATAGGGTGGTTATGGGTTAAAAGGAGCAAATTAATAATATTAATATAATATCAAGGGGGGTAATTAGCGTGAGTGCGGGGGGAGGGGGGGATAGTTAGTGTGTGACGCTGATTGCCGCCTCCCCCCCCAGAACCGCACGTTGGGGGAACAGACCCAACGGGTCTGCACTTGGTCTAGTTAATTATATTTGCTAATACATTATAGAGTACACTCATACAATACCAATTTCGGCACAAGTTATATCATAATTTCCTTACAAAATTTTCACTACCTCAGTGTGGCATCCTTTTTTTTAAACTTTCTCTTGTCTTATAAATGGAATGGGATGGAAAGAGGCCATTTGGCCCATTGGTGCATGTCAGCCCCCAAGGGAACCATGTGATTAGGTCTATTCCCCCATTCACCCTATCAATATTCCTAATAACCTTGCAACTTCTTCTTTCACACATAGGCTCATTAATTCCCGATTGACTCTTTATGGCCATTAATCATGCTAAATATAAAGTAACCTATTAATCTAGCACTAAGTCTTTGGGATGTGTGAGCAAACTGGAGCATCTGGGGAAAGACCACACAGGAAGAATATGCAACCACTGCACAGACACACCTGATGTCATATCTTCTAACATCTCATAACGAACTGCATTACTTAAGCAAACAATTCCGGGGAGTTTGACAAGGTTTCTAGCCTCTTGGTATACAATGCAGATGGAATAGTTCCAATAACAAATGCTGTTCCCCCAACAACGAAGTGGAAAGTTTGATTGCTTCTTAAATTACTGGCAAAGCTACCCAAAGGACAGTTGAGTGATTCACTGTCTGAAGCTTCAGATTTCACCAGCCGTGAAACTGGAAGAAGCACATCTGCTTTTCTTAGGAAAATGTGCATGGAGTCGACTGTTACTGAAGAATGATGGACAGAGGTGTGTGCTCATTGTACACTCTTCGCTGTGAGGGGAACTAAAGCAAGGATTGGGCTCTGAATTTGCTTGAACAAGAGACCTGCCTCAACCAGTTAGCAAGATAATGCCTGAAGATGGCTTGATAATATTTAGGGTCAGGTACTTTAGAGGCACAGATCTTGAATACACAAAATTGTGCATACTTTATACTACTTGACAACTATAAAGCAAGTTTAGTTTAGTTTAGTTTAGAGGTACAGCAGGGAAAATCAGCCTTTCGACCCACCGAGTCCGCACTGACCAGCGATCCCCGCACATTAACACTACTGTACACACACTAGGGACAATTTATATTTATACCAAAGCCAATTAATCTACAAACCTGCACGTCTTTGGAGCGTGGGAGGAAACTGAAGACCTCGGAGAAGACCCACGCAGTCATGGGGGGGGAAGATAAATCTTACAGAGAGCACCCATTGTTGGGATTGAACCCGGGTCTCTGGTGCTGCAAGCGCTGTAAGGTAGCAACTCTACCGTTATGCCACCCTGCTGCCTTACATGCAAAATGTATTCACTTCAATAAAAAATTTAAATACCAAAATTCAATTTGTTTAGGAAAAAACAGTAGCAATGTTACAAAATTTTGAGATTGAAAAAATCAAGTCTGCAATTTATCCCATCAGATAAAGCATACAAAGAAGTTTAATTTGACACTTAATTCACTTTCATATCTTCAGTATTAAAAAGGTTATGGCCATTTTCATACTCGGAAATTAGCATCTTGATCCCTATTGCTTTTGCATTGACAACACAAAAGCTGTGATCGAGGACAGTCAAAAGCCCATAACTTTCTTAAAAAATTAAGAGAATTGAATGAAATTTTCAGTTATTATAGATTGAAGGATTCTGAAACAAATATAAAACATCTTACTTGGATGACCTGAAATTAAAGCATATAATTAGTTAATTACCTAATTGTAGGTAATTACAAAATTGATCATTGTGACGGAAATAGTAATAAACACCCAGACTGCCTTGAAAATTCAAAAATGTGATATTATTATGGACCAAATCCAAGCAGGTGGGACTAGTACAGATGGTGCATGTTGGTTAGTGTGGGCAAATTGGACAAAGGGCCTGTGTCCACACTGTATTACTCCAAGAAACATCTCCCTTACCATTTGGCATCACCCACAGTGCACAAGCTATTAACATGCTACCACTGGATCTGCAGTGGACAAGTCAACAGAGAAAGTACATTTGTGCTCAATATGTAGGCAAGGCCAAAGCTACAGTGTTTAATAACTTGTGCATTTTGAGGCAAGGATGCACTGCTAGCCCCATCATTCTTTGAAAAAACCTCCATTCTTCAAATACACAAAGGTTCATGAAATAAAGCTGCTGTTCCATATTATAGATTCTTAGTGTAATATAAATATAATATTGAATTCACAAATCCCTGAAGGATGTATTAAATTCAAACTCATTTAATTAATTAGCAATAAGTGTGCTGTTGACTTGCCAGGTTTTTTTCCCTTATAGTGAACCTCCAGCTAACTGCAGTAGATATGACAGTGCAATCTGGACCAGCACCTGCTTAATACTGCACAGAGGATAGAAACCACCAGTGGTCAGACATGCACCTGATCTCTTGGTCCACCAACATTACATTAGTACGGGTGTCAGGCAGGAGAATGGGGTTAGGAGGGAGAGATAGATCAGCCATGGTCGAATGGCGGAGTAGATGTGATGGGCCAAATAGCCTAATTCTGCTCCTATCATTTATGAACTTATGAACATTGGATCCAGGTGCTTTTTAGTAGTGATTGAGCTGAGGATATACTTCGCCTGGCATTACTTTCCATCGCTGAGTTTCTCCAGCTTTTTTGTGTACCTTCGATTTTCCAGCATCTGCAGTTCCTTCTTAAATAAATTACTTTCCATCGTCTGTGGTGGTGGGGGGAGAGAGAGAAAAAGCTGAAAGAGCGGTGGAGGCAGGACAAAGCCTAGCAAGTGATAGGTGGATACATGTAAGGGTGTGGGAGGGGAGGGGGGCGATGGGGTTACAGGCACTGTAGGTGGTTAGACAAAAGGTGGACAAGATATATAGTTGGACAAGAGGTTAAGAGCCAAAAATGTGAGATAAGGATAGAAGAGGAAGGGGAAAGGGGACAGGGGGAGAGGGAAGAGGCAAAAACGGGTGCAAATCCAGATGGGGCAGAGGAACGAGGAGAGGGAAGGGAATAGGTGGGGACAGGCTGGGGTGCTAAGTATCAGCACTCACCATTTCTGCTTTAAGGATATCCATGACAACTCAGCTTTTGTCTCTCCACAGACACTTCCTAATGATGTGCAGGGCATTTCCAGCATTCTCCCTTTGCATTCCCTCTCTCCCTCCCTCCTCCAGCCTAGTCGTCCAACTACTTCCACTGTTCGCATCCTTGTATCCCTTCATTATCACCTCTTCCCCAGCCAACAATGGGCTTCCTTGGTCACCTGTTGCCAGTCCTAATTTGTTCTGGCCTACTCCTACCTCTAATTCCCTCCTCTCTACTTTCAGTCTGAAGAAGGATTCCAACCCAAAATGCCACCCCACCTTTTTCTCCAGAGATGCTGCCTGGCCCGCTGAGTTACTCCAGCACTTTGTATTTATCTTCGGGTATAAACCAGCATCTGCAGTTCCTTACTACACATTTGCCATTTGGTTTCAGGTTTCAGTAACAGCTCGGTCCTGCTTTTCACAGCTTTAACCTGTCCCATTGTTTGTTTTCTTTTTCGCTCTAACTTCCACATCGATAAAATAAATAGACAACTCCTTAAGTATTAGGTCACCTTAGTAACGCTGGACTATGAGAAACATTCCCTGTAGAGAGTACAAACGTCATGTACAAACATTGTTTTTATTAAGACATTACAGGTTTGGCATACATGCGAGTTTCGTACACTCTAACATAAAGTAATTGTTGCTGCTATTGAGCGAGGTTGTTGACTCGCAATCTCAAGCTAAGTTTCTGCTGTTGTTGTAGGACACACCCCTAACGATCTCTTCCCGCCAAATGCAGTTATGTGACTGTTCCAGTTCTGGTAGCATGGGTTCGATCAATAAGTGGCTTGACCATCAGGTGGCGCCACATGACCCCCCACACCTCCCTCCCCCCCCCCCCCCACTCCAGAACTGGAGGAATGAAACCGAGCAGACAGACGAAACGTGGCGGCCTGAACTCATAAACACAACACCCACGCCCGGAAACACAACCGGCAAAGTTGAGAGTGGCGAGGTTGTGCTGACCAATGCCCCAAATGAGTGGGCTGAAGACGAACCACTCATGTTGAGCACAAAAGTCACGTTGAGTAGACACACAGGCAATCCTTGATGGCGGAAGCGGGTGGGACGGTGAAACAGAAGAGAGTGAGCCCATCTTCATCCGGAAGTGTGCCAGCATGGTCGAGGGCGGCTCCTGCTGTGGGTCTGTGGGCATCCCGGACGTGGGTCGAGACTGTGGGCCCGCAGGCGCAATCGGCATTCTGGCTGCGGGCCGTCCCGACCGTGGGCCGTGTGGTGCAAAGAGACCTAGGCAAAAGCTGCAGAAGGGGCGAGACGCTGACCCTTCTCATCGATCAGCAGGTGGTGTGCCAGGAAAACAAAAATTAAAAAATCAGCACCCTGCAGCGGCTGAGCGACATCTGCATCAAAGAAAGAACAAGGATAAACAACAGGAGTCGAAAACGAAAAAAAATTGTGCAGACACCGGATGTCCGGATAGGGCTGCCGTTGACGGAGTTCAGAGCAAGGCTCAGTGGCCTAGAACGAGCGTGGATCCCCCTGATGGGGCAAAATGCTCATCGCTGCTCCCGTGTCAACAAAGGAATGCCTCGCGGAATGCCGGTCTCCAACATAGAGGCGATGTTACTGGCGGCCAGGCGAGGCGTTTCCCGGATGCTTGCAGGTCAGTCAGCCTCATTGGGCCTCGGAACCACACTGCTGGAGGTTCACCTTCACCAGTGTCACTCGAGACCGGCCACGCTCCGTGTCCTCGGTGAAACCAGGAACCGGCGGCCGTGGGTCGGGCTCATGGGATCCACGGGCGCAGTTGGCACTCTGGTTGTGGGCCATCCCGGCTGTGGGCCATGGAATCCATTTCGGTACAGCCGACTCATGACCGACCGAGGCTCCATCCTGCTGCTGGGCCGGCCTCAGCTTGACCGCATCCCCAGCAAGCGGCTGGGGATTATCGAAATCCTAACCGGCGAGGAGCAGGCGGACGTCTTCAGGCCTCCGCTCCAGCTAAACCTGCTCGATTGGGAGGCAGGGCCGGCGGCCATCAATCAAGGCCTTTGGTACACTCGAACATAAAGTCATTGCTGCTGCTGTCGAGCAAGGTTGTTGACTCGTGATCTCAAGCTAAGTTTCTGCTGTTGTTGTAGGACACACCCCCTAACGTTCTCTTCCCACCAAACGCAGTCACGTGACCAATCCAGTTCTGGTGACGAGGGTTTGATTAGCAAGTGGCTTGAACACTAGGTGGGGCCACACCCCTTCTCCTATCCATCCCTCCTCCACACTTCCTGCAATTTAAAATTAATTAGATTACACATTTTTCAATCATAGTTATGGAGTCATAGAGTGATACAGCATGGAAACAGGCCCATTGGCTAAACTTGCACACACCGGCCAACATATCCCAGCTACACTAGTCCCACCTGCCTGTGTTTGGCCCATATCCCATCAAACCTGCCCCATCCATGTACCTATTTCACTTTCTTAAATGTTGGGATAGTCCCTGCCTCAACTACCTGCTCTGACAGCTCGATTCATACACCCACCACCCTCTGTATGAAAAAGTTAAAACATTAAACTTTTCTCCTTCCACTGATGACTGTTCACAGCCCAGAGCTCGCCCAGAGCTTACGTGGATCTTGGACAAGCAGCGACAAAGAGAAGCAGGAAGAAGTGCTGATTGGCTGAAGCCCATGGGAAAGGCGAGTCAGAGGTAAGTCAGAGGGGGAAAACCGTTTAAAAAGTGCGCCAAAAAGCAGCCAGAGCTAGCCCAGCGCTAGCCCAGAGCTAGCCCAGAGCTAGCCCAGAGCTAGCCCAGAGCTAGCCCAGCGCTAGTCCAGAGCTAGTCCAGAGCTAGCCCAGCGCTAGCCCAGAGCTAGCCCAGCGCTAGCCCAGCACTTATCTTGGACAAGCAGCAACAAAGAGAAGCAGGGAGAAGAGCTGATTGGCTGAATCCCGTGGGAAAGGTGAGTAAGTCACAGGGTAAAAAAAAATTTAAACTGAGGAATTTGGTTTGTTAATTGGTAAATTAGGAAATTTATCAGAATATAAGCAAGGCTGCTCTGAGGGAGTGGCCTTGTGAGGAAAGTGTGTCTTTGGCTCGAGAGTCTTCGGCGAGGAGGCGGAGGAAGGACGCCACACCAAAAACTGGAGAGGGAGAGACGAAAGAAGGAGATGTCAAGCAAGCTGATTCAGTGTGATACTTGCAGTATGTGGGAGGTCAAGGACACCGCTAGTGCCTCTGGCTGCTACAAATGTGAGAAGTACATCCAGGTACAGCTCCTGAAGAACCATGTTGGGGAACTGGAGAAGCAAGTGGATGACCTCAGGTTTGTCCGAGAAGCTGAGTCATTACTCGACGAGTCCTACAGTAAGATTGTTACACCTAAGGTACTGGAAGAGAGAAGATGGGTGACGGTGAGAAAGGGAAGGAAACATGGAATGCAAAGGTCCCCGGGTGTTGTACCTCTTGTGAACAGGCTCACCCACTTAAAAGCTGTCGGAACAGAAGACGTTAACGCACTGAGCGGCGCCCTGGCTTGCGAAGCAAAAAGTGCTGTTGAGCCAAAACCAAAGAGGCTGACATCACGCAACGCCATGGTAGTTGGAGACTCCATTGTGCGAGGTACGGACAGGGGTTTCTGTGGCAACAGACGAGATACGAGGATGGTGTTCTGCCTCCCTGGTGCCAGGATCCAGGATGTCATGGACAGAGTGCAGAAAATCCTCAAGGGCGAAGGTGAACAGCCGGAAGTGGTAGTGCATGTCGGCACAAACGATGTCGGAAAGGAGGGGATGAATATTCTGAAGCGTGACTTTAGAGAGCTCGAAAAAGTGGTGAAAGACAGGACCTCCAGGGTGGTTATCTCCGGTTTGCTTCCAGTTCCTCGTGCTGGCGAGAGCAGGAACAGGGAGATACAGGACCTGCATGTGTGGCTGAGGAACTGGTGCACGGGGCAGGGATTTAGATTCTTAGACCACTGTTATCTGTTTTGGAGTAAGGGGGAACTGTACAAAAGGGACGGATTGCACCTTAACAGGTGGGGGACTGGCATTCTGGCAGGCAGGTTTGCCACTGCTACACGGGTGGTTTTAAACTAAGTAAGGGGGGGGGGGGGTCAATTGTGATAATCAAGGACGAAGTTAAAGGGAAAGGGAGTAAAGGGATAGTTAATGACCCCAGAATTAACGGGTAAGAAAGCTCACAAAGGGATAGGAGAGTATGGCCAATTGTAATAGGGATCGATGTGAAAGGTGAGATGCAGAAGGAATTAAAAATATTGTATATGAATGCGCGAAGTATAAGAAGTAAAGTAGATGAGCTTGAGGCTCAGTTAGATATGACATTGTGGGGATTACTGAGACGTGGCTGCAGGAGGATCGGGCCTGGGAACTTAATATTCAGGGTTATACATCCTATAGAAAGGACAGGCAGGTGGGCAGAGGAGGGGAGGTAGCTCTGCTGGTGAGGGATGGAATTCAGTCCCTTGCGAGGGAAGACATAGGGACTGACGAGGTAGAGTTACTGTGGATTGAGTTGAGGAATTGCAAAGGCAAGAAGACACTAATTGTGTTATCTACAGACCCCCAAATAGTAGCCCAGATGTAGGGTGTAAGTTGCAGCTGGGGTTAAAACTGGAATGTAACAAAGGTAATGCCACTGTGGTGATGGGGGAATTCAATATGCAGGTAGACTGAGAAAGTCAGGTTGGTTCAGGACCCCAAGAAAGAGAGCCAGGGGCCACAGTCTTAGAATAAAGGGGAGGCCATTTAAGACTGAGGTGAGAAAATACTTTTTCACCCAGAGAGTTGTGAATTTGTGGAATTCCCTGCCACAGAGGGCAGTGGAGGCAAAATTACTGGATGGATTTAAGAGAGAGTTAGATAGAGCTCTAGGGGCTAGTGGAATCAAGGGATATGGGGAGAAGGCAGGCATGGGTTATTGATTGGGGACGATCAGCCATGATCGCAATGAATGGCGGTGCTGGCTCGAAGGGCCGAATGGCCTCCTCCTGCACCTATTTTCTATGTTTCAACACAATACAATCAGTTATATTCGTCACATTGCACATAAAGTGCAAGTGAAATGAATTTGCCAGCAGCGGTACAATGATAAAGACCACACAAAAACACACAAAATTTTTTAACACAAACACCCACCACAGCATTCATCACTGTGGTGGAAGGCACAACATTTGGCCAGTCCTTCTTCATTTTCCACCGTGGTCGGGACCTCAACCCTCCGCAGCCGTCGCTGTGGGTGTCCAGATGTGCAGACAAGGTAAGTCCTGAATCGGTGCCTCCCCATCGGAGACCGCGGCTTCAGGTTGGTGAAAGCTGCAGGCCGGCGGTCGGAGATTTAAAGTTCGCGCTGCAGCCAATAGCGCCGCAGACTGCAGGGCCGGCGGTTGAAGCTCCCCTCCAGGGATCCCCGGCGATGGTACATTCCTGATGGCAAGTCCCCTCCGCGCCCGCGGTAGAAGTTGGCCGCGGGCCGGCAGTTGGAGCTCTTCTTCCCCGGGTCCCCCACGAGGGATCCCAGGCTGCGGACGCTGCGCCGGCCGGAGCTCCGCAGACCGCGCGGCTTCAGGCTGCCGCGGGCCAGCGAACGGAGCGCTCCCCTCCATCGAGCCCTGGCGAGGGCTCGCATGCTCCACTCTGAGAGTCCATGCTGTGCCCATCGCTGAAGCCCCGGGCACGTCTCAGGGAAAGGCCGCACTGATCCTTGCTGTTAGGCCACGGGGGAGGCGGCATGGAGGAGAAGGCGACCAAAGCGGTTTCCTCCTTACCCACCCACACCACCCCCCACACAAAACACACCGAGGAACATTAAAAACCCACATTAGGACATAATAAAAAACCAAAAAAAGCAGAAAGAACTAACAAGCTGCTGGCAGGGCTGCCGGCTTGCAGCGCCCCCACCGACATGCAGCGCCCCCACCGACATCAGTTTCTCTATGATGCTGCTTGACTTGCTGGGTGTCTCTGGCATTTTCTATTCTTATTTCAGCAGACTTCTTTCTTACATGCAGCTAATTGGAAATCACCTAGATTTGTTTTGTTTTAACATCCTCCTCATTCTAAATTAAAACTAGTCTGAGTTTGCTATTCAGCCTTCAATAGTGTCAGCCTCCACAGGCAGTCGGACCAGTAGATCCTCATCCCCTCTGGCTGAAATCCTTTCAAAATCATAGCCTGATTCTTCATCCTCTGTCAAGTGTGCCTCAGGCCACAGCTTCCAGCAAGTTATTTTATACATTTTCATTCAAACTAGAAGAGGAACACATGCCTCCCTTTGGACTGCAAACACATGCACAGAAGTCAAGATCAGCCTTATTTTTCCCATCTATGGAAATTCAAGGCCATATTTTTGAAATAGTCACCAGCTGCTTTATTTGAACTCCCATCTCTCTTTACGTTGCTTGGTCATATATCCAAAATTGACCTTAGGGGTTCAGGCGGCATGGTGTCGCAGAAGTATAGTTGGTGCCATACAAAGCCAGAGACCCGGGTACGATTCTGACTACAGCTGCTGTCTGTACGGAGTTTGTATGTTCTCCCTATGACTGCATGGGTTTTCCCTGGTGTTTTGGTTTCCTTCCACACTCCAAAGGTTTGTAGGTGAATGGGCTTCGGAAAAACTGTAAATTTATGTGCCAGATAGTGTTAGTGTGCGGGGATTGCCGGTTGGGGCAGACTCTGTGGAGTGGGGGTTTGTTTTCGCGCTGTTTCCATAAACTAAACTAAACTTTTCCTATAAGTATCAGCACTCACCACTTCTGTTTTAAGGTTATCCACGACAACTCAGCTTTACTCTCTCCACAGATACTTCCTAATGATGTGTAGGGCATTTCCATCATTCTCCATTTGCACCCCCACCCCCACCCCCACCCTAGTGGACCTACTGGTTCCACTGTTCACATTCCTGTATCTGTTATTACCTCAACCCCATCCAGTAATGCGCCATTATGGGCTCCAGCAATCCTTGGTCAAAATTTGCCGGCCCTGATTTGTTCTGGCCTTTTCCTACTTCCAGTTCTCTCCACTTGGTTGGAGTGGTGGCACGATGGCGCAGCAGTAGAGTTACTGCCTTGCAGCACCAGAGACCCAGGTTCGATCCTGACTACGGGTGTTGTCTGTACGGAGTTTGTACGTTCTCCCCATGACCTGCGTGTGTTTTCTCCGAGATCTTTGTTTTCCTCCCACACTCCAAAGACGTACAGGGTTGTAGGTTAACTGGTTTAGTAGAAATGTAAAATTGTTGCTAGTGTGTGTAGAATAATGTTGGTGTGTGGGGATCGTTGGTCGGTGCAGACTCGATAGGCCGAAAGGCCTGTTTCTGTGCTGTATCTCTAAATTTAACTAAACTAAATGAAACAAAACACTGTATTCTGTCAATCTGAAGGAGGGTCCAGACCCAAATTGTCACCTATCCTTTTCCTCCAGAGATGCTGCCTGACCCGCTGAGTTACTCCAGCACTTTGTGTCTGTCTTCGGTTTTTAAGCAGCATCTACACATTTGGTTTCAGGTTTCAGTAATACCTCCGTCCTGCATTTCACAGCTTTAACATGTCCCATTGTTTGTTTTCTCTTACGCTCTAACTTCCCACATCAATAAAGTAAATAGACAACTTCTGAAGCATTAGGTCACCTTGATAACCCTGGAATATAAGAAGCATTCCCGTTCTCATATCCATCCCTCCTCCACACATCCTGCAAGTTAAAATTAATTTGATTTCACAATTTTTCAGTCATAGAGTTATAGAGTGACAGGGTCACACAGTGTGGAAACAGGCCCTTCAGCTCAAGTCCACACCGAACAACATGTCCCACCTGCCTGTCTTTGGGCCATATCCCTCCAAACTTGTCCTATCCATGTACCTGTCTAACTGTTTCTTAAACGTCGGGATAGTCCCTGCCTCAACTACTTCCTCTGACAGCCCGATTCATACACCCACCACGTATTGTGTGAAAAAGTTAAAAAATTAAACATTTCTCCTTCCATTGATGCGGCTTGACCTGTTGGGTGTATTTTTTTAACCTCTGTCCTTGACAGAGATGCAACTTTTTCCATATCGTATCTCCGTCCACACTGCGGGCTAACATTGTGGAGCTGGCAGTTCCTTTGCTGAGATCAACTTCGGGAACTCCAATCGCAGGCGCCTGCGGACTTAACATCGTGGAGCTTGCTGTCCCTTGGTTAGGGATCTACTTCGGGAGCTCCAACCGCAGGAGCTTTGACCACCCCGATAGCAGGAGCTTCGATCACGCTAACTGCAGATGGTTCGACTGCCCCGACCGCAGGAGAAAAGGAGGGAAGAAGGCAATACGTTATTGCCTTCCATCACACTGCGCTGTGATTTTTATGTTGTTGTGTGTCTTGTTGCTTTTTTGGTATGACTGTATGGCAAATCAAATTCTTTGTATGTTTTTACATACTTGGCTAATAAATTAATTACAATTACAATTACAATTAATCAGCATGAAATTCAGTGTAGACACTTGGAAAATGACAGAACAGCATTTAGGGAATGTATTGTACCATGCCGACTTGCAATTATAAGGCTTATTTTGTTCCATCCAAGGCCACTAGAAATTACAGCAAATTCTGGACACAGCCAGACTATCACACACACCAACCTCTCATCCATTGACCATTTATACGTAACGCTGTCTCGGCAAGGCTAGCAGCATAATCAAGGACAAGTCGCACCCTGGCCACTGCCTCTTCTCCTCTCTCCCATCAGGCAAAAGGTAGAGTAGTGTGAAAATGCATAACTCCAGATTCAGGGACAGTTTCTTCCCAGCTGTTATCAGGCAACTGAATCATCCTACCACAACCAGAGAGCAATCGTGAACTACTATCTACCTCCTTGATGACCCTTGGATTATCCTTGCTCGGACTTTGCTGGCTTTTCCCTGCACTAAACCTTATTCTCTTATTATTTATCTATACATTGTAAATGGCTTTTGTATTGTCTTTCTGCTGACTGGCTAGCACGCACCAAAAGCTTTTCACTGTACCTCAGTACACATGACAGTAAACTAAACTATAAGTGTATCGTTATAGCTTATGTGTGAAATGATCTCCCCTGGTAGTGACAGGGACATCAGCAGTTTCCTGACACACCATTAGTTGGATGCCAGTAAAAAAACAAATGTTACTTTGTATCAGTCCTGATTGTCAGTGTTTATTCTGTTCGCTTGGTTTGTAATATCTTTATAGCAGATACATCAATATTAAAATGCTGCAAAGTTCAGTTGCATTTTTACAGGTTCTTATATAAGTTTAATCGTATGTCTATGAATCCTGGAAAAAACATTTAATTGCTTCTAAACCATATCAATAAAGGATATAAATTGTGAAGATGATTATGTGGATACCAAGACTTAAACTAGATACCAAGACTTCAGTTCCACTTCCATATTCCCAGTTTCCGGTTCTCTAAGGATAAAATTTAAGAAACATTTAGGCAGGTACCTGGATAGGACAGGTTTAGAAGCCAAATGCAGGCACGTGGAACAAGTGTAGATGGGACATGTTGGTTGGTGTGGGCAAATTGGACCGAAGGGCCTGTTTCCACACTGTATGACTCTATGACTCTGTGACTATATTCTTCATCTGTGCCTGCTACACTGGGCTCTATTCCCAGAACCTTCATTTAATTGGACCTAACAGTGAAGGATTGGTCAACCTGTTGCCAAGCAACATGGCTTGCCTTTTCTGCAATTACCTCCGGCGCTCGAGTCCAGCTCAAACTGGTCGCAGTTGCTAATCAGTCTATAGATCGAGAGTAGGTCGAGCAAAAGTCGGGTTCACACCCATTAAAGTGGATTGTATAGCTGACGTGTGTGCAGAGTTGTGCCAAATTATGGATTCCCTCCCTAACCCCATTTTGGAGAGAGTGCCTACCAATGCATGAGTGATATTCGGTCAAAGGCCTTCTCCTGATCTGGATGGACACCCAGTCCCCTCCATAACCTCCATCAGTAGAACAAGGCTTTCAGCGGTCTTTTGCTTTTGTTTTAGTTTAGCTTTATTTTGTCACGTGTACAGAGAAAGTTTTTTATTGTATGCTTTCCAGTCAATAAAAATACTATACATGATTCAAATCAATCCATCCGCAGTGTGCAGATGCAGGATGAAGGGTATAACATTTAGTGCAAGATAAAATCCGTTAAAGGTAAGAAATAGAATTCTTGGTGAGCATTGAAGAGGACTTTTAGACTTCAGACTTTACAGATACCATGAGGAAACAGGACATTCGGCCCACAGAGTCCATGCTGACCAATGATCACCCACACACACACTAGTTCCATCCTACACCCTAGGGACAATTTACAGAAGCCAATTAACCTAAAACCTGCACAATGTGGGAGGAAACCAGAGCACCCTGAGGAAACCCACGAGGTCACGGGAAGAACGTACAATCTCTTTACTGATATCACCCGTAGTCAGGATCTCCAGTGCAGTAAGGCAGCAACTCTACCGCTGCAACACTGTGCTGCCCCTATCTCCCTGCTGGATATGGTACACGTTTGCTCAGATAGATTACCAGCCACAGAGCAGACTTCACACTGTTGCTGACAGGTCCAACCATCTCAGCCCTAATAAAGTATAGGACACTGTGCAGGAGTACAATAACACAATACAGCAGAGACTGGAAATGAGAAGTTGAAACAGAGATTGGTAAAAAAATATGCAGCATGTCAGGCAACATCAGTGGATGGAAAAACTAAGTTAATGATTTAGGTTAACCAAGCTGACCCAAGCCTCTCACTCTTTTGATCACTCGAATGGAGCCCAGCTATGAGCTAATCTACTTTTCTTTGCACACTCTACACTGGCACAATGTGTGAAGGTAAGACATATTCTAGCTGAATTGAATTTCCATGCATCTACCTCTGGTCAGAACAATTATTGGCCATTTGTACAGCCAGTCGTTTCAGCACATGCTATTTAGATGATTTACTAATGTTGGCAAAAGACTAGACAAATAGCATCTCTGATGAAATGTCACCTATCCATGTTCTCCAGAGATGCTAGCTGACCCACTGAGTTACTCCAGCATTTTGTATCGTTCTTTGGTAAACCAGCATCTGCAGTTTCTTGTTATAACATTTCTGTGTAATGTGAAGGTGTAACCACGTAATTTTAAAGGATTATAATTTCGTAAGTTATAGGAACAGAATTAGGCCATTCGGCCCATCAAGTCTACTCCACCATTCATTCATGGCTGATGATTATTTCTCTTACAAGCCTATTCTTTTGCCTTCTCCCCTAACCACTCACACCCTTACTAATCAAGAATCTGTCAATCTCTGCCTTAAAAATATTTATGGATGGCCTCCACAGCCATCTGTGGCAATGAGTTCTACAGATTCACCACCCTCTAAAGAAAATCCTCCACATCTGCTTTCTAAAAGAACGTCCCTTTATTCTGAGGCTATGGCCTCTGGTCCTAGACTCTCCCACTGGTGGAAGCATCCTCTCCACATCCACTCTAACCAGGCCATTCACTATTCGGGGTAAGTTCCTTTTCATTTTTTAATAGAAAGTTATTGATTAAATATCATTCACGTGAGACTGGATCTACAAAAGAGACTGAAAGGTCTAAAGTTCAGGTTATTACTGAGGTCAGTTCAGTTTCAGTTTAGTTTAATGTCACGTGTACCGAGGTACAGTGAAAAGCTTTTGTTGCGTGTAAATCAGTTAGCAGAAAGACAATATATGATCACAATCGAGCCATTTACAGTGTATAGATACATGATAAGGGAATAACGTGTAGTGCAAGGTAAAGCCAGCAAAGTCTGATCAAGGATAGTCTGGGGTCACCAAAGAGGTAGGGAACAGATCAATACAAGTAAAGCAGTTCAGATTTAGCCCATGAGTGCAACACCCCTCATTATACCTTCATGATGAGTCATGACATTAACAATCCAATATAATATTTTCCAAGCTATCACTCTGTAAATTATAACCCGTGAATTGAAACATGTAAATTGGTGTTTAACTTTACCTGAGATCATTTGTGTATTGAAAGTAATTAGAAATAATAATTATACATTATTCTGAACTTAAAAATAAAGCAACATAACCTTTATTCATTACTTCCTCTCAAATGATACATTTAATTGATTATTCCAATTTTAAGATCACTCATCTCAATTAATGAGATTTGACTTTAGGTATCAATTTAAACTAATTCTTGACTTCAATGAGCAGATTCCCTCCCTTATTAATCATCATGACCTCCTCTGCAGAAATACAAATTGCATGTTATGGAGTATTGTACTCTAAAATTAATGACGGAAACAAAATAATCTCGGCATATACAAGTTAATTTGTAATTAATGGTATGATGAAACATTGTTGCAAGGAGAAGCCATAACAAGAAATATCATACATATATCATATGTGCAAACATGTGTAGGAGGACATTGCGGATGCTGGTTTGAACGGAAGATAGACACAAAATGAAGGAAGTCAGGCAGCATCTCTGGAGAGAAGGAACAGGTGATGTTTTGGGTCAGAGACCCTTCTTCAGACTGAGGGGAGAGGGAAACTAGAGGTATGGAAAGATACCGAACAGATTAGAGCCGGCATTGATGGCCAAAGAGCCCACAATGGTCAATTGTGGCTGTAGAAAAGGTGATAATGGGAGGGATAAAAACAGTAAAACTAACAGGATGACTAGGGTGGGGGAGTGATGGAGAGAGAGGCAATGCAAAAGTTACTTGAAATTAGAGAAATCAATATTCATACTGCTGGGTTGGAAGTTGCCCAAGTGCAAACATTTTCTTTTGGAAATACTGAAAACCCTGTATCCACAATCTGCATGTTACAAGTTTAATAATCAGCCCCAGATTTTACAATGAAACTACTGAGAACAATTGAAACAACAGACCCAATGTTCATTCATTATTGTAAATGAGGTCTGGAAGGTGACGGACTGCTATATCCATCTAATCAATAACACTTTTGGCAAGCATTCAGCACATAAACATGTGGGGTAGCACATTCACTATGTTACAGGATTAATAATCCAGAGAGCTGTACAAATGATCCTGAAACATAAGATGAAATCCCAGCACAACTACTGAGGAATTTAAATGAAATTATCTAGAATTGAAAAGATGGCATAATTAATACTGACTATGAAGCCATTGGGACATAGTAAAAATCCAACTGGTTCACTTCATCAATGAAGGAAATCTACTATCCTTATGCCCCTGTCCCACTTAGGAAACCTGAACGGAAACCTCCGGTGACCTTGCGCCCCACCCAAGGTTTCCATGAGTTGCCAGAGGTTTTCGTCACTCGCCTGGAAAGCCTCAACCGAAGCGTGAGCTGCATCTACTGACCAAAGACCCAACAGGATCTTTTCTACCGACCGCACACACACACACACACACACACACAAACACATCGTGAAGGTGGGGGCCAGGGACAGCAGAGGAGCGCTGTCTGCGCAATGAAAAGGAAGGTAAACATAGAAACATAGAAAATAGGTGCAGGAGTAGGCCTTTCGGCCCTTTGAGCCTGCACCACCACTCAATATGATCATGGCTGATCATCCAACTCAGTATCCCATCCCTGCCTTCTCTCCATACCCCCTGATCCCTTTAGCCACAAGGGCCACATCTAACTCCCTCTTAAATATAGCCAATGAACTGGCCTCAACTACCTTCTGTTGCAGAGAATTCCACAGATTCACCACTCTCTGTGTAAAACGGCTGCCACAGAGCACGGTAAGTCCTTCAGAGAGCATGGGAGGGAGGGAGAGAAGGGGAAAGAAGGGGAGAGAAGGACCGAGAAGGGGAGAGAGAAGGGGAATAGAAGGGGAGAGAGAAGGGAAGAGAGAAGGGGAGAGAGAGGTGAAGAGAGAAGGGGGAGAGAGCGCGACTGAGAAGTTTTGATAGGTGCTCTAGTTGAAGCCTTTTGGCGTCTCCGGTGTCTCTCCTTTGGTCTCGTGGACGTCGTTTGCCCTGGAGAAGGGGGAGAAGGGGGGGGAGAAGGAGTGGAGACAGTTTTAAGAAGTTTAATAAAGTTAGCGGGCATTTTACCTTCCGGTGGATCTTCTATGTCCTGAAAACCAAAGATCCTACAGGATCTTTGCTGAAAACTCCAATGAGCCAATCAAAATGGCCGGTCAGCGAAGGAGATTGCCTTCGACTGCCTGTAAGTAAATAGCGACCCCACTCCACTGGCTTCGACCAAAGGGCAACCTATATTTAGTCGAGGCCGGTTTTGATTTTATTGAAATAATCACAGGAACATAGAAGAAGCCTCGACTACATGAAAACCACTTTCGACCATTACGGAGAGTGACCAAAACCTCCGGGAACCTCACGGAAACGTTGGGAGGGGCGCAAGGTCACCAGAGGGTTCCGTTCAGGTTTCCTAAGTGGGACAGGGGCTTTACTCAATTTATGCCCTTCCCACAACAATGCAATTGTCCCTCAAATGTGTAGTGAACTACTCAGTTGTATTAAACTGCAAAGAAAAACATTAATGAAAACAACATTGGACCACCAATGATTAACTCAGACATCAAATGCGGATCAGATATAAAGGCATTCAGCTGAGTTGACCTGAGGGGAAATTATTAATATCTGGAGAATGATGCCAAAATTAAAATTTTGTGAACAGCTAATTTTCTACAGGGTCTTGTAAAAACGATTGTTCTTCTCATCATTGTAAAGATCTTTCATAAATCAACAAATGCTACATAAAGAATTGCCTGTTGTTCACTGCTGCATCTTTGCACCAAGTACACAATGTGATGGACCAGTCACTTGTAAAGCACTCAGCTCTTAATCCAAAATGGATCTCAGTGAGGACTCTTTGAACAGGAGTCGTTTCAGTGGGATCGATTCCCACACATTGAATACCCGGTCTGTTTTTTGTATAGAACGTAGAACATGGAATTGAATTGAATACTTTATTGTCCCTTGTGACAGGTCACAGTGAAATTCTTTGGAAGGTATGCAAATAGTCGCCACGTGAAGGGTGCTGACAAAGTTACAAAGTACCCCATGTCAGGTCCTCCTTTGTTCTCCGCCCACCACCCCCCACCCCTTATGGCAGCTGTACTGCACATAGTACAGCACAGGAACAGGCCCTTCAATCCAAAGTGTCTGTGCTGATCATGGTGCCAATTTGTACTGCACATCTGTCTACACCTGGTCTGCATGTGTCTCGCAATATTATGGTCTAGTCAAGAGTCAAGTCAAAACATTTTATTGTCATATGTCCCAGATACAACAATTAGATCAATGAAAATCTTACTTGCAGCAGCACAACAGAATATGTAAATCATGTAATGATTTATGAATATGTAAACAGAATATATCAAATGCATTTTTGCAGTACTTGAGTTTAACTTTATTATATTTATGTGTCGTATATCTGATCTGTTTGGATAGCATGCACAACAAAGCTTTTCACTTTATCTTGGGAGACAAGACAATAAAGCTAAATCTAAACCTCAACCTAGTGCACAGCATAGAGTAAATGTTACGGGCTCCTCCAGCATTGCAGGGATGGAAATTAAGTCATGCCCACATCTTCTACCATCAAGAACAACAAGGGCAGCAAGTGCATGGAAACAGTTAGGATGATGACTCCTCTCCATCTTCTCAAAACCAATAAGGGATGGGCAATAATTGCTGATTTTGCCACAAAAATCCATATCCTATGAATAAATAAAAGTCAGTCCAGGGAAAATAAGTTTAACATCTAGCATTCACTTGAATTCTGAGGGCTGCTTAGACACTGCCACAAGTCACCTGTAAAGCACTCGGCTCTTAATCCAAAATGGATCTAAGTGAAGACTCTTTGAACAGGAGTCTTTTCTGTGGGATCATTTCCCACACATTGAATAGGGGGGTTGCACGGAAGGTCACTGGGTCATAGGGCTCGACGCACGGAGCCGCTAAATCCAACTGGAAGACATCCGTCACTTCCAGTATATGTTATTAATGCTAGAAACGCGTACTTTCCTACCTGTTAAAAAACGCCAAAATGTTGAATTTTTGCGCTGAAAAAAATTGTGGGAGTCGGGGTAAGTGTGAGAGACATGTACCCAACTTCAGAATTCCAAACGTGAAGCGAAATGAAGGTATAGAGAAGCGAGAACTGAAGGGACTACAGCAGCTAAAGTGCTTGGTAAACATTGAAAATATTGGGAATTATCGCGTTTGCTCACTGCATTTCATCAAGTCAGGCATTATTTGTGTTTTTTCTTGATTCCTTTGGTATCTAAAAATTCTCAGAAGTGATAAATCTGGCTGTAAATTTTTCTTCAGATGCGTTTTCATTTTGTATGTAAAAACCCACGAGAACCATGGGCGATTTAAAAAAATTACAGCCAGATTTATCACTTCTGAAACTTTTTAGATGCCAAAGGAATCAAGAAAAAACACAAATAATGCCTTACTTGATGAAATGCAGTGAGCAAACGGCCAATGTTCGCCAAGCACTCTGGCTGTTGTTGTCCCCTTCAGCTCTTGCTTCTACCTACCGTAATTTCTCCTCACTTTTGGAATTCTGAAGTATGCTAAATGTCTCTCACGCTTATCCCGATTTCCATAATTATTTACAGCGCAAAAATTGACAATTTCAGCGGGTTTTAACGGGCCCGCTACGCTGGAAACAATGGTAAGTGCCTACCTGCAGTACATCGCGTGTAATCCATTTGGAGTAGCGTAGCAACAGTACGGGTCATAGGTCGTGACCCGACTACCGTGAAACCTCCCTATACCCTGTTCTGTTTTTGTATAGAACATAGAACATGGAATTTAATTGAATACTTTATTGTCATGGTGACACTGAAGTCTTCTGCTTTATATCATCTATCTTTGACACCAGCATCTCACACCCTTCTTCTTCTGCTTTAAGTGAAGGAACCACTATTCAATTCTGTACTAATTTGTGTATGTCTCAACAACGGTTCTATTCGCCATTGCATGACTGCTCAGGAAATCATCTTTGATCTTCTACCAGAAAGTTGTTGAACCAAAGTGACCTTACACTCATGCCATGATGCTACTGGAAGGAAGCATCTCTTGCTACAAGCTTATGTTTCATCTTGTACACCTTATGCTTCATCTATGGGCACATGATAATATTACCCACACTTCACTAGAGTCTTCTCAGGGTAATGCCCAGGAGATTGGGCATGCCTGGCTGCCTTGAGAGTTAAAGATTGAATATAGACTTGAACCGAGCTTTCTATTCTCTCTCCTATTGCCAGTTAGGTGGGAGTATGTCAGGGATTATGGCAGGAAGGCAGGAGAATAAGGTTAAGAGGGAAAGATAGATCAGCCATGATTGAATGGCATAGAAGACATGATGGGCCAAATGGCCTAATTTTTCTCCTATCACGTATAATTATGAACATGATAAGATATCTTTATTCTGTATAACTGATATAAAACTGAACCTATACACCAACTATAGGAAAACATTTCCCTTCTCGACACTTAACATTTTTTGCTTTAAAGTGCATATATTTCGTGAGGGAAAAAAAGTAAAACACTAATATTGACATTATAGAGAGTTATAAAAATGTAAGCCAAATGAAAATAAATGCATTCCACTGTAATTGAGCTCCAGTGTATAAAGCTTTAACAAATGTCACATATTCCACACTATTAATCCACTTTGTTTATTAATTTTCTGCCAATTTTGTTTATCAAAATAATAACTCTTTTGCATTTGTTTTGGACCTTAATATCACCTCCACAACAATATATTATTTTCCTTTCTTTTCAATTTCAATCTGTATTGATATGAAAATATATTGCTTGATATTCTGAAATAAATTGCAGTATTCTTTTTATTTTACCACAGCTAGGTTTCTCCATCATTGTTATATAAAACTCCATAAATAAGAAAATAATGATAGATTCTTGTTCTGGTTGCAACTATGGTTGTAATTAGGAAGTTACTGGCATAATGTTTTGTACAGATGTCACGTAGGATTAGTGTATTTGCTGCAGCTAGCAAGTTAGGTACAGGTTAACAAATAAAGATAATTTAACCCCGTCAGAAAGCTAATTTTATATTCATTAAATGGTGTTTACTTCAAGCTGTGCACAGTTTCACAACGTCATTTGAAAAGTACTCTGCAACACAGCAAGGTCATCTTCAACCAATGCCCAGTGGGTGGCCTCGAAGACAGTAACAAGGCCGATAATTGCAGGCAGAAATAATGTATAGGACAAAATGCTTGAGGTGCATAAAAGCTTCCTAATTGTGCTTTCACACTTAACATTGAGGTGCTATGGAGTATGTACTTTGATAATTACATATGAAGTGCACATTAGGTAAAATTGGCTCCCAATGGTGGCACAAAATTGGTGATAATGAAATCCCAACTCAGTTTGTGCTTCCATCAATAACTGGGAGAGCATAAGACCTCCAAGACTTGGACTCTGCCCTTCTCTGAACTCTCATTGAAGAATAATTGAGCACATAAATGAATGAATGAATGAATGAATGAATGAATGAATGAATGAATGAATACTTTATTGTCCCATGTGACAAGTCACAGTGAAATTCTTTGCTTGCATACCCAAGGTATGCAAATAGTCGCCCATAAAGAGCGCTTACAAAGTATCTGCGCACGGCCCCCTTTTGTTCTCTCCTCTCCCCCTCCTTCATGGTGGTCCTCCCATGCCGGGTCATCTTTTGTTCCTTCCCCCATCCACACTTCCACGTAGTCTGTCCTCGTCCGTCGGTCGGCGCCATCATCGACCGCCGCACCGACCTCTCCACTATCGCTGTGTTACTATGTGGAAACATAGCATTTTAGTTTAGTCATAGAGTCATGGAGTCAAAGAGCATGGAAACAGGCCCTTCGGCCTGGGTCAGTCAAAGAGAATGTAGGAATGAGTAGATGGTATCGTCTTTGACTGTATTTTCAGATTCTGTTGGTTAACTATACTTGCCATAGCCTTTGAATTGTAAAGTACTCCAAGACCAGAACAAATACAAGCAAGAAAAGTTGAAGGTTCATCACAGTCCCATTTGTATATGTACTTCATGGTATTACTAAAGCTATTGTCGCTGTCGGCTGAAGATGAAATAAAGGTTTCGAACTAGGGAACGTGTAGCAAACACTCAAATGAGAAAATAAATTAAATTTTGTTTCTGACTCAGAGAAGATATCAGGAAGATACTGAGTACAATATTACAACAAATAACAATCTCCTTCGGAGATAGGCACAAAAAGCTGAAGTAACTCAGCGGGACAGGCAGCATCTCTGGAGAGAAGGAATGGGTGACATTTCAGGTTGACACCCTTCTTCCAGTCTGAAGAAGGGTCTCGACCCGAAACGTCACCCCATCCGTCTCTCCAGAGATGCTGCCTGTCCCGCTGAATTACTCCAGCTTTTTGTGTCTATCTTCAGTTTAAACCAGCGTCTGCAGTTCCTTCCTACACAATCTCCTTCGTAATTGTGCTAGAATAATAGGGTATTATCAATTCATTTCTTTAGGATTAAGTTGTTAATGAAAATGAGGAGTTGTACCAATATTGCGCCATGATGGCAATTTAGTTTTATAAGTCGTCTCATTGAGCCAATAGAATGTTGATCAACGTGCCCTGAAGTGGGAATCAGTAGAAGCAATGTCCAAATTGTGCAGCGCTCTTGTCAGCCTAAACCTTGAATGCTGTGTCAAATTTTAGTTGCTAAGAAACAAGGAAGACAGTGCTGCTGTAAGTGCAGAGAAAAGCGACAAGCATAATCCCAAGTGAAAGGGAGTATATATTATAAGGAAAGACTGAAGGAAAATGAATTTTACAGGCTGAAATTGAGCAAGAACTGAGAGAAGATATTAAAGGGTCATATTAAGTTGAAAGTCATATGGATAAAATACATCTGGAATACAATTTCTAATTGAAATGTGGACACAGTTATTGGCTTACCCTACAAACTCACAACATTGCACTCTACTAAGAAGCGAATAGATGTTATCCCTTGGAGTGAGGTTGAGCCCCACGATGTGAGTGAGTTGGCTTTGAATACTTCCTGAACCAATTTCAAGGTTTCAAGATGAAATTCAAATTACGAATTACAGCCATACTAAAAAAAAGCAATAAGGCACACAACAACATAAAAGTTAACATAAACATCCACCACAGTAGATTCCCCCTCATTTCTCACTGTGATGGATGGCAATTAACGTTAATTCAAGAGTCAAGAGTGTATTATTTTCATATGTACTGAAACGGTAAATTCTTACTTGCAGCAGCAGCACAATAGGTTTCTTTTTCTTTCTTTTAAAATCTTTTTATTAGCTTTTTTTCCCCAAAACAAAAACAAAACAAAAAGAATAATGATAAACATAACAATGATATTGATACATTGGGATCAGGATTACATTAATAACAGGTATAACCTAAATATGAGTCCAGTATCAAAATACACATTGAATATAGACCTCCCGGTCTCTATGTAAATATAGTTAAATGTTTAAAATAAAACTTATATGTATATAAAAAAAAACAAAAAAAAACGAAATGAGAAAAAAAGGAAGAAATAAAACCCCCCTTAACTAGGAAAAAAAAAGCAAACCAGAATCTGAGCTGAGAATTTCAACAATTTAAGTCCCTGTTTGTCAACAAGTCCGTTCCACCATATAAAGGTAAAATAATGTTTATAACGGTTGGAGAGGGAGCAATTTATGTTGTGTGAAAATGTTGTATAGGTTTCTAAATGCAGTACTCAAATAATATAATAAACAAAGAGAAAAATAAATTTGATAAATACAAAAACCCAATATAGTGCAAAAACACAACAAAGACCAAAGTCCCTCATGCAACCAAGGCAGTTTGCAGTTCAGAGTTTAGTTGGAATTTGTAGTGTTCAATAGCCCAATGGTTATTGGGAAGAAGCTTTCCCTGAACCTGAATGTTACAGGCAACGGAGTCCTGCTTCTTACTGATGGCAGGAGTGAAATGAGAGCATGGGCAGGGTGATGTGGGTCCTTAATAATGCTGGCTGTCTTTTTGAGTCAGCCGCTCTTATAGATTCCTTCAATAGTGGGTAGGTTAGTACCCATGGTGGAATGAGCATTGTTTATCTTTTTTTGTACTCTCATTCACTTCTGGGCTTTTGAGCTGCCGAAACAGGCCATGATGCAACTAACTACGGGAAATGGCAAAATGAGAACTTCCCATCAGATGAGCCAATTCTATACTCTGATAGCGAATGCAGGAAAATACACAAGGAACTGACCAGGGCAGGCAAGATAAATACGTAGTTTTCAGATTGCAGCATCTTGTCAATATTTAGAGAAAAACAAGTTTGATTTGTCAGTGCAGCATAATTTTGGAGAGAGTGAGAAAGTTGTTGAAATATTAATGCAGTGCGAGGAAAGGGAGTTGCTTGCAGAGGTACTTAGATTTAGATTTAGATTTAGATTAAACTTTATTAATCCCCTTATTCAGGGGAAATTCTGATGTCCTTGCAGCACACTAATAAAAATACAACATAGTTTCAAAAAGAAGTTCAACACAAAAACATCCCCCCACAGTGATTCCCACTGTGGGGGAAGGCACAAAGTCCAGTCCCCATCCTCTTGTCCACCCAAAGTCGGGCCTATTGAGGCCTCCACAGTCGCCGCCACGGCGCCCGATGTTCTCGCCGGGTGATGGTGCTTCGGCGTCGGGAGAACCCCCAGCGGCTTGGGGTGCCAGGAACGG
Source organism: Amblyraja radiata (assembly GCF_010909765.2). Classification (NCBI taxonomy): domain Eukaryota; kingdom Metazoa; phylum Chordata; class Chondrichthyes; order Rajiformes; family Rajidae; genus Amblyraja; species Amblyraja radiata. The sequence continues at coordinate 61,311,260 of NC_045959.1, forward strand.
CCGCCTTCCCACCGGAGCCCGTGGCTTCCAAGCCAACAGACCGCGCCGGACGGAGCTCCGCACACTGGCGATCTCAGCAAGAGATCCCAGGCTCCGGGATGTAACGTTCAGCGTCGCAGCTGGCCGCTCCACAGAACCGCGGCTCCACGATGTTATTATCGGCGGTCCCAGCATACTGGAGTTCCAGCGCGGCGACCCAGGAAAGGCATCGCCCGCTCCGCAATAGCGCTCCAGCGCTGCGCCGCCGCCAAAGCCGATGTTCTGGCCAGGTCCCCTCAGGGAAACGTCGCTCCAGGACCCGCTGGTAGGCCGCAAGGACAGGTCGAAGTCGCTGCTCGGAGGAAGGCAACCCCTCTGACCAGGTAGGGACTCGAAAAGCAGTTTCCCCCTTCCCCCCCACCACCCCCCACACATAAAAAGATTAGGCCCCCTGACTATACACTCAACGTACTAAAAATAATAAAAAAGAAGGGAAAAAAACAGACAGCTGCAGGACAGGCAGCCGTTCAGGAATCTTTCTCACTGATTTATGTTTGTTTATTCGGGGCCGAGTCTGCAGATACTTTAAACTTACACAGATTTGTTCCTTTTCACCCAGATGAATTAGGGAGATTTTGTTTCTGCTAAAATAAAAATACATTTTAAATGTTCTCAAACTTGTAAGGAACCCCAAATCAAGCTGGCATTTCAGTTTCAATATATTCCTTCCCACACATCAGCTAAACCTAATCTTTCCCCTAATCTTTCCCCTCGCATGGTGAGCTGGTGCAGAACAGAGCATAGCAGAGTTTGAAGGAACTTAGCAGACACTAGGGGACAGCCACAAGGCACAGGGAGTCCACGATTCAAGTGTTGAAGTGTTGAAATTCAGCAAACGTACTCCGAGTTTGTAAGTTCTCCTTGTGACCTCGTGGGTTTTGACTGGATGCTCTGGTTTCCTCCCACATTCCAAAGACATACAGGTTTGTAGGTTAATTGGCTTCTGTAAATTGTACCTAGTGTGTAGGATAGAACTCGTCATCGTGGCTATCCCTCGAGGTCGAGGATGATGGTCTACATTCTGTTGTTTTTATGGACTCCCGAGTGGCTTATGAGTCCAATCCTGGCTTTGAAAGTTCTTCGACATTCAGGACAGGTCATTCCAGATGGCAGATCTGGCTTTGGTTGTTGCTGCCTCTAGTGTATGGGTGATTGCTGGTCAGCGTGGATTCGGTGGGCCGAAGGGCCTGTTACCAACATCTATCTCTAAACTACTATCCACCTCTTTGATGACCCTCGGGCTCTTTGATCAGACTTGCTGGCTTTACCTTGCACTAAACGTTATTCCCTTATCATGTATCTATCCACTGTAAAAAGATCGACTGTAATCATGTATTGTCTTTCCGCTGACTGGTTAGCACGCGACAAAAAGCTTTTCACTGTACACGTGACAATAAACTAAACTAATAACTAAACCAAAATCAGAATTTGTTTTAGACAAGCATAATCAGTTACTGTTGTTTTTGAACAGATATCATTGTAGTCTAAATTCGCAGAGCTAAAAGAGTGGAAAACCCTTCCTACCATTTAATCAAGCTAGCCTCTCCTTCGAAAGGCATGTCACAGTTTTTCATGTGGTTGACTGTGAAGTGTAAGAGAGAAGCAGATATGGAAATGCCCAGGTCTGTTTTACTTTGAGATGTTATTTCAATTAATATTATTATTGTCCTGCTACATTGCTAGAGATGCTACTCTCGGTGGTCCTATCAGACTTCAAAGTTATTAATTTTTAAATAATTTAAAAAAAAATGTAAATGCTAAAATATTCATTCAAAAAGTGTGCTAGATTAACTTCCAGTGGAGGTAAACAAATAATAAATGAGGTTAATTAAATATTTTCAAACCTTATGGCAACAGTCGTGATTACATTGGAAACGTTGCATTAAGTTCTACTTAATTAGGCATAAATGGAAATATGAATCCAAATAAAACTCGAAACAAAATGGCAAATTGATAAATTAGCGAGCAGGTGAACTTATGCTTGGTTATTCGGCATAGATTTATTTTTCAAAATAGTTAGAAATAAAACCAAATAAATAAAATTAGATAAAAGTCCACACCAATTTAAAAAATTCAGTTAAATTGACTCGCTGAATAATACAACATTGTCAAATAAGATTGAGTTTTAGTTGTAAAAAAACAGGTCATGTACACTTAAAATATTCAGGGAAACAAAATGCTTTAAATATTTGAGATCCTGTAAATGTAGAATCCAGATTAAACAGAACGTAACATATGGAATAGGAGTAGGGATAGGCCATTTGGCTCTTTGAACCTCTCATTAATCTAAATCATGGCCAATCTTCTCTTTTAACACCATGTTCTTGCCCAACCCCCATATTCTTTGATTCTCTCAACATTCAGACATGAACTGATCTCATTTTTTAACATGTTCATTGAATTAATCTTCACACTCCTCAGCGAGAGAACATTCCGAAGCTTTACTAGACTCTGAGTGAAAGAATTCCTTCTCATCTCATAACTAAATGGCCTACACTTTCTTATGTGATGCAATGAAACTCAGATCCAGAAAAGCAACATTTATTTTTTAAGAAACACACGGCTGAGAAAGCCAAGGGTGAAGCATTCGACATCGCCTTCAGCCATAAGTACCGAGTGGATGATCCAGTTTGGTTTACTTTCTGTCCCTGTCATTACCGTAGCCAGTCTTTAGCCAAAGATAGACACAAAATGCTGGAGTAACTCAGTGAGTCAGGCAGCATCTCTGGAGAGAAGGAATAGGCGGTGTTTCGAGTCGAGACCCTTCTTTAGTCTTTAGCCAATTCAATTCACTCTAAATGGTATCAGAAAAGGGTGAAAATAATTGTCATGGAAAGAGTATTAGCCTTTGCAATATGCGCCTCAGCAAAAGGCATAATTGCCTTAGCAAAAAATGTGCTGCAGATATAGGAGTCTGGCCACGCCACTGGGCAAGTTATAGTGTGTGACTTAATGCATGCTAAACACCAGATGCATATAGAAACATAGAAACATAGAAATTAGGTGCAGGAGTAGGCCATTTGGCCCTTTGAGCCTGCACCACCATTCAATATGATCATGGCTGATCATCCAACTCAGTATCCCGTACCTGCCTTCTCTCCATACCCTCTGATCCCCTTAGCCACAAGGGCCACATCTAACTCCCTCTTAAATATAGCCAATGAACTGGCCTCAACTACCCTCTGTGGCAGAGAGTTCCAGAGATTCACCACTCTCTGTGTGAAAAAAGATTTTCTCATCTCGGGTTTGGACATTGCCAGCAAGACGCCGCATTTGTTGCTCTCTCTAGACTTCCCCTTTATCCTTAAGCTGTGACCCCTTGTCCTGGACTTCCCCAACATCGGGAACAATCTTCCTGCATCTAGCCTGCCCAACCCCTTAAGAATTTTGTAAGTTTCTATAAGATCCCCTCTCAATCTCCTAAATTCTAGAGAGTATAAACCAAGTCTATCCAGTCTTGCATGCTAAACACCCGATGCATATAGAAACTATATAGAAGATATAGCTGAGGATTCTTACAATGAATGGATCAGATTATTAATTTTAGTACAAAATTAACTCTGGCATCTCACCAACAATGGAAATTTGCTCAGGGGTTACAGAAAGCAAAATAAATCTAAATCAACAAATAACCCTCGTTCCTTGTGATTGTTAGTGAAATAGGAGAACGGGACGACGACAGTACAACCGAGAAACACATATCCATCAGTAAATGGGCCATGGCATTCAGTTCGGATTATTCCTACACGCTAAGCACAAGGTCTAACAATTACAGATTCAAATATAGTCAAAATAATTGGACACTGGAGGTAAGGTGAAGTTTACAGTCTCTAAGTTTACAGCAAGTGTGAAGTTCCATTGGTAATTTTACAGGGTTTATTCCTAATTACAGACCTATAAATAGTAGAAATGGTCCTTTGCTACATGCATCAAAGCCTGAAACTTGGGCTGATAAGTGGCTCATATCAATATTCCTTCATTCTCATTAAACCTCCTCCCAATGCAACAATGTACGAACCTTCAAACCATGAAGAGAAGCAAAGAGGATTCCTAGAGAGAGCAACAAATGCGGCGTCTTGCTGGCAATGTCCAAACCCGAGAATCGATGTTTTTAATAAGATCTGAGCCGCTGCCTCCTGATAAAATGCCCCATCACCATGGTTACCAAGATATTAGAACATTGTCAAAGATCAATACAGCACCGCAGCAAACCACTTGGCCCATGTTCTCGATGACCACGATGCCTATTTAAACATATCCCATCTGCATGTCCTTTAGTTATATCTCTGAAGGATGAAGAAGAGTCCCGACCCGAAACATCACCCATCCTTTTTCTCCAGATGCTGCCTGGCCCGCTGAGTTATTCCACCACTTTGTGTCTATCTTGTGTCTATCTTAGTTACATCTCTACATTCCCTGTCTCTTCATGTGACTGTCTAAATGCCTATTAAATGTCATTGTATCTGCTTCTACCATTTCCCCTGGCAATGCGTTCCAGGCACCAACCACTCTCTGTGTAAAAATCTTGCATTGTAAATATCCTTTAAACTTTCTCCCTCTCACTTTAAAGCTGATTCCTCTAGTATTCAATATTTCAACCTTGGGAATAAATTCTGACTATCTACCCTATATATGCTCCAATAATTTTATACACAGTTATCTAGTTGCCCCTCTGCTTCTGATGCTCCAGAGAAGATAATCCAAGTTTGTCCAATCTCTTAGATTAGATCTCTTAGAGAGTATTAGCGAATACTCTCTGATCCAGGCTCTGATCTCTGATCCTTCTGAATCTTTTTTCCACCCTCACCTAGACCTCTATGTTTCCTATAATGCAATGACCAGAAATGTGCACAATACTCTTCCTTATGTCACCTAACGAATGTTTTATATTACATTACTTGCTAACTTTTATATTCAATGCTCCAACCAATGAGGCCTTTTGCCTTCTTTGGAGCCCTAAGTATCTGTGTTCCCACTTTCAGGGAGCTAATGAATTGCACCCCAAGATCTGTCTGCACATCAATGTTTCTAAAGCTCCTGCCATTTAATTATACTTTCTTCTTACAAAGGATCTCACAAAATCTAACAAGACAGTGGCTCAGTAGTGGAGTTGCTACCTTACAGTGCCAGAGACCCGGGTTCGACCCTGACTATGGGTCCTGTCTGTACGGAGTTTGTACATTCTCCCTGTGACCATGTGGGATTTCTCTGGGTGCTCTGGTTTCCTCCCACACTCAAAGATGTTTAGGTTTATAGGTTAATTGGCTATGGTCAAAACAAATTGTAAATTGTCGCTAGTGTGTAGGATAGTTCTGTTGTGTGGGGTGATCATTGGTCAGTACGGACTCGGTGGGTAGAAAGTCCTGTTTCCGCACTATATCTCTGAAGTCTAAGAAGTCTAAATCCCAAACATTCACAGCCATTTCACCGATGCTTTAAGACAGTTGGGGTAAAGATCAATTAGGGTTGATCAAGCTCCATCATTAACTATGACATCAGGGTAGCACTGTTAGTTTTGTAGTAGGTAGTATTTTTTACTGCTAGACCTCTTTGAGAATGAATTAAAAAATGGTTCAACCAAACTAAAAAAAAATTAATCGTGTTCAGATTTTGTTGTAATAAAATGAATATATGAAAGTATGCAAAATGATTGATACAATACATCTAGTTCAGCATTGTTAGCTAATGATAATAACTACTTGAAAACAAGAAATTAGTTTCTAATGTATTTGAACTGGCTGTCCATGAATACATTTTAAATATTCCCTTTCAATAATGTGATAACTGTTACTGACTGAAGTGGAACATGGAATTATCCAGCCCAAGGGATGAGAAGCCAGCCATCTGTAAAGAGACTTTGGGTCAGCAGAATGTATAACAAGAGAAAGTGGGGTCCCAATAATTTTGCAGGCCCTCAGTTCTTTTGGACTAGCCATCCATGCCTTCAAGCAACAAGTGAGCCAGCAGCTCTACCAGCTGCATCACTATGCTACCACTATGCTACAATGATATAGCAGTGCACAAGGGCAGAAATCACTGTCAAAACATGGGGGGGGACACAATTTCTTGGTGGCCGTTCACGCACACACACACACGCACAAGGCTTTGGAGGCTTCGGCCATGGGCCCTGTGGATAGTAACATCGGGAGCTGACCTGGTTGGTGACCGACTCCGAACTCCAGCAACGTCCGCCCCGAATCGTGGGGTTTGAATCGGCCCGTTCGCCAGGCCTTTCATCGCCTGGCGTGGCTTAAAACCAGCCGTAGGATTTTCCATCCCCCGGCAGGGGTTTCAACATCGGGAGCCTCGATCGCCTCGACACAGCAATTTAACCACGGGGTGGTGGAAGATACCACGGCCGAATCTAAGCCGAAGGCGATGAAAGGCCCCATGAATGGGGCAATTCAAGCTCTGCTCTATGATCTTTGCTCCACCAGGATGTCTCTCTCCTCCAATCACCACGCTCTATCCTCAGTCCCACCCCCCTACTTCTGCCTCTGACCAATACCTCCCTCCTCCAATCAGCATGCTGAATCATCATGTTCTGCCTCCCCCCCGCCCCATGGCCTGCTGACCGACGTCTCCCTCGTCCAATCGGTGCCCTCGATCATGAGTCCCACCCCCCACCGTCTCGCGGAAAGTGGAGATTTTGAATTGATTTATTTTCACCGAATTTCAAAATCCGGATTACAAAACGGGGGGGGGATTGTCCCTCACCTCTCAAAACATGGAGGGGACGTGCCCCCCCCCCCCCCCCAGGATTTTTGCCCATGGCAGTGCAGAGGGACATAGATAGACTGGGTACATTGTGTGAAGAGGTAAAAAGACAGGTATGACATTTTCTTTGGTGGCAGGGGAAAATTCCATGAGACAGGGAGTGGTTGGTGAGGAGTGATAAAGGAACTGTTCCTTTGTTATGCAAAAGGGGGGGGGGGAGGCCAAGTATATCTCTTGTGGTGGAATATCGTTGAAAATGGTACAAATTGCAAAGGATAATAGTAAGATTAAACGAGAACTTACCAGTTTGAAGTTTGATCTTGATTTTATGAGGAGTTACGATGAGTGATTACGTGAAGAAGGCCGTCATCCCACTTGGCGCGTCGTACTTCAAAGCAGCGGTGTGGAATCACAGAAACAAGTAGTTGACCATGAACATAGTAAGATTTTGAGAACTGGAATTACCATATGACCTTGATAATATGAGGGTGGGAGCGGTGGGCATATATCATCGTAACTCCTCATAAAATCCTCATAAAATCAAGATCAAACTTCAAACTGGTAAGTTCTCGTTTAATCTTACTATTTTACTTCGGAGTCACGTGAGTGAGTACGTGAAGATTTCAAAGCTCTGTGATTTCACGCCAAAACCGAATCCATGCGTAACACACTGCTTGAAGTGACCATGGATGAGTGAAAAAAGATTCATGCATTCAGACATGACTTGGTTTGTTATGCTGATGCTTGATCATCCAATGAAAATAATATTGACCCTTTCATCCAGAGGAAACTATTAACAGAGTCAAAAATGGAGTTGGCAAATACCCCCGATTTGGCAATGGGTTATATTAAAAATTGGTAAATTATGTTCGTTTGACCATCCTGCTGCTGCTAGGATGTGGTCCAAAGTAACGTACATAATCCTATGAGCTGATGTGGTAACCGCGCCAGTGGAGTGCGTGTTAAAATATTAGTATTGACTCCTACATTCACCAAACTCCCGTTTTACCACCTGAAGATGGTAGAACTAAACTTGTAATGAAATTTATATATATATATATATATATATATATATATATATATATATCTTCCACAAAACATTGTTTCGTTGGGCCTTAAGGCTCTAAGTGATCTAGACGTATTGTTGTGAATGTGTGACCACACATTCCCGAAGAATCCATCGGGTATGCCATGAAACTGTATGTACCTCACGCCTGGTTAGCTCTGGTTTATTAAATCAAACATAATATATTATGTTATTAACATATGTAACCACCCTGTCCAGTCGTAATGTATGTCATGACTGGACCCGTTGCACTGAGGCCAGTGCCATGAGGATAATTACCTTCTGAGAGCCGGCTTGAGATAAGGATGTAGCTGGAGCCTCCTGCTGAAGTAATGTTAACATTACGTCATGTCCCATACTCCCATGTTACTGGGCCTGGGAGAACTTGTGTTAAGATATCCTATATAATTCTGGATATCATAGGGTGAGGCCCGACAGAGTGGGTTCCACTTGTTGCAAATATAATGAGTAGCACGTTAGCACCGTTTATTGGCACTGTAACTGAGTATTGTCAAAGACTCATATGAAATGAACTCTAGGACATCAGTTATTCGTGCTGTATAGCATGTAACGTGTATTCAGCTAAAGCCGTTCCCCATCTGCTGAAGTGGAGATGTCCTGCCTCTTTATTGGTGCTATCCTGCATTCTGCAGTGGGCACTCCACGGATTTGTCTGACAACCCGCGGCGCAGGAAATCGTCTCGGAGTCTTCAAGTCAATGACTTGATGTATCATGCAGACGCTGGTCTTCCGAGTCACAGGCTGTACCAGCATGTTTTATGCTTTGAATAACCATATAGGTTCTGTATAATTCCCTATATTGGCCGGAACCATGGCTGCATATGTCAGTCAGGCAGATTGAGGCCTGAAGCGGTGTCTTGCTGGATAAATTGCAAACCCCACAAATATATCGATATTCGATGTTCCATCGAGCCAAAATGACATTAAATACTTTGTAGTCCAACATCCATCCTGTGTTTCATAGATTTCACATGGGATAGTAGTTTCAAAATAAGATAAGTAAATATCACAGGATATTTAAACTTCATAGCACCCATGTGACTAACATATGCCACCCCCATAGTGTATCAACTTGGAGTTGAGCATGCAGATTGTGCACATTCTTACAATAACCTTTAACGTATAGAATGCACTGAGTTATAGGTAGTTGATACCAATTACTGAAAATTGGTACATGCAACCCACATCCGCCTCCGGAACTGGAGATGGCATACCATACTTCTCATCTTTGAGCACTAGTATCAATTGTAATACTAAGTATACCCAACCAAAAATACTGGAGCAATGCTGAATACTGCCACCATCGTGATTTCGGTAGCTTCAGCTGAGAATAGCATAGGTTTATTTGTAATGACCTATATGGTACTAGAGAGGGTAATTCTTTGCATGTTTTAACTTTAACAAAGCCCAATTTGTACTGCTGATACACAGCTGCTATATTGTCAACTACATCTTGATGAAATAGAAAGCTGCTTAATAACCAACGAGGTTGTTCCAGGCTTCTGTTAATTGCATCTCTTGCTCCAGGGCGGAATCCCTTGTTAGTTGATAGTTAAATGTTAATCCCAATAATCAGTAGTACTGATTGGTATCAACTTAAAATTTAATTGGATGGGTGGGACCCTGATTCTTCAAATATAGTTTGGGCCTATAACAGTTAATTTTAGCAAAATCCAGCGTTTAACATCATTCCAGATAAATGATAACTAATGTTCTTGAGCTCTGAGCAGCCCAAGCTCCGTTTGGAAATTTGGTAAATAAACCTGGGAACTGTAGTTAGCCTATTTTGCAACGCTTTAACTGTTATTATAGCCCCATCCAGGTAAATTTCAAATATCTCTGGCTATTCCAGTGAATGGGAACTGCATAGCATGCATCTTTGAGATTGATGCTTGCCATATAGCTCCTATAAAACTGTTGTTAGACCATAACAACATTTACTATAATGAAAGTCTGTACTGCACATATGAGTTAAACCTGGATGAAGTGACATCCTCCATCTGTCACCTGTCCTGAAAGGCAATCCTTCCCATCATACTGGGCCTGCCTCGAAGACAACTCCGGTCCCAATTCCAAGTCTGCTTGGAACCTATGTATGTTGTGCAGTAAAAGTAATCACATGTTATTATCTGTTTTTTAAAACCAGATCTGAAACTCATGTTGTTTTCCATTGTCATTTTGAACAAAAAAACACAAGAGTAAAAATTACCAACATGTAACTGGTCCTCAATCCCTTGTTTCGGTAAACCCAGACCCACCTACCTCCATGGCTACCGGTGGTCTTGTGGTAAGCCCAAAGGCCGCTGATGCGGGTTCCTTTTCTCTCCTTGATTGGGAAGTAGGACTGGTAGGGAGTGTGGATTCCATGTTTCTCCTGACCTCTGCTTCGGTCTTGGTCTGAAAACCTCATCATACTGAGCTTGCCTTGTAAGACAATTCTGGCCATAACTGAGTCTGCCTTGAAAGACGACTGATCATATTTCCGTGCCCAGCTTTCAAGCTACCACCGGCTTCAGTGAACCGCTTACCCCCTAGGGAGGTGTGGGGTGTGTTCTCTACTTGATTGGGAAGTAGGACTGGTAGGGAGTGTGGATTTCATGTTTCTCCTGACCTCTGCTTGGGTCTTGGTCTGAAAACCTCATCATACTGAGCCTGCCTTGTAAGACAATTCTGGCCATAACTGAGTCTGCCTTGAAAGACGACTGATCATATTTCCGTGCCCAGCTTTCAACTACCACCGGCTTCAGTGAACCGCTTACCCCCTAGGGAGGTGTGGGGTGTGTTGTCGCCTACTGATGAAGCTTTGCTTGTCGTTGGTACCTTGATTAGTCCCACAGCTTTTGCTTCCTTCTTCTGATCTTACCTGAAGAGAGGATTCATCGGCTGGTTTCTCCAATGTCACCCTGATAGCGCTGTTCCCTTGCCGGCACTTGTAGCGTGAGAACTCTGGCCTCCTCCGGGTATTCTGCCAACGGCTGGAGACCAACTCTTCCGGTAGCAAACCCTTTGTTTGCGAGTACTCTTGAGGCCATATGCATGTTCATACTTTAAATTCGAGATCAGTTCCCTACTGATCACTCGCACTCCCCTGCACAAATAGTGAGATTTGTAGGCAGCCCTGAAAACAGGCGATGCCGCAGGCCCCTGAGGATACCTGCGTTGACATGGCCCCTCCAGTGGACCTATATCAGGTTCTTGCTTTGGGTCAGACTGAAACTGACTGTGGATGCTCCTCTCCTCAGAGCAGGAGACATTTGTGCAGCCCTGAAACAGGTGCCGCTGCCTGCGGGTTCTCCATAATACCCGGGCTGATAACTCCCTCCTTTGGAGTATATCATTGTGGAGCACCTCTCCTTCAGGTGCTCCATGTGGGTTTGAACGTTTAAACACGTTACCCATGTAGGAGGTAATCCTTTCCATCCGGAATCCTCCTGGCCCGACTTGTTTGCGGGCTTTCTCCTTGCGCTCCCTTCCTCAGAGCGAGAGGTCAAATTGTGGCTAACCCTCCAATTGGGTTTGCCTAGGTACTCCTGGCCCATTTTGTTTTAATGCATGGGCCTCTTCCTCCGCAGAGAGGAGATATAATTTAAATGGCTAACCCTCCAAATGAGTTTTCCTGGGTACTCCTGGCCCATATGTTTAAATGTATGGGCCTCTTCCCTGCACTCCCCTCCGCAGAGCGGGAGATACAATTTTCCTGACTAACCTCCAATGGCTGTCTTGGTGCTGTCGGCATCAGTCCGACACTGCTGGCTCCACTGCCAGTGATTCGAGAGGCGAATTTCGACCGCCACCCGCTACTCGCACTGCCGCGGTCTCTGTAGCGGGTCCCGCGGTCCATTTCCGGGTATCCCCGAGGTCATGACCGGGATTCCCTATCCGTGACTGGGGTTCCCGCGGTCCATAGTTTTACCCGCGGCCCGTCCCGACTTCGCCCCCAATTCAGCAGGCAAACTCTGAAAATGAGTTTCCTGCAAAACAAAAGCAATTCCAGAGGTAATAGTAAAAACTTACCTTGTTGGTTAAAACTTACCGCTGGACAGCACGAATGCTGCCGCCAGTCGGCTCGTTTGCGCAAAGCGAGTCAACGTAATGACGCGCCAAGTGGGATGACGGCCTTCTTCACGTAGTCACTCACATAACTCCAAAGTAAAATCCATTTAATGTAGAGAGGAAGGTGAGGTCCAGTTCTTGGCTTTGGCTCTGTTCAGGAGGAAAACGGGTGAGAACAGAGGATGGATCAGATATGGTCAAAGATTCAGTCCACGATGTTAGAGGGAGGCCACAGTTAAGAATGAAGGAAGGCACCTCAGATCGAACTGCTTGGAAGGTCTTCTCAATTCAGAAGATCGACAGAGATGGAGGAACAGGGAAAAATGAATGAAGTTCTTACAGGAATCGGAGTGGGAGAAAGCATGGGTGAGCTAGCTGTGGGATCATGCAGGCTTGTAATAGATGCTGATGATAGGCCTACCTAAGATAGAGTGATACAGAGAGGCAAAGGGAAGAATCAGAGATGGAACATGATATAATGAGAGCAATGTGGGATTAGCGGAAAATGTAATTACATTTTCGAATTCTGTATGAATGCAGGAAGCAGTACTGATATAGTGCAGAAATAGTTAAAGAAGGGGTCCAAGTGGGACGGGATAAAAAGACTAAACGTTTGTGTGATAACTCCTGACAGTGAAAAATATTAAATAATGACTCAATTTAAACCTACCGTAAAAAATTTAGAAGTACATTAAACATTTTTTAAAATAGCGGCTTCAAAATGTAAAAAAGGACTGAAAAAAACTAAAAGACTATTTAAAGCATTCAAATTAACAATTAAATACATTAAAATTAACAGGTCAAAACTGCCTTCTTCTTCCTTCTTCTTCTTCCTCTTTCTTTCTTCCTTTCTTCCTTTCTCCCTTTCTCCCTTTCTCCCTTTCTCCCTTTCTCCCTTTCTCCCTTTCTCCCTTTCTCCCTTTCTCCCTTTCTCCCTCCCTCCCTTCCTCCCTTCCTCCCTCCTTCCCTCCTCCTCCCTCCTCCTCCCTCCCTCCCTCCCTCCCTCCTCCTCCTCCTCCTCCTCCTCCTCCTCCTCCTCCTCCTCCTCCTCCTCCTCCTCCTCCTCCTCCTCCTCTTCTTCTTCTTCTTCTTCTTCTTCTTCTTCTTCTTCTTCTTCTTCTTCTTCTTCTTCTTCTTCTTCTTCTTCTTCTTCTTCTTCTTCTTCTTCTTCTTCTTCTTCTTCTTCTTCTTCTTCTTCTTCTTCTTCTTCTTCTCCCCATGATTAAAGGTGACTTGCTTAGTTTAGTTTAGTTTACTTTCCATTAGTTTATTGTCACATGTACCGAGGTACAATGAAAAGCTTTTGTTGCGTGCTAACCAGTCAGCGGTAAGACAATATAGTATTACATTCAAGCCATTCATAGTATACAGATACACTTTACTTTTGTAGGTTCTAAGGTGGCTGGTGAGGACAATGTGGGAAATTGCAGATTCCCACATACATGGGGCAGCAGGTTCCTGATGGGTTGGATGAGTGGTTAATTGTGAGGTTGTGCGCTACTTCCTCCATTTAAATGGTGGACAATCATTGTATGGTCTCAAGGTTCTTAGTACCACTGTTTTTGAATTGTCGTGGGCCAGAGGAGGCTTATCTGGGGAAGGATGTGCTGGCATTGACGAGGGTCCAGAGGAGGCTTATGAGCATGATCCCAGAGATGATTGGATTTACATCTGGGCCTGTACTCGCTGGAGTTTAGATGGATGAATGGAGATCCCATTGATACCTACCAAATAATGTAGGGCCTTAATAGAGTGGATGTGGAGATGATGTTTTGGAAAAGTCTAGGACCAGAAGGCATTGTCTCAGAATAAAAGGAAATGCCTGGAGAATGGGGAAGAAGAGGGATTTCTTTAGCCAGAGGGCAGTGAATCTGTGGAATTTTTGGGGTTATTTTTATTGCAGGGATTGCTAGATTCTTGATTAGTAAGGAAGTCAACGGTTTTGGGGAGAGTGCAGGACATTCAGCTACAAACGATTGTCGGAGCAGAATCGATGGGCCGGTTGAACTAATTCTGTTCCTAATCCATATTCCTCAATTCCCTGCCTATCTATATGCCTTTCCAAAATCCACTTGTGATAGGTTGCCAAGAGGAGTGGGCAATTAAACAGGGAGACAAATTGTGAGAACATTCCCATTCTCAACGATGATCGGACTAGAATGTAACTGCTAAAGACAAATCGAAGCATTTGTAACCATGTTCAGCAAAGCTGGTCCCTCTCAGCTCCTCCTGAGTTCCCCATCATCATGGAAGTCAGTTTGCAGTTAATTTGATGCACTCCATGGGATACAAAGTAACAGCTGAGAGCAATGGATACAGCAAAGGCTATGAGACTGCTCTAGTACTGAAGCTTTATGCTACGGAATTGGCTGCGTCTCAAGCCAAGCTGTTCTAATAAAATTAAAACACTGGCATTGACTGCACAACATGAAAGTGGTCCAATATGTGCTGTTCACGGAAAACAGGGCAAACCCAATCTGTCTAATTACTGTTCAATCAGTCTCCTCTCAGTCTTCAACAGAGCTCAACACAGCTGTCAGACGGATATTTACTCACTAATAATCTACTCATTGACACTTTAGGTTTGACCAGGATCACTTGGCTCCAGACCTCATCAGAGCATTGGCCCAAGGCCTTGTAGTCCAGGGCAAAACACCTTCGGAATTATGATTGACCAGAAGTCCAAAAGGCCAGACACATAAATACCGTGGTTAAATGAGCAGGTCGTAGACTAGTTATCTGACACTCCAAGGCCACTATATCATCTACAAGGCACAATTAAGGAATGCACGCACAAGGAACTGAAGGGACTCAAGTCGAAACGTCACCTGTCCATGTTCTCAGGAGATGCTGCCTGACCTGCTGCGTTACTCCAGCACTTTGCGTCCTTTTGTGTATTAATCAACATCTGCAGTTCCTTGTTTCTAGAAGTAGATGCAGATGCTGGTTTACCAAAAGAGACAGGCGGTGACAGGAGGAATAGTGGTGGATGCGCTGGTCTGTATGGAGTTGCGCGATTGGGCAGGGTGCCCCATTACTTTGGCCTATAGGCGGGTGAGGAGGGAGTGGTCTTCACACTTACTACAATCAGTCAGAAGAAGAGACCCTACCCGAAATGCCGCTTAACTATGTTCTCCAGAGATGCTGCCTGACCTGCAGAGTTACACCAGCTCTTTGTGTCTTATTCGGGATTTGAAAGCATTATCCTTTACTTGTCTGGATACACACAAGATATTTAACACATTTAAGAACATAATAGCCTAGTTGATTGGAAATCTATCACTAGGTTACATTTAGAACCAAGGAACTGCATAGGACATACAGTGCTGGAGTAACTCTAGGGTCAGACAGCATCTTTGGAGAACATGTGCTCCAAAAGGATCCTGAACCGAAACGTCACCTGTTTATGATTTCCAGGGATGCTGCCTGACCCGCTGAGTTGCTCCAGCACTTTGTTTACCACCAGGTTAAATTTGAATTCTTTCCATCTCTATCGCCCCATACCTTAGTTTAGTTTAGAGATACAGCACGGAAACAGGCCCTTTGGCCCACCGAGTCCATGCCGACCAGTGATCCCCGCACACCAACACTATGCTAGACACATTAGGGACAATTTTACCAAGCCAATTAACCTGCAAACCTGTGCGTCTTTGGAGTGGTGTGGAGTGGTGTGGTGTATTCCTTCTACAGAACACACTGTAGTTGGCCGAAGCTATTCAAAGTACACCTATAAAATCTGTAAAACATAGGTGTACATGCTGCAGATATTGTGTAACCAATCGTTCAGTTAAAAACAGATGCCCATAAAGCCCAGGCATGTCCTCATTATCTTGTGTGACCACCTGAGTCCTTCAGGAATGCAAGCATCTGAAGCACATTGGACTTCCATTCAGGACAGTAACTGCTGTCAATACTCTCCGGTTTTTGTTGGCAAGGAAGTCTTTCACTGCTCACTTGCCCAGGGCTGTTGCAGAATGCTGAAGGGCAGTTTGAAATACTTTCAAAGAGGCGCCAGATAATACAATCTCTCGGGATCTGTTCTGAATCAATTCTGTGTCACCATATTGTTCCAGCACGAGGAACCAGGGCTTGTGAAAAGATTTTATCCTCAATGCAGCTGTGCAGTATTACGCAGGTAATAAATTTAGAAACATTAGGGTTGTTTACTTTTCCACAACCTCCACCTTTTGCATCCATCTCCACTTTCATTTTGAAGGTAGACACAAAATGCTGGAGTAACTCTGGAGTAATCTCTGGAGAGAGAGAGAGCAGTTCTTTCCTACTCTTCCACTTTCACTTTCATCTTCTCCAGTATTCTACCATTCCTTGCTCACACGTTTGTACACAGCACTACCATTCTCATCCTACTGTTTACTAAAAGGGCTTACATTTTCATTGGGGAATGGTATTATAGATTTTGATTTTAATTTATTCTCTCCACAAATCACATATCGTTCACGTTCCCTGACCGCCAGTTTTTAAGAAATAATTCACAAAAACAACAACGTATTCAATAACTAAATAATTTTTTTAATTAAGTTGAGTAAACAGTCAAGTAACCTCCACCCCCAACAAAAACATTAAAATTGGGAAATAAACGTTTAAAAAAACTGCAGATGTTGGAAATCTGAAATAAAAACTGAAAATGCTAGGTAAGGTGTTCTTCAGGCGCCTGCATTTATTTTTTGTTGGATAGGTTTAGATCATATGGTTATATTAATATTTTCATTTAAAATATACTGATCGGCTAATGTTATGCCTCTATTTAGAACTGAGACGAGGAAACACTTTTTCTCACAGAGAGTGGTAAGTCTGTGGAATTCACTGCCTCAGAGGACGGTGGAGGCAGGTTCTCTAGATGCTTTCAAGAGAGAGCTAGATAGGGCTCTTAAAAATAGCCAGGCCAGGGGATATGGGGAGAAGGCAGGAACGGCGTACTGATTGGGGATGATCAGCCATGATCACATTGAATGGCGGTGCTGGCTCGAAGGGCCGAATGGCCTACTCCTGCACCTATTGCCTATTGTCTATTTAAGAAGGGTTACCATTAAAAGCATGGGAACTATAGACGTGTGAGCCTAACGTCAGTGGCAGGTAAGTTACTGGACAGGTTTCTTGTGTATAAGATTTGGATATACATTTGGATAATGGAGACTGATTAGGGATAGTCAGCATGGTTTTGTGCAGAGGCATAGAGTGATACAGTCTGGAAACAGGACCTTAGGCCCAACTTGCCCACACTGGCCAACATCTCCCAGCTACACTAGTCTAACCTGCCAGCATTTGGTCTATATCCCTCCAAACCTGTCCTATCCATGTACTTGTCAAACTGCTTCTTAAAAGTTGGGATAGTCCCTGACTCAACTACCTCCTCTGGCAGCTTGTTCCATACATCCACCACCCTTTGTGTGAAAAAGTTACCCTTTGGATTTGTATTAAATCTTTTCCATCACCTTAAAGCTATGTCCCCTGGTCCCCGATTCACCTACTCTGGGCAAGTGACTCTGTGCATTGTGTATGTGAGAGATCATGTCTCACAAATTTGATTTTGAAGAAGTAACCAAGAGAGTTGACAAGTGCAAAGCCACAGAAATTGTTTATGTGGACTTCAGGAAGGCCTTTGATAAGGTTCCACATGTTAGGCTGCTCTGGAAGGTTAGATCGCATAGCATACAGTGGGGCTGGCTGCCTGGATATAGAATTGGCCTCACGTTAGGAAGCAGAGGGTGGTGTTCGAATGTTGCTTTTCGATCTTGAGGCCTGCGACTAGTGGTGTGCCTCAAGAATTGGTGCTAGGCCCTGTTGGTGTTTATGGTTTATGTTACAGATTTAGATGAGAATGTGCAAGGCAAGAATAGTACATTTGAAGATGATAATAAAGTCGGTTGTATCGAGTGAAGAGGCTTATCAAAAATTACAGCAGGTTGTTGATCAACTGGGCAAGTAGGCTGAAGAGTAGCTAATGGAATTCAAAGTAATAAATTCAGTTTAGAGATACAACTTGGAACCAGGCTCTACAGCCCATCGAGTCCGCGCCGAACGGTGATCATCTCATACCGTAGCACAACCCTGCACGCTAGGGAAAATTTACAATCTTTTTACTGAAGCCAATTAACCTACAAACCTGTACGTCTTTGGAGTCTGGAAGGAAACTGGAGCACCCGGACAAAAACCCATGCAGGACATGGGAAGCACGTAGTCAGGATCGAACCTGGGTCTCTGGCATTGTAAGGCAGCAACACTACAGCTGCGCCACTGTGCCGCTTGTGAGACATTCGATTTTGGGAAGTCAAACGAGGGCAGGACATACACAGTGGGTGCTAGGGCCATGGGGAGTGTTGCAGAGGGATCCAAGAATGCAGGTTCATAATTTCCTGAAAGTGGTGTCCGGTGGTAAAGAAGTCTTTTGATATATTGGATTCCATGAATCAGGGTATTGAGTGTAGAAGGTAGACACAAAAAGCTGGAGTAACTCAACGGGTTAGACAGCATTTCTGGAGAAAAGGAATAGGTGATGTTTCGGGTCAAGACCCTTCTTCAGTTTGATGACGGGTCTTGACCCAAAATGTCACCCATCCCTTTTCTCCAGGGTTGCTGTCCGACCTGTAGAGTTATATGCTTGTCCCACTTACGCACCTTTTTCGGCGACTGCCGGCACCCGTCATAGGTCGTTGCAAGTCGCCGAAAATGTTCAACATGTTGAAATTCAGCAGCGTCCAGAAGCTGCCTGAGCTTTGGCTGACTGAGGAGACTACTCACGACCATACAGGCGACACCCTGGCGACATGTCGCGTGGTGAAGCCTGTATGGTCGTGAGTAGTTGCCCAAAGAGTCGTACCTTGTTCTGGTCGCCGCTGGATTTTCAACACGTTGAACAATTTCGGCGACCTGCTGCAACTATGACAGGTGCCGGCAAGTCACCGAAAAAATCGAGTAAGTTGGACAGGCCCATTACTCCAGCTTTTTGTGTCTATGTTCGGTTTAAACCAGCATCTGCAGTTCCTTCCTACATGTTCAGTGTAGAAGTTGGGACATCCTCTTACAGTTGTATGAGACGTTTGTGAGGCTGCATTTGAAGTATTGTGTTCAACTTTGACTTAGTTTAGTTTGGTTTATTACTCTCACGAGTACCGAGGTACAGTATAAAGGTTTTGTTTGCATGCTATCCAGTCAAATAAAAGACTATACAGAAATACAACCAAGCTGTCCATAGTGCACTGATAAAGTGTAAAGGGTACAATAAATAGTGCACATTCAATAAAGTCCATCTAAAGACAGTTCAAAGGTCTCCAATGAGATACATGCAAGGTCAGGAGTCGGGCCGCACTCTAGCTGATGAGAGGACCATTCAGTTGCCTGATAACAGCTTGGAAGAAACTGTACCTGAATCAGGAGTTATGCATTTTCAAACATCCATACCGCTTGCCTGATGGGAGAGGGGAGAAGAGGAAATGACTGGTCTTCATGCTATAGGAAGAATGTCATTAAATTGGAAAGAGTTCAGAGGGTGGTGGGTATATAGAATAAGCTCCCAGAGGAGGTATTTGTGGCAGGTACAATTATAAAATTTACACTATAAGACACTTGGACATGTACATGGACATGAAAAGTTTAGTGGGATATGGACAGGTGTAGATGGGCTTCCTGGTCAGCATGAACAAGTTGAGCTGAAGGGCCAGTTTCTTTGCTGTTTGAGTATGATTATGACTCATTGAAAGTTTTGTCCATGAGGGTGACATGTGTAAGGGTGTTATTGCATCAGTGGTTCGTGATTTTTGAGATTCTTCTTTCTTCTTTACTTCCTCCATTTTATCATCATCATATGAATGAGTACCGGCTTTTATGGAGATAGGCTTAAGAGGAGAATTCAATGCTTGTTGTTCCCAATGGCATACATAAAGTAGCTGCTTTAATCTTCTATCTTTGGACATTTTGCTGACATGTCTTGCCCATCTGATTTGCTGTTCGTTCAGCAATGTGTAGATGCTGGGGAGGTTTATCTGGAACAGATTCTGTGATTCTGCCTGGAATCTTGTCTTTGTCTCTTAGTATGAAGTATTCTGCACAGACAGCACATGTGAAAGTGGAGAAACTAGGAACTGCACATGCTAAAGGACTCAAAGTACTGTAGCAACTCAGCGGGTCAGCTGGCAGCTCTGGAGAACATGGGCAGGTGTTGTCCATATTTAGGTTGGAACCTTTCTTCCTGACCCCGAAACATCACCTGTCCATGTTCTCCAAAGATGCGGCCTGACCCGTTGAGTTGCTCCAACACTTTGTATCCACATGTGGCAATTGTTTAGCTGTCTTTCATTTCTGCTGGGAAGTGTTCACTTATTACAAGCAGAGAGTTAGATGGGATGACCACAGCACAGCATACTTTCTGGTTGGTCTGTGGAATATAGAATATTGAGCAGTACAGCACTGGAAACGGCCTTCAGTCCACAAAGTAAGTTCCGAACATGATGCCATGACAAATTCTAATCAGCCTGCAGACGATTCATATCCATATTAAATCCAAAGTGTTCATTACTGGATAATTTCACACACCTTGGCATCACTCTCTGAAGGTCAGTCGACATTGATGATGGAGTCAACAACAGGATGGCCACCAGGAGAACAGGTCTGAAGAAGGGTCCTAATGTGAAATGTTACCTATTCATCTTCTCCAGAGATGCTGCCTGACCCAATGAGTTACACCAGCACTGTCTATCTTTTTAACAGGATAGCAAAAGAGCAGCTCTGCTTTTGGAAGACTGGGAATGAACAGGAATCTGCCTGAAGACCAAAAAGAGATATAATTATATATGTAAACCACCAGAGGGCAGTAGAAATCACTAATCACCGATGAAAATCATAGTCTGAGCAGGCAGCAGAATAATGTTGAAAAGAAGGGTTTAGTTTACTGGGAACACAGGGAACTGTAGATGCTGAATTACGTACTGTAAAATGACACAGAGTGGTGGAGTGATTTAATGGGTCGGGCAGCACCTTTGGAAAAGGTGGATATGAGACGTTTCCGGTGGGGACCCTTGAAGGGTCCATTCAAATGTCCCAACCTGAAACATCACCTATCCATGTTCTCCAGAGGTGCTACCTGACAAACTGAGTTACTCCACCATTTTGTGTTTTTTTAAATCTGTTGGAAATTCAGTAGGACCTGGGAACAGATGCAGCTGCCATGTGTGTTCCAGCCAGAGGAACTAAGACATGAGGAGTTGAGTTGATGAGGGGTTAAAGCCTAAATGATGATAGCTATTTGATCTGCCAACATGTATTAGATTGTTTCCCTCACCAACAATGCTCTGGAGATGATTCTACACAGGGCACGTGGAGTTGGAATGGTGGGATGCTGTGATTGTGATAGTGTGGGGAAGGAGGTACACTTGAGTGGGAAGAGTCAAGTCAAGAGTGCTTTATTGTCATATGCCCAAAATGGAACAATGAAATTCTTATTGGCAGCAGCACAACATGTATGTAAACATAGTACTTTAAAACCCATAATAAACAGCAAAAAAGTATATATATATATATATATATATATATACACTCGACTAAGTGGGACCGGCTGGGTCCCAACATCACATGAGAGGGCTGGTCCCCCAACGCAATATTCCACCTCTCCACCAATTCCAATATTGGTGGCCAGCGGGGGGGGGGGGGGGGGGGGGGGCTTTCTGGAGTGCTAGTACGGGTGTTGTGGGCTGAAGAGACTCGTTTCCAGAGGGCTAGTACGGACTGTGGGCTGAATGGATTCTTAGGCTGGCGGCTCAATCACTCAAGCCTGTTATGCTGGCAGCTTACTCACTCACGGCTAGTGGGCTGGCAGTTGACTCACGGCTATTCCTTGAAATTCCATTTCAAGCAGGGTGCAAGGCCACCAAATTCAAGTGCAGTTTCTTATTTCAAGTAGGGTGCAAGGTCAGCAAATTCTTGCAGAGATTGAACCATGCCCATACTTCTGAGTTTTCTAGTCCCTCCCACCAGAAGGGCATGGCCTTCGTGGCATGATTGACAGGAGAGAGAATCTCAACATTTTTAAAACACTAATAACTCTTTTATTTTTCATCAATGGGAAAAATCTTCAGCACCTGATGTGCGAAGGTGGACTGAGTAAGATGGCCAAAAATTACAGCCGTACGTGGTAGCGTTTTTTTCTAAAATCAATATAAAACACAAACAGGAAGTGATCAAGATTAGACTTTTAATTATATAGAAGGCAAAGCAACTTTAATTAGGCAAGGACACTTTAATTAGGCAAGGCAACTTTAATTGGGCAAGGCAACTTTAATTAGGCAAGGCAACTTTAATTAGGCAAGGCAACTTTAATTAGGCAAGACAGCTTTAGCATTTCCAAACCAAAGGCAACACAGCTTTAGCATTTCCAAACCAAAGGCAACACAGCTTTAGCATTTCCAAACCAAAGGCAACACAGCTTTAGCATTTCCAAACCAAAGGCAACACAGCTTTAGCATTTCCAAACCAAAGGCAGCACAGCTTTATGGGGCTTTTTCACGTGGCGAGTTGACGCAAGATGTCACCAGAGTGAAGTGGTCGTGGTCCAGCACGAGTCTCGCACGATATAACGGGGGGTAGATAAAGAGTTCCCACGGTACTCGGCATTTCTGTTATTTGTGCGAGTGACCTGTCCGTCTCCCGAGCTTTCGCGTTAAATCTTGAATGAACATCGTGAACTACACGTGACACAAATGATGTAACTTTTTTTTTCACACACTATAAATATCCTCCCTTGGTTGAATTGGCTCATTTGGAGACATGTTTTACTGTGTATGTGGGAGACACAGACAGGGCCGGTGCTAGGAAATGCGGGGCCCAATTAGAAAATTGATGGCGGTCCCCTACTCTAGAAAAGTAAAAATTTATGTATGTTTATATTTCGTGTAGTATGCTCGTCTTTAACCAAAAAAAACATTAAATGCTTGATATACTAAAATTTTGAAAAACTATATGAAAGTGTCACACATCTAATAAAATGAGCGGCACTTTGAAAGATTGAATGTGTGTGTGTGTGTGTGTGTGTTTATGAGTGTATGCGATTGTGTCTCTGTGTCTGTGTGACTGAGTGTGTGTGTTTGTGTGTATGCGTCTGTGTGTGTGCGTGCATGGCCGGCCTTAGGGGGTTTAAACGGTTTAGCGATGTTTAGAGGGCTTCAGATGGGTTCAGGTGTGTTTACAATTGTTTAGAGGGGAATAGAGGGAAATAGGGGGGCTAGAGGGGGTTTAGAGGTGTTCAGAGGGTCCCAGAGGGGTTTAGAGACGTTATAAGCCCCCCGTGAGAAATTGTATTTCTCTGAAATTGAAGATAGACATAAAGCTGGAGTAACTCAGCAGACAGGCAGCGCAGCGACTCTGGAGAGAAGACCCTTCTTCAGACCGAACTGAACTCGCGTCGGTGAGAGTACTTGTGATTGTCTGAAGAAGGGTCTCGACCAGAAACACAACCCTCTCCCCAGAGCCGCTGCCCGTCCCGCTGAGCCATCTTCAACTTCAGAGCCAAACAAAAAACACAGAGTGCTGGAGGAACTCAGCGGGCCAGGCGAATGCCTCACCAGCTGAGTTTCTCCAGCATTTTTGTCTACCACTAAACATCAATGATTCTGGGAATGCTGAGGGGACAGGGTGATAGAGAGGGAGTAGGAGAGCTAGAGAGAGACGAGACGGGGAGCGGGAGAGAGAGCGCGAGAGAAAGAGGGAGGGAGGGAGTGAGCAAAAGACAGAGAGACACAACGTGGGTCGGTAGGTGAATGACTAACCTGCACACCAGGAAGAAGCCCCTTCTCGCGGTCCGGGGCCCTCACTCATGATGGTGAGTTAAATGAAATTCTCAACGTGTCATCGATCTACATTCCTCAGTAATGTAATTGTGTTTTAAACAAGTATTAATGACGCCGCGTGAATTTTATTCAAAGGAATACGGCGTCATTAAATGAGTCTGAAGAAGGGTTTCGGCCTGAAACGTCGCCTATTTCCTTCGCTCCATAGATGCTGCTGCACCCGCTGAGTTTCCCCAGCAATTTTGTGTACCTTCGATATTCCAGCATCTGCAGTTCCCTTTTGAACACGGCGTCATTAATACTTGTTCAAAACACTATAACATTTACTGAGGAATGTGGATAGATGCAGATTCATGACATCGCATAATAAGGTGTTAACTACTTACCGTTAAGAAGTGCTAACAGCACTAGTTAACAAATCGTTTGTGTATGATGGCCGTGCAGCGGTTGTTATGCATGTTCGTTTAAAAAAAATCCGGTTGGCGAATTTAAAAAAATCTTTATTTAACAAAGAGAATTCGTATTTCCGTACGAAGTACTGAACATTAGTGCGGGGCCCCCATTAGGCGCGGGGCCTAATTGGGAGCAATCGGTCAAATCGGCTTAACGCCGGCCCTGGACACAGATGGAATGAGCACAGTACCTCGGTCTTACTGTGTGTGGGAGAGGGGGAGAAAGAGACATACACTCACAGAGGCAGAGTCTCTCAGCCTGTGTAAGAGGGAGGGAGAGAGAGAGAGAGGCACACACAAGGTGGATGTGAAATCTCACCTGCCTGTTTCAGTGACAGACACCCGCCGCCAGTAAATGAAGACACCCCCATCTGTCTCCCCCTCCTCTCCCTCGACTCCCCCACCTTTCCCTCCCAACTCCAGTCCCGTCCCGACCCCCTGGGAAACTGAATAGAGCAACAATATAGATATAGAAACATGAAACAATATAGAAACTGAATAGAGCAACATGGCAAAAACATCTCTGACACGCTTTACCCCCTTTCTTTGAGATTTTCTGGGAGCCATCTCTGCAAGTGTTCCTGTTAAAAAGATTATCCAACAATGACAATTAGGTGGGACGTCCTCGAAGGACACATGTTCCCTTGTCGATATTGAGACCACCTTTTTTACTCACCTTCTGTCCCCTCTGTCCAGCTTCCGGGTTCACCGTTCGCAGGAGTTCCCACGGTACCCGCAAGAGTTATTACGGATATCGCACTGGCCACTACGTCCATATAATGTTGCAATGCTCAACCACAAGTGTATAAGTCACTCTTGGAGAAATTCAAACTTTCTTGAATTTTCTCCCGAGTGACCAAGATACACGATTACCTGCCGTTAGCGCTACGGTGGTCCACGGTGGTCCACGAATGCCATACTGTTATCGCACGAGGTTCCCACGATGTTAAACTCTGGTTAACTCTTGCGTCAAGTCGCCCCGTGAAAAGGCCGCTTTAGCATTTCCAAACCAGAGGCAACACAGCTTTAGCATTTCCAAACTATATTTTCAAACCACATTAAGGACACTGGCAGTTCAGTAAATCCTGTACCCTACAAGTACCGTACAAGAGGCAGGCATAGCTGGGGCCCATGCGCATGCCATAGCTACGCCTTGGATTGGGAGAAATCGGAGGAGTCAAAGGAAATGTTGTTGAGCATAAGGACCAGCTCTGCTAGGCAGAGGGGGATTGGTTTGTTCTGCGGTTGGGGAAGAATTAGAACAATCATTTGACTTCAGAAAAGTAACTACTTAAAGAGTTTTTATTTTCAGGTTATAGAAAAAATTGTACTTCTTTGGCCTTACTGAATGCCATTTTCCTACTTTCAGCTAATTATACCACTATGGGCAGTTTCGGTTTGAAAGGTTGCTTGTTTGTTAATTGAGAAGCTTAATCTTTTTTTCAAATACTCTGCCAATGCCTATTTCTGGGTCTTTAATTCTTCATGCATATCATCCTAATGGATTTTCCATTCCTGCCTCTAATGGACTTTCCAAATTTTTAATATATTTCTGGCTATCTATAATTGCGACATTGCAAGTTTCTAATCAAATATAAATCATATTTGAGTTGGCAATCAATAATCAAATATGATGATATCACAATTTTTGAATTACCATACTTCATGGCAAATATGATATTTTAAAAATACAACGTGGAAACAGCGATTCGTGTACACTAGATTAAGGGCAATTTACAGGTCAATTAACCTACAATTCTGCACATCTTTAGAATGTGGAAAGAAATTGGAGCACACGTAGAAAACGTGCAAACTCTGTACAGGCAGCACCCGTGGTCAGGATTAAACTCTGGCGCTGTAAGGCAGCAACTCTACTGCTGCGCCACTGTGCCGTTCATTCTAAAAGACATATGATAAGATGATGTGTGATGAGTTATTGTGGAAAATATAAGCTCATGGTTAAGAGGTAACTGATTGGCATTGATAAAAGATTGACCGTCTAGAAGGAAACAGAATAGACATAAAGCTACTAGCTGGAGTAATTCAATGGGGCAGTTAGCATCTGTAGAAGGAAATAGACATATGATGTTTCAGGTTGGGATCCTACTTCAGACTGATGGAGTAGAGGGGAGATACCTGGTGGAAAACGTCAATGGGAAGGAGTGGGGCAAGACCTAGCAAGCGATGGGCTGGTCCAAATGAGGAGGGATTGTTTGCCGGATTAGTCAAGTGGAGCAGAGAAAGATGGAAACAATAATGAAGGCTGGAATTACAAAAGGGTGAGTCATTAGCAATGCTAAAAAAATGAAATTATTAATTGTTAGGGGAAATTAATATAATGGGGAGGTTATGTTTCATTTATGTAGGATAGTAGTTAAACCATGCCTATTTGAAGATGGACATTTGAAGCAGTTCAGAGAGGTTTTACTAAACTAATAGGTATAATGAGCAGGTTATGTTATGTGGAAAGGCTCGTATTGTATCTGCTGGAATTGAGAATAATGGGAGATGTTTTGATTGAAACATATAAGATGCAGATGGATCATGACAGGGTAGATATGGAGAGGGACTTTGGAATTCCCTGCCACAGAGGGCAGTGGAGGCCAAATCACTGGATGGATTTAAGAGAGACTTAGATAGAGCTCTAGGGGCTAGTGTAGTCAAGGGATATGGGGAGAAGGCAGGCATGGGTTATTGATAGGGGATGATCAGCCATGATCACATTGAATGGCGGTGCTGGCTCGAAGGGCCGAATGGCCCACTCCTGCACCTATTGTCTATTGTCTATTCGTCCATTGTTTTGTTCTGTAATAAGAGGTAATCTACAGAAAGCAACTTATTCAGGGCCACAGAGTAAAAGAGTTATACGATACGATACGATAGAACTTTATTTATCCCAGTAGCGAAATTGATCTGCCAACAGTCACAAGATACATGAAACAAGAAATTAAAGTGACGAGTGGAAAGGAATTGGGATATGCAAAGATTGGGGAGTTGGTGGGGGGGTGGGGGGGGTGGGGGGGGGGGGGGGGGGGGGGAAGTATGTCTTCCCCACGACAGAAGGGGGAGGAGTTGTACAGTTTGATAGCCACAGAGAAAACGGAACTCTTGAGGCGTTCTGTACTACATCTTGGTGGAACCAGTCTGTTGCTGAAGGTACTACTCAGGTTGACCTGTGTGTCATGGAGTGCATGAGCTGTATTGTCCAAGAAGGTCTGCAATTTGAGGAGTCATAAAGTCATACAGCACAGAAACAGGCCCTTTGGCCCAACTCATCCTTGCTGACCAAGATGCCCCATCTAAGCTAGTCCATTTGCCGACATTTGGCCCATATCCATTCCTAACCATGTACCTATCCAAGTGTCTTTTTAAATGCTGTTATAGTACCTCTCATTTAGAAAGATGAGAGTGGATCTTATAGAAACATATACAATTCTTAAAGGATTGGACAGGCTAGATGCAGAAAAATGTTCCCAATGTTAGGGGAGTCCAGAACCAGGGGTCACAGTTTAAGAATAATGGGTGGGCCATTTAGGACTGAGATGAGAAAGAACTTATTCACCCAAAGTGTAGTGAAACTGTGGAATTCTCTGCCACAGAAGGCAGTGGAGGCCAATTCACTGGATGTTTTCAAGGGAGAATTAGATTTAGCTCTTAGGGCTAAAGGAATCAAGGGATATGGGGAAAAAGCAGGAACGAGGTACTGATTTTAGATGGTCAGCCATGATCATATTGAATGGCGGTGCTGGCTTGCAGGGCCGAATGCGCTATTCCTGCACCTATTTTACTATGTTTCTATGTATCTATACATTGTGAATGGATTGATTGTAATCATGTATTATCTTTCTGCTGACTGGTTGGCACGCAACAAAAAGCTTTTGACTGTACCTTGGTGCATGTGACAATAAACTAAACTGAATTGATTCTCCTACCCCAGGTAAAAGACTCTCTGCATTCACCCTATCTATTTGCTTCATGATTTTATATGCCTCTATAAGGTCACTCCTTAATTGAGCAAATGGAAAAGGTATTCAGGAGACAGAAAAGCCGGAAATCTCCAAGACCGGAATGTTTCCCCCTCTACTCTCAAGCTCTGTGCCGAACAACTGGCACCGGTCTACACAGACATTTTCTCCCACTCCCTGCAAACCTGTACTGTCCCTGCCTGCTTCAAAGTCGCCACTATTGTTCCTGTAGCAAAAAAACAAGGATTACTGTTCTTAACGACTACAGGCCTGTCGCACTGACCTCTGTAATCATGAAGACCCTTGAGAGACTTGTGCTGGCCTACCTGAAAAATATCACAAACCCCCTGCTGGACCCCCTGCAGTTTGCATACCGAGCCAACAGATCTAAGTTTAAGGTCACAGTTTAAGGATAAGGGGGAAATCTTTTAGGACCGAGATGAGGAAAACATTTTTCACACAGAGTGGTGAATCTCTGGAATTCTCTGCCGCAGAAGGTAGTTGAGGCCAGTTCATTGGCTATATTTAAGAGGGAGTTAGATGTGGCCCTTGAGGCTTAAAGGGATCAGGGGGTATGGAGAGAAGGCAGTTACAGGATACTGAGTTGGATGATCAGCCATGATCATATTGAATGGCGGTGCAGGCTCGAAGGGCCGAATGGCCTACTCCTGCACCTATTTTCTATGTTTCTATGTTTCTATCAGTGGATAATCTAGGCATGCGCTTCATCCTCCAGGACCTAGACCGCCAGGGGACCTATGCAAGGATTTTGTTTGTGGATTTTAGCTCAGCATTCAACACCATTGTGCCAGAGCTACTACACTCCAAACACTCCCAGTCGACTGTGCCTGAACCCCTCTGTCAATGGATCACCAACTTCCTGACAGACAGGTAGCTCCCCCTCCCCATCAACAACACCACAGTCACATTCCTTGGAACCATCAACTCCAGGGACCTTAAATGGGAGGCCACCATCGACTCCACAGTCAAAAATGCCCAACAGAGGATGCACTACCTGCGGCAGCTGAGAAAACACAATGTGCCATAGGTAATGATGGTCCAATTTTATACTATCATCATAGAGTCTGTCCTCACCTTCCCCATCATGGTCTGGTTTGGCTCAGCCACCAGGCATGACATCCAGAGGCTGCAGCGCATCGTTCGATCAGCCGAGAAGGTTGTTGGCTGCAACATTCCCCCATCGATGAACTGTGCACTGCAAGGGCCAGGAAGCGAGTGGGTAAGATCATCTCTGACCCCTCTCACCCTGACCACAAACTCTTTGAAGCGCTTCCCTCTGGAAGGCGACTCAGGACTGTCGAAACTATCACAGCCAGACATAAAAACAGCATTTTTCCACGTGCAGTAGCTCTACTCAAAAAGCAAACGTCTGTAGCCTCCTTTTGCTCTGGTATTTTATTTAATTGTTCACATATTTAAATTATAATGTTTTATTTTTAATTGTCTACTGTATATCGTGTTGTTACTTGCGAGCAAAGCACCAAGGCAAATTCCTTGTATGTATATATACTTGGCTAATAAAATATATTCAATTCAATTCAATTCAATTAACCTCCTGCACTCCAAGAAATAAAGTCATAAAGTCTTCAGACACCACTGCATCAGCCTCTAGACCCCTTGCTGAGAATGACGTGGTCTAGTTTAGAGCAAAAGGTACAAAAAGTACCACAGAAGAGGATGAAGGGTGGTCTTATAGAGGTGTATAAAATCATGAGAGGAATTGATCAGGTGGAAGTACAGAGTCTCTTGCCCAAAGTAGGGGAATCGAGGATCAGAGGACATAGGTTCAAGGTAAAGGGGAAAAGATTTAATAGGAATCCGAGGGGTAACTTTTTCACACAAAGGGAGATAGATGGAATAAGCTGCCAGAGGCAGTAGTTGAGGCTGGGACTATCCCATTGTTTATGAAACAGTTGGACAGGTACATGGATAGGACAGGTTTGTAGGGATATGGACCAAGTGCAGGCAAGTGGGACTAGTGTAGCAGGGACATTGTTGGCCGGTGTGGGCAAGTTGAGCCAAAGGGCATGTTTCCACATGATATCACTCTATGACTATATGACTCTACGAAGAAAAACAATCAGACCAGCCACATAGAGCTTTCCTTTCGGAAGTTTTTCAACCAGTTTCATGGAACATCTATACATCTGTACTTGTGCAAACCTTGGTAAGAGAATGACTCATTTCTACCGATGATTTATCTGTGGAAATCAGTTATGGTCTTTGAATTCTGCAGCACCTCAAGGTCGTTCTTCAACAACGTCAATTATTCCACTACACAGCCTGCAGCAGCTCACTTCTTTCTCAGAGACAATTAGGCAAAGAAAAATAAACACAGTCTGTTTGGTTGGCCCATAGATTTGTGAAACGTTTACTGAATGAATACATGCAGATATGAATTTTTAACACGTAGATATTGATTATGCGGAATCATGAAATGTCACTTGTAAAGCAAGATTATAATAGTTTTAAAACTTTCTCTAGAATTTATGATATGTTAGTTTGCTTGTCTCGTTACTCTGCCTAGTGGGATACCGTTTTGGTTTTCTGTAGTCTGAGTAGTCTAGTTTAGTTTAGTTTATCGTCAAGTGTACCCAGGTACAGTCAAAAGCTTTTTTCTTGCGTGGTATCCAGTCAGCAGAAAGACTATACATGATTACAATCAAGCACCCCTCAGTGTAGAGATACAGGATAAAGAGAATAACGTTTAGTGCAAGATAAAGTCCAGAAAAAAATGATTAAAGATAATCCGAGGGTCTCCAATGAGGTAGATGATAGCTCAGGACCACTCTCTAGTTGGTGATAGGATGGTTTAGTTGCCTGATAACAGCTGGGAAGAAACTGGGAATCTAGCAATCGGATCCAAAAACATCTCATTTTCACATTGTTGTTGTCAAAGTAAATTCATAATCATGCATTTGCTGAATCTTATATCAATCTGCCTGAGGACTAAGTGTTTGGAAGTTCATAAATTCATAAGTTACAGGAGCAAAATTAGGCCATTCGGCCCATCAAGTCTACTCTGCCATTCAATCACAGCTTCAGACCACTGTAATGTAACTGAAATAAATTTGCATTAGGTGAGAAATAGTAGTTGGTAGACTGATGGGACTGAAGGCTGATAAATCCCCAAGGCCTGATGGTTTGCATTCCAAGGTAGTCAAGGGGTTGGCTCTAGGCATCGTGGACACATTAATATTTTCCAATGTTCTATAGATTCAGGATCAGTTCCAGTGGATTGGAGGGTAGCTAATGTTATCCACTTTTCAAGAAAGGAGCGAGAGAGAAAACAGGGAATTATAGACCAGTTAGCCTGACAGCGGAGGTAGGGAAAATGCTGGAGTAAAATATTATATAAGTAATAACGGCGCAGTAATGGATAGCAGTAAAAGGATTGGTCCAAGTCAGCATAGATCTATGAAGGGGAAATCCTGCTTGACTAATCTGGAATTTTTTGAGAATGTGACAAGTAAATTGGATGAAGGAGAGCCAGTGGATGTAATGTATCTGGACTTTCAGAAAGCCTTTGATAAGGTCCCATAAAGGAGATTAGTGGGCAAAATTAGAGCACATGGTAATGCGGGGAGGTTATTAACATGGATAGAGAATTGGTTGGAAAAACAGGAAACAAAGAGTAGGAATAAGCGGATCCCTGTCAGTGGCGAGTGCGGTGCCGCAAGGCTCGGTGCTGGGGCCACAACTATTTATAATATATATTAATGATTCAGGTGATGGGATTAAAAGTAACACCAGCAAATTTGCAGACGACACAAAGCCTGGTGGCAGTGTGAACTGCGAAGAGGATGCTAGGAGGTTGCAGGGTGACTTGGACAGGTTGAGTGAGTGGGCAGATGCATGGCAGATGCAGTATAATGTAGATAAATGTGAGGTTATCCACTTTGGCGTCAAGAACAAGGAGGCAGATTATTATCTCAATGGTGTCAGATTAGGAAAAAGGTAAGTGCAATGAGACCTGGGTGTCTTTGCATACCAGTCACTGAAAGTAAACATGCAGGTACAGCAGGCAGTGAAGAAAGCTAATGGCATGTTAGCCTTCATAACAAGAGGATTTGAGTACAGGAGTAATGTGGTCCTTCTGCAGTTGTACAGGGCCCTGGTAAAACCACATTTGGAGTATTGCATGCAGTTTTGGTCTCCTAATTTGAGGAAGGACATCCTTGCTATTGAGGCAGTGCAGCATAGGTTCATGAGGTTAATCCCCGGGATGGCGGGATTGTCATATGAGGAAAGATTGGAAAAACTGGGCTTGTATTCACTGGAATTTAGAAGGATGAAGGGATCTTGTAGAAATGTATAAAATTATAAAATGACTGGACAGGCTAGATGCAGGAAAAATGTTCCCAATGTTGGGGAAATCCAGAATCAGTCTAAGAATAAAGGAGAGGCTATTTAAAACTGAGATGAGAAAAACTTTTTCAGAGAGTTGTGAATTTGTGGAATTCTCTGCCACTGAATGTAGTAGAGGCCAACTCACTGGATGATTTTAAAAGAGTTAGATAGAGCTCTAGGGGCTAGCGGAATCAAGGGATATGTAGAGAAGGCAGGCACGGGTTACTGCTTGTGGATGACCAGGCATGATCGCAAGGAATGGTGGTGCAGGCTTGAAGGGCTTAATGGCTTCCTCCTGTTCCTATTTTCAATGTTTTTCTATGTTTCTATCTTGAGAAACTCTGATAAATAAGATAGGTGAAATTGTGCAATCCACAAGGGACCGTAGTTGTGCTGTAATACTGATGATGGGATGTAGTAGCACGAGAAGGTGACTAAATCTTTCATGTTTCCATCCCATAAAACTCTGTGACAAATTGCACTCTGCCAGTGGCCTAATAAAGTAACCCTATACTTTTTCCTACTGGTAGCATACACATATCACAAGGAAAAAACAATTGCCAGGACTCGAGGGTCCGAGCTATAGGGAGAGGTTGAGCAGGGTGAGACTCTATTCCTTGGAGCGCAGGAGGAGTGATCTCATAGAGGTGAAGAAAAATCTTGAGAGGTATAGATCGGGTAGATACACAGAGTCTCTTGCCCAGAGTAGCAGAATCGAGGACCAGTGGACATAGGTTTAAGGTGCAGTGGAAAATATTTACCAGGAATCTGATGGTAATCTGATCGTTCCATACACCCAAAGGGTGTATTTCACACAAAGGGTGGTGGGTGTATGGAACAAGTGGTCAGAAGAGGTAGTTGAGGCAGGGACTATCCCAACGTTTAAGAAACATTTAAACAGGTACATGGATAGGACAGTTTTGGAGGGATAGGGGCAAAATGCAGGCAAGTGGAACTAGTGTAGCTGGGACATGTTGGCTGGTGTGGCCAAGTTGGGCCAAAGGGCCTGTTTCCATGCTCTATGACTATGACTAATTCTGCTGGCCATAGGGTGTGTACTTGGATGACAACAGTTTTTGACTGGCAATAGTGTCATAAGTAGTTAAACTAATGCCTGTTTTGATGATGAAATGAGTCTTCAGATTAATGCCTCCAGGTGACTCTGATGGCTGATGAGTTTATTCCTTTCCCGTCTCCATTCTTGAAATATTGGATTTGAAAGGTTCATTGCCCTGTGGTATTCCAGCAATCTCTAAATAGGTTCCAATGCCAATAAAAACACACTAATGAAGCTCTCAAAAACAATGAGTGGTTTATACAGTATCTGGATGTCGATATAGTCATTATTATGGTCTAGCAACGAAGCCAAAACAGCTCAAATGTGAAACATAACACGGTACAGAAAATAATATGATTTTTAAGAGAAAACACTTGAAAAATATAAAACATCTAGGCCATTTACATGTTTCCTTTTCATTCTTTACAAAAATTAAATAGAAAATAATTTGAATTTATATTTCAAGGTGGTTAAAAATGCTTTAAGAAGAATGAGCTTTCTTGTTGAGCCCCAACACTGTTCCAATAAAGGCAAAAGTAACAGCCAGCGTGCTATAAACAGGTTTGAGATAATTGATCAGCTCATTATTTTTTGGCCAAAGGATTAATATTGACCAGAAAATCCTCTTTTCCCTCCACAAATATTGTCATGCAATCTTTTAGGTTTAGTAGGGACTTGCAGATTATTGTTGGGGTCAGTTTATTAAAAAAGGACCATTAACCAGCAGCTTGTCAGCACAAACTTGCAACTAATTAGAACCTCGACAGAATTGATCCCTTTATGGTGTCATTGTGCTTGGCACCTCCTATATACCCTACATAGATAAGGAAGCCTGTTTTTCAGCAGCGTATTCTGTGTGAAAGCTGTTAGTTGAATGCCCGGTTTCTTTTGTCTGCAAGTTATGTTCAGTCTTTAGTCTTTTAGTTGTAATTCCATGGTTTTTTGTTTTGTTTGTTATGATATGTAGTTTTTAGTCTTCAGATAATTTAATGCTTTGCTCAGATGCCATATAACCTTTGTGCCTGAAGAAAAAGATTTAAACGCACGGTGGCGCAGCGGTAGAGTTGTTGCCTTTCAACGCCGGAGATCCGGGTGCGATCCCGACTATAGGTGCTGTATGTATGAAGTTTGTATGTTCTCCCCGTGACCGCGTGGGTTTTTTCCAAGATTTTAGGTTTCCTCCCACACTCTAAAGACGTACAGGTATGTAGGTAAATTGGCTTAGTATAAGTGTAAATTGTCTTCAGTGTGTGTAGGATACTGTTAAGGTGCGGGGATCGCTGGTCGTTATGGACTCGGTGGGCCGAAGGACCTGTTTCCATGCTGTATCTCTAAACTAACCTCAAGTAAAGCTACAATTGGACTCAGAAAATCATTGAGAATTCAGTGATCCTACAGGTTTATTATTGTCACGTGTACCGAGGTACAGGTATGTAGGTAAATTGGCTTGGTATAGGTGTAAATTGTCCTTGGTGTGTGAAATGCTTTGTTTAGTTTAGCTTAGAGAAATAGTGCAGAAACAGACCCTTTGGCCTACCGAGTCCGTGCCAACCAGCGATCCAACACACTAACATTATCGTACACACTCTAGTGACAATTTACACATATACCAAGCCAATTACCCTACAAACTTGTACGTCTTTGGAGTGTGGGAGGAAACCAAAGATCCCGGAGAAAACCTACGCAGGTCAAGGGGAGAATGGACAGGCAAAGTGCCATCAAATGCTCATCATATGTTAACCCAACCATTCCTGGGATCATTCTTACAATACAATACAATACAATACAATACAATACAATACAATACAATACAATACAATACAATACAATACAATACAATACAGTACAATACAATACAATACAATACAATACAATACAGTACAGTACAATACAATACAATACAATACAGTACAATACAGTACAATACAATACAATACAATACAATACAGTACAGTACAGTACAATACAATACAATACAATACAGTACAATACAGTACAATACAATACAATACAATACAATACAGTACAGTACAGTACAATACAATACAATACAATACAATACAATACAGTACAGTACAATACAATACAATACAATACAGTACAATACAGTACAATACAATACAATACAATACAATACAATACAGTACAGTACAATACAATACAGTACAATACAGTACAATACAATACAATACAATACAATACAATACAGTACAGTACAATACAATACAATACAATACAGTACAATACAGTACAATACAATACAATACAATACAATACAGTACAATACAATACAGTACAGTACAATACAATACAATACAATACAATACAATACAGTACAATACAGTACAATACAATACAATACAATACAGTACAATACAGTACAATACAATACAATACAATACAATACAATACAATACAGTACAATACAATACAATACAATACAATACAATACAGTACAGTACAATACAATACAATACAATACAATACAATACAGTACAATACAGTACAATACAATACAATACAATACAGTACAATACAGTACAATACAGTACAATGCAATACAATACAATACAGTACAATACAATACAATACAGTACAATACAGTACAATACAATACAATACAATACAATACAATACAATACA
This sequence comes from Amblyraja radiata, assembly GCF_010909765.2. Classification (NCBI taxonomy): domain Eukaryota; kingdom Metazoa; phylum Chordata; class Chondrichthyes; order Rajiformes; family Rajidae; genus Amblyraja; species Amblyraja radiata. Next base: position 61,347,439 of record NC_045959.1, read on the forward strand.
ATACAATACAATACAGTACAATACAATACAATACAATACAATACAATACAGTACAGTACAATACAATACAATACAATACAATACAGTACAGTACAATACAGTACAATACAATACAATACAATACAGTACAATACAGTACAATACAATACAATACAATACAATACAATACAGTACAGTACAATACAATACAATACAATACAATACAATACAGTACAATACAGTACAATACAATACAATACAATACAGTACAATACAGTACAATACAATACAATACAATACAATACAATACAGTACAGTACAATACAATACAATACAATACAATACAATACAATACAATACAATACAATACAATACAGTACAATACAATACAGTACAATACAGTACAATACAATACAATACAATACAATACAATACAATACAATACAATACAATACAGTACAATACAATACAATACAAATTTATTCGTCACATGCACCAACTAAGGCACAGTGAAATGAATTTGCCATGCAGCGATACAATTGATAAAGAACACACAATACACAATAGAATTCAACACAAACATTCACCACATCATTCTCCACTGTGGTGGAAGGCAACAAAGTTCAGTCAGTCCTCCTCCTTTGTTCATTCGTGGTTGGGGCCATGAACCCTCTGTAGTTGCCACAACGGATGGCCAGGTCTACAGACCCTCTCATCAGGATGATCGAAACTCCGACTTCAGGACAGCCGAACACACTCCACGGCCTGGAGTGCCCGAATCGGCCACCCTCCCACCTTGGCTTCAGGATGTTATAGGGCGTAGGCCGGCGGTTGGAGCTCTTCTCTGGCAATCCCCGGCAAGGAATCCCAGGCTCCGGAAGTTAAGTACACGCCACGTCTGGGGCTAGAAGCTCCTCAGACCACAGTCCTCACGATGCCAAAGTCACCAGGCCAGCGATCGGAGCACTCCTTTCTGGCTCGCCTGCTCCGCGATGGAAAAATCCTTACTGCGCCCGCTGCTGAAGCTCCAGGCCCGACTCCGGGAAAGACCGCTCCAATCCAAGCTGCCAGACCGCGAGAGAGGAGGCAGAGAAACAACACGGAAAATGTCGCCTCTCCATTGAGGAAGCAAATGAAAAACGGTTTCCCCCTTTTCCCCCCCACCAACCCCCCACACAAGACACACTGAGAGACACTAAAACAAACATTTGGACATCTTGTAAGCCTGCACCAGCCCCTCACCAATGCCAGCACATCCTTCCTAATAAATGCAGCCCAAAACTGCTGACAATACTCCAATCTTGGCGTGACCAGTGGCCTAACATCGTGGAGCTTGCAGCCTCTTGTTTGGGACTTCCCTTTGGATCCCTTTGCCAGGGGTTGGCCTTTGGTGCTCCAACCTGCGGGAGCTGCGGAATTTAACATTGTGAAGCTCGTGGTCCCTGGTTAGAGACCGACTTTGGGGACTCCAAGACCCCGGAGTTTCGACCACCCCGATGTGGGAGCTTAGACCGCCCCGACGAGGGAGCTCCATCACCGGCTGCGTATGGTTCGATTCCCCCGACCGCGGGAGGAAAAAGAGGAAAGAAGGTAAGACTTTATTGCCTTCCATCACAGTGGGGAAAGTGGAGGAGCCGCTGTGGTGGAATTTTTTATGTAGTTGTGTGTCTTGTTACTTTTTTGGTATGACTGTATGGCAAACCAAATTCCCCGTATGTTGCAAAACATACTTGGCTAATAAATTCTGATTACGATTATGATTACAAAGTATCAGCATTACATCCCTGTTTTTATATTCTCAAAGAAAAGTCAGAACCATCAATTAAAGCCTTCACAGACAGTGTACATGACAATGAACAATTGGACAGAACACTCTAAATCATGAAAAGAAAAGCATCAATTTCACCCACTACTTTGATCGAGTTTCTTTAAAAATTAACTGGGACCAGTACAGAATGTTACACATAGATAGATTACTTAGGGAGGAAGAACTGCTGTCTTATAGAAAGAAAAATTATGGATTTCACTACCATCAAAATGGCACCGTCCAGTGGCTTTTGCACTGATCTTGCCAAATTTCAAGCAGGTCCACAGGATAGAATTGCCTGCAAGCACGGAAATATTACAACTCTGTGTAGGAAGGAACTTCAGGTGCAGGTATAAACTGAAGATAGACACAAAATGCTTCAGTAACTCAGTAACAGGCAGTATTTCTGGAGAGAAGGAATGGGTGATGTTTCGGGTCTCGAGCTGAAATGTCCCCCATTCCTTCTCTCCAGAGATGCTGTCTAATATGACTACTCACGCTTCCAGCATCTCCTGAGCTTTAACTGGGCATAGCCAGGCACGGAAATCGCTGTCAAAACATGAGGGACACACAATTTCTTGGCAGGTGCGCATACACACACGCGAGGTTTCGGCCGTGGGCCCTATGGCCAGTAACATCGGCAACTTACCTGGTTGGTGACCGACTCTGAACTCCAGCAACAGCAGCTTCATCCGCCCCGAATTGTGGGGCTTCAATCAGCCCACTCATGGGGCCTTTCATCGCCCACATCCGGAGCCTCGACCCCAGGGCAGTGGAAGATCCCGAGGTCGAATTTAAGCTGCGTCGGGCGATGAAAAGCCCCGCGATCGGACCGATTCAAGCTCCGCTCTGATCTTTGCTCCATTGACGTCTCCCTCCTCCTATCCTCAGTCCCACCCCTCTACTTCTGCCTCTGACTGACACCTCCCTCCTCCAGTCAGTGCGCTGAATCATCATGGTCCCCCCCCCCACTGCTGACTGACGTCCCTCTTGTCCAATCGGCGTCCTCGATCATCAGTCCCACCCCACTGTCTCGTGGAAAGCGGAGATTTTTAACAGCTTTTTTTTCACAGAGTTTTAAAATCCGGATTACAAAAAATGGGGGGGGGGGGGGGGGGGGGGGGGTGGGATCATCCTGTCCCCCCTGGGATTTCCGCACCTGGGTGTAGCGATGAAAATCATCTCTACAGATCAATCTTAATGTAAAACTTTAAAGAGGACTGTAAATAGTGAATTTATACCCCCATGCTCACTGGTGGAAAATCAAGCATGAAGAGGACTGAGTTTGGTTATAATCTGTTGCTTTTTGTTTCAGCCATTTAGAAAGATTAGTTTTTATATGAGATCCTGAGAGAGGTTGCAGCTCAAAGAACTATATCCTGTATTTCTCTAGAGAAATAAGGGTTTGTTGGGATGGAAAACAAGCATGAGCAGATTTGTACATGTTTTTTCACTGCGTACTTAGTGCAGAGTATCACATTATGATAGGAATCGTCATCTAACAATACATTTTCCACTTCTATATTATGCTTTCTACGTTGATTAGCGTCCAATAATTCATTTGAAGGACAGTTACATATCATGATGATTGTCTAATTCCATTTATACCTCACGATGCCTTAGCAAGGCCAGCAGCATAATCAAGGACTAGTCGCAGCCTGACTACTCCCTCTTCTCCCCTTTCCCATCAGGCAAAAGGTGCAGAAGTGTGAAAATGCACACCACCAGATTCAGGGACAGTTGCTTCCCAGCTGTTATCAGGCAACTGAATCAACACAACCAGAGAGCAGTGATACAAGATACAAGATACAAGATACATTTATTTGTCACATGTGCCAGATGGCACAGTGAAATGTGATTACCATACAGCCATACAATAAAAATAAAGAACACGATAGAGTTCAACATAAAACATCCCCACACAGCAGAATCAAAGTTTCCCACTGTGAGGGAAGGCACCAAAGTCAGTCATCTTCCTCTAATGTTCCCCAATGTTCACCCAGTGGTCGGGGCCTCCCCGAGCCCTGCGCAGTCGCCACTACGGGTGGCCCGATGTTCAGGCCCGCTCGCCGGGGTAATGTAAGTCCGATGTCGGGGCTGGGGGACATCCTCAGCAGCCTGGACATCAGAGTCGGCCACCTCCTATCGGAGTCCGCGGCTCCCAAAGTCCGCAGGCCGCTCTGAGCGGAGACGCAATGCTGGCAGCCCTCGGCAAAGGGCCCCAGGACTCCACGATAACGGTCAGTGCCGCCCGTGTTGGGAGCTCTCCCAAACCGCAGCTCCACGATGTTGGAGCAGCGGGCCAACGCTCCGGAGCTCCAAACGGCGATCCAGGTAGGCATCGCCCGCTCCGTGGTGAATTCAGCGCTGCACCGCCGCTGTTGCAGCTCTGGTCCGGTTCCTGGTCCCCGGCAGGAAAGGCCGCTCCGATCCAAGTGGTAGGCGATGAGGAGGGGGGGCGAGGACGCGATTCGGAGAAATAGTCGGGTCCCGCCAGGAAGCGACTGGGAAACAGTTTCCCCCTTACCCAACCCCCTCCCCCACATAGAAAAGTTAAAGTTTCCCACAAAAACAAACTTTAAATTGACTAAAATCTTTTAAAAAGATTGAAAAGACAAACAGGCAGTAGGCAGAGGCTGCCGTCAATGCGGCGTGAACTACTATCTACCTCTTTGATGTCCCTCGGACTATCCTTGATCGGACTTTGCTGGCTTTCCTTTGCACTAAACGTTATTCCCTTATCATGTATCTGTACACTGTAAATGGATTGATTGTAATCATGTATTGTCTTTCTGCTGACTGGTTAGCATACAACAAAATGCTTTTAACTGTACCTCCGTACACGTGACAATAAACTAAACTGAACTAATTCAGAATAATTAGATTCTGTTTGCAAATCAGGATTAAGTAGATTAATAAAGTTGTAAAGTTCCACCATAATATTATATACAATGAAGTCTCTTAATCCTATCTGGACAAATGAAGTGCTTAGCATGCAGTTTATGACAAATTCTGCTGGTGTTTTTAATATATAATTCAGCTCATATTACATGTTTGGCATTAGAAAATGAAAGGATATCTTGTTAAGTAGATATAAATGGATAATATTGTTTGAGTGTTAGATCTGGACCATGAATTTTGCATGGAGTTTTAAGGCTGAAAGTAAATCTGGATTTTAAATGTATTGGGCTTGTATGTGCATAATTTCACGAATGCTGTGCCATACTTGAAGATAGCTGTTTGATAAATCTCTGCTGCTCTAACCTGCAGGCATTTTAAACCTATGATGAATTGAATTAAAGTCCCTCCAACGTACGAGGCATCACTGTAATTCATGTGTACAAAAGCCTCATTGGCATTACCTATATCACCAGGGTTTGACAGGAACAAAACTGATGCATTGAAATTCAATGCTGCAGCGATTTAGAACAAAATGGGCAGTATTGGTTGATGTTTCTAGATGTTCTAACAAACAGTAATGCTGAATGATAACATCATTGCTTGCTGGAAAGTACCGAAGATTTATCTTAAATGCTTAGGGGCTTAAAATCCACAGATACCTGGTTCATGATGCATCTGGCCAGCAGATCATGCTAAAAATTCCAGATTCAATAGACATCTCTTAATAGGATGTCAACACTGTGGCACGGTGGACTAGCGGTAGAGTTGTTGCCTTACAGCGCCAGAGACCCGGGTTCGATTTCTGATTATGAGTGCTATCTATATGGAGTTTGTACGTTCTCCCCATGTCCTGCGTGGGGTTTTTCCGAGATTTTCGGATTTCATCCCACACTCCAAAGACGCACAGATGTGTAGGCTAATTGGCTTGGTATAAATATAAATTGTCCCTAGTGTGTGTAGGATAGTATTAATGTGTGGGGATTGTTGGTCGGTGTGGATTTGGTGGGTCGAAGGGCCTGTTTCCATGTTGTATCTCTAAACTAAACTAAACTAAACCTTGGTTACATTGGATGCATGGTCAAAGGTTTGTAGAGCCTTTCATTGATTCCCATGAAACATGAGATGGCTAATGGTGGCCATGGTATCTCCTTTAATTTGCTTTTAATATAAGTTCCTAGAAGAGATCCAATCTTGGGCAACAAAAATAAGGTGAACAATATAGAATACCAAGAAGAAGGATGATTCAAGTTTAGTTTAGTTTATTGTTACACGTACCAAGGTACAGTGAAAAGCTTTTTGTTGCCTGGTAACCAGTCAGCGGAAAGACTATATATGATTACAATAGAGCCGTCCACAGTGTGCAGATACATGATAAAGGAATAACATTTAGTGCAAGATGACGTTCAGTAAAATCTGATCATTAATAGTCTGAGGGTCTTCATTGAGGTAGATAGTAGCTCAGGAGCGCTCTCTAGTTGTTGGTAGGGTGGTTCAGTTGCCCGATGACAGTTGTGAAGAAACTGTCTCTGAATCTGAAGATACACAAAATTGCTGGGGAAACTCAGCGGGTGCAGCAGCATCTATGGAGCGAAGGAAATAGGCGACGTTTCGGGCCAAAACCCTTCTTCAGACTGATGGGGGGTGGGAGAAAGAAGGAAAAGGGGAGGAGGGGGAGGAGCCCGAGGGCGGGCGGATGGGAGGGTGGGAGGAGACAGCTAGAGGGTTAAGGAAGGGGAGGAGACAGCAAGGGCTAGCAAAATTGGGAGAATTCAATGTTAATGCCATAAGGACGCAAGGTCCCCAGACGGGATATGAGGTGCTGTTCCTCCAATTTCCACTGTTGCTCACTCTGGCAATGGAGGAGACCCAGGACAGAGAGGTCGGATTGGGAATGGGAGGGGGAGTTGAAGTGCTGAGCCACCGGGAGTTCAGGTAGGTTTTTGCGGACTGAGCGGAGGTGTTCGGCGAAACGATCGCCCAACCTACGCTTGGTCTCCCCGATGTAAATCAGCTGACATCTAGAGCAGCGGATGCAGTAGATGAGGTTGGAGGAGATACAGGTGAACCTCTGTCGCACCTGGAACGACTGCTTGGGTCCTTGAATGGAGTCGAGGGGGGAGGTGAAGGGACAGGTGTTGCATTTCTTGCGGTTGCAACGGAAAGTGCCCGGGGAGGGGGTGGTGCGGGAGGGAAGGGAAGAATCGACGAGGGAGTTGCGGAGGGAGCGGTCTTTGCGGAAGGCAGACATGGGGGGAGATGGGAAGATGTGGCGAGTGGTGGGGTCACGTTGGAGGTGGCGGAAATGGCGGAGGACTATGTGTTGTATTTGGCGGCTAGTGGGGTGAAAGGTGAGGACCAGAGGGACTCTGCCCTTGTTGCGAGTGCGGGGATGGGGAGAGAGAGCAGTGTTACGGGGTATGGATGAGACCCTGGTGTGAGCCTCATCTATGGTGGCGGAGGGGAATCCCCGTTCCCTGAAGAACGAGGACATTTCCGATGCCCTGGTGTGGAATGTCTCATCCTGGGAACAGATGCGGCGTAGGCGGAGGAATTGGGAGTAGGGGATGGAGTCTTTACAGGGGGCAGGGTGGGAAGACGTGTAGTCCAGATAGCCATGTGAGTCAGTGGGTTTGTAATGTATGTCGGTCAGGAGTCTGTCCCCTGCGATGGAGATGGTGAGGTCAAGGAATGGTAGGGAAGTGTCGGAAATCGTCCAGGTGTATTGGAGTGCCGGATGGAAGTTGGTGGTGAAGTGGATGAAGTCAGTCAGTTGTGTGTAGGTGCAGGAGGTGGCCCCAAAGCAGTCGTCAATGTAACGGAGGTAGAGGTCGGGGATGGGGCCCTGGTACGTCTCGAACAAGGATTGTTCAACGTACCCGACAAAGAGGCAGGCGTAGCTGGGGCCCATGCGTGTGCCCATAGCTACGCCTTGTGTTTGGAGGAAATGGGAGGAGTCAAATGTGAAGTTGTTGAGGGTGAGGACCAACTCCGCTAAGCGGAGGAGGGTGTCAGTGGCTGGGTATAGGTTGCTCCTCTGGTCGAGGAAGAACCGGAGGGCTCCGAGGCCATCCTGGTGGGGGATGGAGGTGTAGAGTGACCGGACATCCATGGTGAAGATGAGGGGGTGAGGGCCCAGAGAGTGGAATGCGTGGAGGCGGCGGAGAGTGTCTGAGGTGTCTAGAACATAGGTGGGGAGGGATTTGACCAAGGGGGATAGGATGGAGTCAAGGTATGTGGAGATGAGTTCGGTGGGGCACGAACACGCAGAGACAATGGGTCTGCCGGGAGAACCGGGTTTGTGGATTTTGGGGAGAAGGTAAAAACGGGCCGTGCGGGGCTGGGGAACGATGAGGTTGGAAGCTTGGTCGGGCAGGGCGTGGGAATTGATGAAGTCGGTGATGGTGCTAGAAATGGTGGCCTGGTGCTCGTCAGTGGGGTCATGGTCCAAGGGTAAGTAGGAGGAGGTGTCCGAGAGTTGGCGCGTGGCCTCATCTTTGTAGAGATCAACGCGCCAGACTACCACGGCACCTCCCTTGTCGGCTGGTTTGATGACCCAATCTGGGTTTTTGCGGAGTGATTCAATCGCAGTGCGTTCAGAGGGGGAAAGATTAGAGTGAGACAGGGGAGTGGAGAAGTTGAGGCGGTTGACGTCGCGGCGGCAGTTCTGGATAAAGAGTTCCAGAGCCGGGACTTTATGAGGGGGGTTCCACGAGGAGGGGGTGCGTTGGAGATGGGAAAAGGGGTCATCATTGGGGGGCGAGGACTCCTTCCCATGGAAGTGCGCTGTGAGGCGGAGACGACGGTAGAAGCGCTCTAAGTCATGGTGGGCACGGAACTCATTGAGATGGGGACGGAGGGGGACAAAGGTAAGACCTCTGCTGAGGACAGACCGTTGGGTGGTGGAGAGGGGGAGGTCGGGGGGGATGGTGAACACCCGGCAGGGGTGGGAGTTGGGGCCAGAGGAAGGCAGGTGGGTAGACTGGGGACGGGGCGAAGTGTGGGGGGGGGGGTTGTGGGTGTTGGAGGAGTGGTGGGTGGTCAGGGTGTGGGGGGGAGAGAGGGCTGTAATGTGGGTGGGGAAGAGCGGGGGTGACATGGTTGGGGGGGGGATGGGGGAGGGTCAGTGGAGCAGCCACTGAGGTTAGCAAGGCTGGGCAGACGGGCGCTAGGACCCGGTGGAGTTAAGTCCAGATGAGTGGGAGTAAGCAGCGTGGAGGCTGCAGGCCCAGTGCAGAGTCCAGGCTCCAGGTAAGGCGACGGCTGTGGGTTGCTGGAGGGGGGTGGATTGGGGCGGGTCACCGGACCCGATGGTCGGAGTCCAGTGGCGCGGGTCAACGGACCCGATGGTCAGAGTCGAGTGGCGCGGGTCACCGGACCCAATGGTCGGAGTCCAGTGGTGACACTTGAAGCAGTTCTGGTCGCCCAGTTTTAGGAAGGATGTCATTAAATTGGAAAAGGTGCAGAAGTCATTCACCAGGACATTACCTGGACTAGCGGGCTTCAGTTATAGCCAGATGATGGATAGGCTGGGACATTTTACTTTGGGGCATAGAATGGCAAGAGATGAGATTATTGAGGTGTGTCAGATCATGAGGGGCATGGATAAAGAGGCCGTTCAGAAGGCTAGGGGATTAAAAAAAAAAGAGGGCATAGGCTTAAGAAAAGAGGAGAGAGATTTAAGTGGGTCAACAGGGGCAACGTTTTCATTCAGAGGATAGTCCGTATTTTGAAATAAATGCTAGTGGAAGCTTTTGAAGCAGATACAATAAAGGCTTTTATAAGACATTTTGACAGATAAATGGAGAGGAAGATATTTGGACATATATGTTTGGAGGTCTACAGGCCAAATGCAGGTAAATGGGACTAGCCCAGTGTGCCAACGGTTGGCATGGAAAAGCTAGGCTGAAAGGCCTGTCTCTATGTGACTCTCAGGTAGGCATGGTAGCAGTAATTGATCTACCCATGTCCTTTTTTAAGGCACATTCTTTCCATATACTCTTGTTGGTAAGGCCTTCAGCAGAGTGGTTTTGTTTTGTTTATTTTATTTTAGTTACGTTTAGAGATACTGCACGGAAACAGAAACAAAGCCCGCACCGACCAGCTATCCCCGTACACTTACACTATCCTACATACCAGGGACAATTTACAATCTTTACTGAAGCCAATTAACATACAAATCTGTATGTCTTTGGAGTGTGGGAGGAAACTGGAGCACCTGGGGAAAACCCACGTGGTCAAAAGGAGAACGTTCAAAGTCTGTACAAAGTACGTAGTCAGGATCGAACCCAGGTCTCTGGTGCTGTAGGACAGCGACTCTACTGCTGCGCCACCATGCCGCATAATGAGTTCTTACCAGTACGACATCTTTCTTCAAGACAATAGCAGACAAGGATAAGTCTTCTGGGACCAAATTATAGAGGGTGTATTCTGCTAGGTTGAGAAACTACTCACAACTAAGTCCAAATATTGGAGGGAAGCCAAGGATTGCGTAGGTGGTAATACATCGGTAAAGGGTTTTTGCTCATTATTTTTGTCATAAAATTGTATTTGCCTTCAATGGACCTGAGGCTTCTCAATTATTGAATAATATATCATTAAAAAATATATAAATATCCAGTATTTCCCCATGAATCTAAAAAATGGTGCAGATTAATTTAACAGTGGGGTCAATGCCTGAACAGATTGGATCTTGCCCATTCCAGAGCCAGATTATGCTGGTGCACCATTTATGTTTGATAAGTAGGTGAATAGCGTACCATTTTCAATCATGGTAGCCCTACAATCAGTTATTGGCTATAATTAGGGCCGTCTAAATACAAGAGCCAACAACTCCTCCAGAAGATCATAAATAATGAAAATTGATCAGAATAAGATTATGACCTGTGCAAATTCTCCGCAGTGTAGGATATTGCACAGGGCAGCATGGTAGCGTAGCAGTAGAGTTGTTGCCTTACAGCACCAGGGATCCGTGTTCAATCCTGACTACGGGTGCTGTCTGTACGGAGTTTGTATATTCTCCCCGTGACCTGCTTGGGTTTTCTCCAGGATCTCAGGTTTTCTCCCACACTCCAAAGATGTATAGGTTTGTAGGTTAATTGGCTTGGTATAATTGTAAATAGTCCCTACTCTGTGTAGGATAGCGCCAGTGTGCATGGATCGCTGATCGGCGGGGAATTGGTGGGCGGTTGGGCCTGTTTCAGTGCTGTATCTCGAAGCTATAAGTGCTTGAAAACGTACACAGATATTAATGCTGGGAAGTAAAAAGAAATAAACTGACTGAGATCGAGATGCAGTCGGGAAATAGCGCATACATTGTAACTAACCCAGAAAAATCCGTCTGGGCAATTCCAAGTTGTCACAAATAATTTCTAATTAAGGCAGATAAAAGTCCACACATTCAATAATGAAATGTGTCACACCATTGAATTCTAGGGATAATTTATGTCCCATATCAAAAGCTGAGTGAACAAGACAGTAAGTGAGAGTCACAAGAGACTGCTGATGCTGGAATCTTGAGCAAAATGTAAAGTGCTGGAGGAACTCAGCAGTGGATGTGTGGAGAGAAATAGACAGAAAGTGGGATTGGGAAGATTTATTTGAAATTGGATAATTTAATGTTTATATTGTTAGGTTGTAGGTTAAACAAGCTGAATGTAGGGTACTATACTTCCTGTTTATGTGTGATCTCACTCTGAACTTGGGTCTCTGGCACTGTAAGGCAGCAACTCTACTGCGCCACTGTGCCACCCTGCACTATCATGCCACCCTTGTGCCATTGTGCTGCCCTGGCCTGCTGTTATGTTCAGCTGGTCATATTCTTTGTATGCCTAGTATTAGTCTCAAAAACAGACATTATTCTAAGGTATCTCATGAGAGACGTCCACTCGGCAGTAAATCAAGGATGTGTTAAAACTATTGAAAGCGCACAAAAGCCCAAGGTAAGCAGTGGATAGAGTACGCCATATCCCAAAGTATCAATGTCACGCACGTCCAACCCCATGATCCCACTTAGTTTAGAAATGCAGCATGGAAACAGGCCCTTCGGCTCACCTAGTCCATGTCAACCATCGATCACCCACTTACACTATGTTATCCCACTTTCTCATACACTCCCTGCACACTCTGGGCCATTTTGCAGAGGTTGACTAAATTGCACACCTGCTTGCTTTGGGATGTGGGAAGAGACTGGAGCATCCTGAGAAAAAACATGTGGTCACAGGGAGAACGTGCAAACTCTACACATACAGCACTTGAGGTCAGGATGGAACACGTGGCCGGCTCTGTGAGGCAGCAGCTCTACCAACGTCTGAGCTGACCATTATGCCACTTAGTGTTGTTGGTTTTGTTCGTGTGATGAATAAAATTGCTGCTAATCATAAGTGATAGGAATAGAATTTGGCCATTCAGCCCATCAACTCTATTCCACCATTTAATCATGGCCGATATATCTCTCCCTCCTAAACACATTCTCCTTTCTCCCGCCTTCTCCCTGCTAATGTTGTTGTGACACAAGGCTCACTGGACTTCAGTCTCTTGGACTGCTCCCAAATCTTTGCACCTAATGGTAGCATTGTAAATTGATGGCTTTTGGGTTTAAAACCAGATTTTGGGGCAATAATGCCATCAGTAGCAACACCATCAGTACCATGGTATTAATCAGACGAAATGGCAACTCTAACATCAGCAGCAACACTAGAAAGGTCAGAGACAAAGAGTCAGTGATTTTAGGACAGTGTGGGATACTAATGGTTTCAACGCCAATACGCACACAAGCAGTATTGAGTGTGGTTTCTACAACAGCAAGAAATTTCGACACCACATAGTTAACAGAACACACCGACTCACCATGGTGAGGGATAATCTATAAAACAGGGAAGCAACAATTTACAATGTTAGTAATATTGTGAATGTGTCTCAAAGAACCGTGCAAAGGGACGGGAGTGCCGGTACAGGATTCCCAGAAGGTTAATTTGCAAGTTGAATTGTGGTAAGGAAGGCAAATGCAATGTTAGCATTTATTTTGAGAGGATTAGAATACAAAAACAGAGATATTATGCTGAGGCTTGACAAGGCGCTGGTCAAATCGCATTTGGAGTCTTGCGAGCAGTTGTGGGCTCCATATCTGAGGAGGGATGTGCTGGCGTTGGAGAGGGTCCAGAGGAGGTTTGTGAAAATGACCCCAATGATGATTGGGTTAATGTATGATGAGCATTTGACGGTACCGGGCCTGGACTCGCTGGATAGAAGGATAAGGGGAAGCTAATTGAAGCTTCCCGAATAGTGAAAGCTTTTTGAATGAGGTTGAGAGGGTAAAATTGATCAGCCATAATTGAATGGTGGAGTAGACTCGATAGGCTGAATGGCCTAATTCTCCTATCGAAAAGTCACACAGGTGGGCAGAGGGGGTGCGGTAGTCCTGCAGGTAAGGAATTAAATTCAGTCCTTTGCGAAAGGTGACCTAAAATCAGAAGATGTAGTGTCATTGAGGATAGAACGGAGAAATTGTAAGGGCAAAAAGAACTTAATGGGAATTATCTACAGGCCCCCAGACAGTAGCCTTGATATAGGGTGCAAGTTGCATCAGGAGTTCAAGTTCAATTCAAGTTTACATTTATTGTCACTGTACCAATTGGTACAGCGAGATTTGGGTTGCCGTACAGCCATACAAATAAAAAAGAACACAACACACGATAGAATTTAACATGAACATCCCCACACAGCGGAATCAACGTTTCCCACTGTGAGGGAAGGCAATAAAAGTTCAGTCATCTGTCTCTCTGTTCACCCATGGTCGGGGCCTATTGAGGCCTCCGCCGTCGCCGCAACGGTGGTCCGATGTTTCAGGCCCTCTCGCCGGATGATGGAACTCCGATGGCCGATGGAACACTCAGCGGCTTGTAGTTCCAAATCGGCCGTTTCCTTCTGGAGACCACAGCTCCCGAAGTCCACAGGTCGAGCTGGGCGGAGCTCCACACAGCAATCCTCGGTGAAGGATACCAGGGCCCTGCGTTATTAAAGTCGGCGCCGCCCGCGGCTCGAAGCTCCGCAGATCACAACTCCACGGTGTTCAAGTCGGCAGTCGAAGCACTCCGGAGCTCCAACACGGCGACCCCTGTAAGGCATCGCCACGCTCCGCAATGGTATCTCAGTGCTGCGCCACTGCTGAAGCTGAAGCTGTGACCGGCCTCCGGCAGGAAAGGCCGCGTCAATCCACTTGGTAGGCCGCAAGAAGGAGGCTACATACGGTGATTATGGGAGATTTCAATATGCAGGTAGACTGGAAAAATCAGGTTGGTACTGGACCCCAAGAAAGGGGGCGCCGTCCTGTGCGGTATGGCTGCCCAGCCTGCAGCTGTCTGTTTTTCATCTTTTTTCAAAATATCTAGTTAGTTGAGTGTTTTGTTTTTAGGAGTTCTAGCCTTTTTTATGTGTGGGGTGGGGGGGAAGGGGGAAACTACTTGTCATGATCCCTACCAGGTCGGAGAGGCAGCTTTTCTCCGGGCTGCACCGTCGACCCGTCCTTACGGCCTACCAGCGGGCCTGGAGCGGCGTTTCCTGAGGGGACCGCCCAGAACCTCGGCTTCGGCGGCGGCACAGTGCTGGAGCGCTACCGCGGAGTGGAGCGGGCGATGCCTTGCCCGGGTCACCGTGCTGGAGCTCCGGTGAGCTTAAGACTGCTGATGAACATCGCGGAGCTGTGGAACGGCCGGCTGTGGGCGGCGGCGCTGAACTTCTCATCGGGAGCCTGGGGTCTCTCGCCGAGATCGGCAGTTGTGGCGCTCTATCCTTGTTGGCTTCGGAAGCCGCGGCCTCCAGTACAGAAGCGGCTGTTCCAGGTGTCCCAAGCCGCTGTGAGGATTCTCCCGACGCCGGAGCTACATCACCCAGCGAGAATGGCCTGGAACACCGGGCCTCCATAGAGGTGACTGCGGAGGCCTCAATGGGCCCGACTATGGGTGAACTGGGGATGGGCACTGGACATTGTGCCTTCCCCTACAGCGGGAACCATTGTGGGGGGATGTTTTTTATGTTTATTGTTAAATTTCTTTAATGATATGTCTAATCTTTATCTGTGTGCTGCATGGCAAGACAAATTTCACTACACCATTTGGTGTATGTGACAATAAATGTCCTTTGTCCTTTGTCCTTTGTCTTTGTGGTGTGCCACCGAGATGGATTCTTAGAGCCCTACCAGGGCAAAGGCAATTCTGGATTTAGTGTTGTGCAATGAACCGGATTTGATAAGGGAACTCAAGGAAAAGGTATCATTAGGAGGTAGTGAGCATAATATGTCAAGTTTTAATCTGCAATTTGGAAGATGGTAAAATCAGAAGTGCCAGTATTGCAGTTGAACAAAGGGGACTATCAAGGCATGAAGGAGTAGCTGGCCAAAGTTGACTGGAAAGGGATCCTAACAGGGATGATGGTGGAACAACAATGGCAGGAATTTCTGGGAATAATCCAGAAGATGCAGCATTATTTCATTCCAAAGAGGAGGAAAGATTCTAAGGGGAGTAAGAAGCAACTGTGGCTGATGAAGGAAGTCAAGGACGGTATAAAACGAAAAGAGAAGTTGTATAACATAACAAAGATGAGCGGGAAGCCAGGGGATTGGGAAATGTTTAAAGAACAACAGAAGGTGACTAAAAAGGCAATATAGGGAGAAAAGATGAAGTGCGAAGATAAGCTAGCCAAGAATATAAAGGAGGATAGTAGAAGTTTCTTTAGGTATGTGAAAAGGAAAAGAGTAATCAAGACAAATGTGGGTCCCTTGAAGACAGAAACAGGTGAATTTATTATGGGGAACAAGGAGATGGCAGATGAGTTGAACAGGTACTTTGGTTCTGTCTTTACTAAGGAAGACACAAATAATCTCCCAGAGGACAGAGGGGACAGAGTATCGAAGGGTGATGGAAGAACTGAAGGAAATTCACATTAGGCAGGAAATGGTGTTGGGTAGACTGATGCGACAGAAGGCTGATAAATCCCCAGGGCCCGATGGTCTGCATCCCAGGGTACTCAAGGAGGTGGCTCTAGAAATCGTGGACGCATTGGTGATCATTTTCCAAAGTTCTATAGATTCAGGCTCAGTTCCTGTGGATTGGAGGGTAGCTAATGTTATCCCACATTTTAAGAAAGGAGGGAGAGAGAAAGAAGACAGGAAACAAATAGTAGGATTAACAGTTCCCTTTCAGAATGGCAGGTGGTGATTAGTGGGGTGCCGCAAAGCTCAGTGCTGGGACTGCAGCTAATCACAATATCTATATGACTAAAAGTAAGATCTTGACCACTTACTGTTTTCTGTTTCATGTTTTTTTTTAAATGCTGCAACTAACGGCTTTGATTTTTGCCCATCTTACTCAGTCCCTTTCCGCTACGCAGGACAAGAGGATTTTTCCCATCGATGAAAAATAAAAGAGTTATTAATGTTTAAAAAATGTTGGCATTCTCTCCGCTGCCCCTGCAGGTGGGAGGGGGCAGGACTATAAAACCAGGAAGCCTCACTCAGTCTCTGCAAGATGGAGGAAGTGAGAGGGTCACGTCTCTCTGAGCTGTAAATAACACTGAACACATGTCTACTTAACAGTGAGTGTCCTTAATGTGGTTTGAAAATGAAAATGTGGTTGCTTTGAAATGCTGCACTGCAAAAATGGTGATTGTTGGTGGTGGTAACTGCTTTGAAATGCTGCACTGCAAAAATGGTGGTTGTTGGTGGTGGTAACTGCTTTGAAATGCTGCACTGCAAAAATGGAGGGTGTTGGTGGTGGTAACTGCTTTGAAATGTTGCACTGCAAAAAAATGGTGGTTGTTGGTGGTGGTAACTGCTTTGAAATGCTGCACTGCAAAAATTGTGGTTGTTGGTGGTGTTAACTGCTTTGAAATACTGCACTGCAAAAATGGAGGTTGCTGGTGGAGGTAGCTGCTTTGAACTGCTGCACTGCAAGAATGGTGGTTGTTGGTGGAGGTAGCTGCTTTGAAATGCTGCATTGCAAAAATGGTTGTTGTTGGTGGTGGAAACATGACAACTTCCTGTTTGCACTGTATATTGATTTTAGATAAAACGCTACCACTTACGGCTGTGATTTTGGGCCATCTTACTCAGTCCCCCGCCGCTCATCATTGCAGAGGATTCTTCCCATCAATTAAAAATAAAAGTGTTATTAGTGGTTAAAAATATGTTGAGAATCCCTTTCCTGTCAATCACGCCATGAAGGCCACACCCCTTCCGGTTGGAGTGGGAGGGATTATAACTCCTGGAAGTATGGGTGTGGATCAGTCGCAGCAATATGGGTGGGAGAGGTCACGACTCTGTCTGAGCTGTGAATCAACTGAAGACACTGAATGTCTACTGAACTGTGAGTGTGCTGTTTATGTGATGTTTGTGTGGTGTTTTGTGAGGTTTTATAGTGGTTTTATGGTGGTTTCACCCTGCTTGAAATTGTATGAAACTGCATTTGAATGTGGTGGCCTGGCACCCTGCATGAAATTGTATGAAACTGCATTTAAATTTGGTGGCCTTGCACCCTGCATGAAATGGTATGAAACTGCACTTGAATTTGGTGGCCTTGCACCCTGCTTGAAATGGCATGAAACAGCACTAGCATTTGGTGGCCTTGCACCCTGCTTGAAATGGAATTTCAAGGATAGCCGTGAGTCAACTGCTAGCCCACCAGCCGTGATTGAGCTGCCAGCACATCAGGCTTGAGTGACTGAGCTGCCACCCCAAGAATCCATTTGGCCCACAATGTCCAAACTAGCCCTCTGGAAACCAGTCCCTTCCGTCCACAATACCCATACTAGCGCTCCAGAAAGCTCCCACCCCCCCCCCCCCCCCACTGGCCACCAATATTGGAATTGGTGGAGAGGTGGTATATTGCGTTGGAGGACCAGCCCTCCCATATGAACATGGGACCCAACGGGTCCCACTTAGTCTAGTATATTAATGATTTAGATGAAGAAATTAAAAGTAACATTATCAAATTTTCAGATGACACAAAGCTGGGTGGCAGTGTGAACTGTGATGAGGATGCTATGAGGATGCAGGGTGACTTGGATAGTTTGTGTCAGTAGGCAGATGCATGGCAGATGCAGTATAATGTGGATTATTGTGAGGTTATCCACTTAGGTGGCAAAAACAGGAAGGCAGATTTTTATCTGAATGGTGTCAGATTAGGAAAAGGAGAGGTGCAACAAGACCTGGGTGTCCTTGTACGTCAGACACTGAAAGTAAGCTTGCCGGTACAGCAGGCAATGAAGAAAGCTAATGGCATGTTGGTCTTCATAATGAGAGGATTTGAGTATAGGAGCAAAGAGGTCTTTCTGCAGTTGTATAGGGCCTTAGTAAGACCACACCTGGAGTATTATGTGCAGTTTTGGTCTCCTAATGTGAGGAAGGACATTCTTGCAATTGAGGGAGTGCAGCGTAGGTTCACAAGGTTAATTCCTGGGATGACGGGACTGTCATATGATGAAAGAATGGAACGACTGGGCTTGTATGCACGGGAATTTAGAAGGATGCGAGGGAATCATAGAGAAACCTATAAAATGATGAAGGGATTGGACATGCTAGATGCAGGAAACATTTTCCCATTGGTGGGGGAGTCCAAATCCAGGGGCGGCAGTTTAAGAATAAGGGGTAGCCATTTAGAACTGAGATGAGGAAAAACTTTTTCATCCAGAGAGTTGTGAATTTGTGGAATTCTCTGACTCAGAAGGCAGTGGAAGCCGACTCACTGGATGCATTCCAAAGAGAGTTTGATAGAGCTCTTAGGGCTAGCTGAATCATGGGATATTGGGAGAAGGCAGGAACGGGGTACTGATTGTGCATCATCAGCCATGATGACATTGAAGGCGGTGCTGGCTCGAAGGGCTGAATGGCCTACTCCTGCACCTATTTTCTATGTATCTATGCATCATAGGACTTATGAACTTAGTCCCACCTGCCCACATTTGGCCCATATCCTTCTAAATCTTTCCCACCTATGTACCTGTCCTAATGTCTTTTAAATGTGATTATAGTACCTGCCTCAACTACCTCATCGGGCAGCTAGTTTCATATTCCCACCACCTTATGTGTGAAACAAAATGCACCTCGAATTCTTATTAAATCTTACCCCTTAAACCTATAGTAAGGTGGGAGGAGAAAGATCAAATTAGAACCTGAGGGACAGTGAAAGTGGTACTTCTCTTCTTAAATAAAGGAATGACATTGACAGTTCTCCAGGTCCTTGCCAGTAACAAGAGAAAATATAAAGATATTTGTCAGGGCCTCTGCACTTCCCTCTCTTGCCTCTCTCAATAACTTTGAATGGATTCCATTAGGCCCTGGGGATTTATCTACCTTCTCTTTTCAAGAGAAACAATACCACCTCCTTCTAGATCTCAAAATGCCCTAGCATATTAGTCTACATCATACTAATCTCACTATCCTCAATGTCCTTTGCTTGATGTATAAATTTACTCATTTAGCACCATGCCTACAACCTTTGACTCCAACACAAATTTGCTCCTTATTCTTGAATGGTCACAGAAGGGTAAAGTAATGGAGCAAAGGTACATTGCCATCATGTCCCTCCAGATTCTGTCACAAAACAAGATACTAGAGGCAATTTAAAGAGACCAATTAACCTACCAACTCACACGTCTTTGGAGCATGGTAGATAAGGAGACTGAAATAAGCCAAAAGGAAAACAGGCACCAGCCACGAAAATTTACAAGATACTAAATGCAAAGAGAAAATCAAATAGCAAATTTCCCCAACACATCACATATCTTTATCTGTATAAAAAAAAGAACATAATTTTTATCGCCAGTTCCCACGGACCCTGTAAGTATGCAACTCATTCATTGATTTTTGTCTGAAAAAAATGTTGACGCTTTAAATATTGAATTTCAGGGATAAAAGGCATTGTTGGCAGTGTGGGAGGGATTTAAAACTATTGACATATATACTTGTGTGTGCGTGTGTGCAAAGCAGGCAACCAGCGAAAACCTACACAGTCACAGGAAGAATGCATAATCTTTACATAAGACCTGAGTGCAGGAATGAACTCTGCTTGCGGGTGCTGTAAGGCAGCAGCTCTACTAAGTGTCATAACCGTGATGATGTTTATTATCAAAGAAATTATTGTGACATGGCAATTATCATTGCTTGGGATACTTGTGTTAATTCACTGTCAATTACATTGAAATTGGATTTCTGCTCAGGCATAAATTACACTTTTTATTCTGCACGGACGAATACTTTATCTTTAATAAATCATCACCAGATTAGATTTTGTGTGAATTCATGGGATTATTGAACTTCGCTTTCTTCATTAAATAATCATACTTGCATTGCCATAGGGTAATTATTATGATTTCTAGTTAAAGAACATCACAGACACAGTGGATAATTACAAGCAAAACAAGGTCTGGACCCTCAGCACATCTGCACCACAGGACGGAACAGTGGCACAGCAGTAGAGTTGCTGCCTCACAATGCCAGAGACCCAGGTTCGATCCTGATTATGGGTGCTTATGGAGTTTATACATTCTCCCTGTGACTGCGGCTTCCGAAGCCAACAAGGCCGCGCCGGTTGGAGCTCCACAACTGGCGATCTCATCTAGAGATCCCAGGCTCCCGGTGTAAAGTTCAGCGCCACCGCCCGCAGCTGGTCGCTCCACAGTCCCGCAGCTCCGCGATGTCTCCCCAGCGATCCTCAGCTCACAGGAGCTCCAGCGCGGCGACCCGAGCAAGGCATCGCCCGCTCCGCGATAGCGCTCCAGCGCTGTGCCGCCGCCGAAGCCGAGGTTCTGGGCGGTCCCCGACAGGAAACGCCGCTCCAGGCCCGCTGGTAGGCCGTGAGGACGGGTCGAAGCTGCAGCCCGGAGAAAAGCTGCCTCTCCGACCAGGTAGGGACCCTGAAAGGTAGTTTCCCCCTTCCTCCCCCCCACCCCCCACATAAAAAAGTTTAGACCTCCAAACAAAACACTTAACTAACTAAAATAAAAAATAAAAAGA
The DNA here is from genome assembly GCF_010909765.2 of Amblyraja radiata. Lineage (NCBI taxonomy): Eukaryota > Metazoa > Chordata > Chondrichthyes > Rajiformes > Rajidae > Amblyraja > Amblyraja radiata. The sequence continues at coordinate 61,368,129 of NC_045959.1, forward strand.
TGAAGAGACAGACAGCTGCTGGCTGGGCAGCCGTGCACAGGACAGCGCCCCCTGGGATGCTTTTAAAAGTGTGATAGTGAGAGTTCAAGGTATGCATGTTCCTGTATGCGTCTTCCTGAAACAAGGGCAAGACATGCAAGAATATGGAACCCTGGATGATGAGAGAAATTAAGACTCTGGTCACGAAAAAAGCGGAGTTGTGGGTCAGGTATTGGGGGGCTGGGATCAATGATATACCTGGAGGAATATAGGTGACTGAGAAGACAACTGAGCCATCCTATCACCAACTACAGAGTGGTCCTGACCTACCATCTACCTCATTGGAGACTCTCGAACTATCTTTAATCAGGCTTCACAAAAACAGGCTTCAGACTGGACTGAACAATATCCCCTTTATCATGTATCTGTACACTGTGGATGACTTGATTGTAATCATGCACAATCTTTCCGCTGACTGGTTAGCACACAACAAAAAGCTTTACACTGCACCTCGGTATAAGTGACAATAAACTGAACTAAACTGAATTAAAGATTTATAGATCAAATTTATAATTTCAACAAGTGCTCCAAACTTTAAGATTTGATAATGTCTCAAAAGCAAGGAATTGTATGCAGGATTTCACACTGTGAGGGTTTGCATAACTTAAAATAAAATATTATACCAAGTCTCAATGCCAAAACCCAATTATTAGATTTCCAGTATTATAAAGCAACTTATCCATTCTATTAAACTTCCACTTTACTGAAAGTTTAATTACAATGAGACTATTAAAAGGGGATTAGATTACACAAAGTCCCAGTTTAAGACTTCCTATCAACATGGCTGAACACTTTAGCCATCATAATGCTTTTATAGATGTTAGTAGCTATGGATTCAGGATTTTGATGGGCAATGCTATTCATTGTGGGGGCGGCACAATGGCGCAGCAGTAGAGTTGCTGCCCTACACCACTTGCAGCGCTGGAGACCCGGGTTCGATCCCAACTACGGGTGCTGTCTGTAAGGAGTTTGTACATTCTCTCCGCGACTGTGTGGGTTTTCTCCAAGATCATTGGTTTTCTCACACTCCAAAGACGTAAAGGTTTGTAGGTAAATTGGCTTGGTACAAGTGTAAATTGTCCCTAGTGTGTGTAGGATAGTGTTAATGTGCGGTGATCTCTGGTGGGTGGAATGAAAAATTGCACAAAACGTATAAAACTATCTGATATGTTGATTATAGGATACGCGAGGCTTCAGTTTCTAAGGTGCAGTAAATCTTACACTTACTTTATTTCACATGAAATTCATTCATCTGCTTTTAATCTCTTAAATGAAATATATTTAGTGCACTATTTTAATTCTGTTTGTTTACCTATCTAGTATAAAAACAACCAAGAGAGGAAATGTAATCTTATGGTGTTAAAATTCACTTGGGTAGTGTTAATGTGACATCATATTTTTCTAAATGGGTTTAACTTAGTAGCATTAGAGTCATACTACAAATATATTTGAGGTGGGAACCCTGTACATTTTATGAGTTTATTGAGCTGTTATTGAAAACTGTTCTGTTTTCCAAGATTCTTGCAAATATTGACCCTTTTCCAACCATCCTATCATCGACAAAATCAAAAATACAATTCTTAAGTTTATCAATTCATAAATGATAGGAGCAGAATTATCCCATTTGGCCCATCAAACCTACTCCACCATTCAATCATGATTGATCTATCTTTCCCTCTTAACCCCATTCTCTTGCCTTCTCCCCATAATCACTGACACGTGTACTAATCAGGAATCACTAAGTGTGGCAATGAAATTCCTCCTCATTTCCTTTCAGAAGGAACGTCCATTAATTCTGAGGATATGAAGATCAGATCGAAGATCACCCTTCCCAGGACCTTATCCTTTAATTCCTTCAAACAACTTTCTGCACATAAATCTACACTGAAAATGCATTTATCAAAGTCATTAATGGCACCCTATGTTGTAGTGGCAAACTGTGGAAGCTTTGGAGTGGGTGCTGAAGAGAGTGACCAGAATGTTGGCTAGATTGAAAAGTACTAGCTATAAGGATACCTTGGGCAAATCTATAGAACCTATAGAACCATAACATCCTGCTCACCAGACTCAAAGACCTCGGCATTGAAGGCTCTGCACTCAGCTGGCTCCGTTCCTACCTTTCCAACAGATCCCACTTCATCTCTCTCCACAACCACGCCTCTGCTACAGCCACAGTCACTCAAGGCGTTCCCCAAGGCTCCGTACTCGGCCCCCTCCTCTTCATCATCTACATCCTCCCCCTTGGTCAGATACTCCGCCACTTCAACCTGGACTTCCACTGTTACGCTGATGACACCCAGATCTACCTCGGCACCCACAACCCCCCCTCTCCCATATCAACTCCTGTTTGTCAGCTATAAAAACCTGGATGCAACATAATTTCCTCAAACTCAACAGCGATAAGACAGAATTCCTCCTCATAGGCTCCAAAGCCACACTCAGCAAAATCAATAACCCCACTCTTACCATCGACAGCACCACTGTCTCCCCATCTCCCCAGGCTCGCAACCTTGGCGTGATCTTTGATTCCACCCTCTCCCTTGAGCCTCACATCCGCCATGTCATTAAAACCTCCTTCTTTCATCTCCGCAACATCGCCAAACTCAGACCCTCTCTCACACCTCCCGCTGCTGAAAGACTCATCCATGCCTTCATCTCCTCCCGACTGGACTACTGCAACTCACTTCTCCTTGGCATCAGCTCCACCTACATCAACCAACTCCAACTGGTCCAGAACGCAGCCGCCCGACTCATCACCCACACCAAATCCTGGCATCACATCACTCCAGTCCTCAAACAACTTCACTGGCTTCCCATCTCCCTCCGGATCAACTACAAAATCCTGATCCTCACCTACAAAGCCCTCCACCATCTGGCCCCCCCATATCTCACTGACCTCCTCTCCCCCTACCAACCCTCACGGTCCCTCAGATCCACATCAGCTGGTCTCCTCTCCATCCACAAGTCCAACCTCCGCAGTTTTGGGGACAGAGCCTTCTCCAGGGCAGCTCCCAGGCTCTGGAACTCCCTCCCCCAACTGATCCGCAATTCCATGTCCGTCACCATCTTCCAGTCCCGCCTCAAGACCCATCTCTTCACCTCTGCCTATCCTTAGCCCCACGACCCCCTCCCTTTTCATCTGTGCATTAATTGCCTCATATTGTGTTTTGTATTGAATTCTGTCTTTACTTTGTGTACTAGTCATGTCTCTACTATTTATTTCATTCCCCTTACATGTTTTTCCTCTACCTGCTAAATTTTTGTAAGGTGTCCTTGAGACTCTTGAAAGGCGCCCATAAATAAAATTTATTATTATTATTATTAAACCTGTATAGGGACTGAAAGCTGGAATAACTCAGCGGGCCAAACAGTATCTCTCTGGATAAAAGGAATAGATGATGTTTCGGGTCGAGACCCTTCTTCAGACTGTGAATCAAGGGAAAGGGAAAGGAGAGATGGTGATGGTGATATCTATATTACTAAAAGTCTGATCTTGACCACTTCCTGTTGTCCTGTATATTGATTTTAGAAAAAACGCTGCCACTTACGGCTGTGATATTTGGCCATCTTACTCAGAGCCCTTCTCCGCTGTGCAGGACTAGAGGATTTTTCTCATCGATGAAACATAAAAGAGTTAATCGTGTTTTAAAAATGTTGAGAATCTCTCTCCTGAAGGACGCGCCCCTTCCGGAGGGACTATAAAACCCGGAAGTGTTGAGTGCCTCAGTCAGTCTCTGCAAGATGGGGGAGCGAGAGGGTCACGTATCTCAGTCTGAGCTGTGAATAACACTGAACACATGACTACTAAACTGTGAGTGCCCTTAATGTGGTTTGAAAATGCTTGCTAAAAGTGTGTTTTGGTTTGAGAATGCTAAAGTTGCCTTGCCTAATTGAAAAGTTGGTTTCAGAATGCTAAAGTTGCTTGCCTAATTAAAAAGTTGATTTGAGAATGCAAAAGTTGCCTTGCCTAATTGAAAAGTTGATTTGAGAATCCCTTCCCTAATTGAAAGGTTGGTTTGAGAATGATAAAGTGCCTTGCCTAATTAAAGTTGCCTTGCCCAATTAAAGTTGCCTTGCTTAATTAAAGTTGCCTTGCTTAATTAAAGTTCCCTTGCTTAATTAAAGTTGCCTTGCTTAATTAAAGTTGCCTTGCCAAATGCAACAGGTTTGTTTTGAAAATGTGCCTTTTAACTGTGCCTTATTAAAAAGTGTGCACCAGTTTTTGGAAGGAAAAACCGTGAATAAAAGTTTTATTAGATCAGGACTGTGTTTACTGCAAAATTGCCTTTCATTCCGTGACTTCCGCTTAGTGGAAGGCCCACACTGAAGACGCCACCCTGAACCGTTTGAGTAATTCAAAAGAGCATACTGTATGTGTATGGTCACTGTGTTTGTTGAAAGTTATTTAAAGCACGTTTTTGCTGTAGCAGCAGCTGTAGAGGAGTGTTTCAGAGTAAAAATGGCTTTAAACGTTTGAATTATTTGGTTTAGACACAACTGTGTTCTTATTTTCAAACTTCTTACATAGAGTATATGATTAGTAACAGGATTCAGTATACTTACCACGTTCTGAAGTTACTTGGCATTTTAGTATTGGCGCTGTGTGTGAGGGGGTGAAGGGAGGAGGGGTGACTGAGTGAACTCCCAGATCCCGTTGTACTTGCCTTTTTCCCAACGAGGCGCCATTTAGATAGTAATCTGCCTTCCTGTTTTTGCTACCAAAGTGGATAACCTCACATTTATCCGCATTAAACTTCATCTACCATGCATCTGCCCACTCCCCCAACCTGTCCAAGTCACCCTGCATTCTCATAGCATCCTCCTCACAGTTCACACTGCCAGCCAGTTTTGTGTCATCTGCAAATTTGCTAATGTTACTTTGAATCCCTTCATCCAAATCATTGATGTATATCGTAAATAGTTGCAGTCCCAGCACCGAGTCATGATAGAGAAGATGGTCAGAATCTTCCAGTATCATCTCAACATGTACAGTAATTAATCCATTAATGGCAACGGTACATTTGACTTTCAAGACTCCTTATTTTGAAATTTACTCTATTAAATTTTTTTGCTTCTCTACCTTATCTCCCTCCTTGGAGGGGTCCCTATAAAGTACACCCTTTGACCAACCTTTTAAGTATTTACCCTAAAATGTTATTTACCCTAATATCTTCTTTCATAGAATTGAAGAATGATATTAACACACAGCACCCAAACAGGGTCTTCCAGGAACCTTGCACATGTGAACCTTAATGAATGTCTATGTTAATCCCTGTTACCCTCATTACACCTGTTTCTTATCCAAGTATCTGTCCAAATGCCCTTTAAGCATTTTATTAGTATCTGCCTCCACTATGTCCACTGAAAGCTCATTCCAAGTATTAATCACTCTCTGTGTAAAATTAATACCCCTATCATCTCCTTTAAATTTCACCCATCTCATCAAAAACTGTGCCTACATCCGGACATACTCCCTGGAAAAAAGATTCTCATTACCTATCCTATTTGTGTTCCTCTTCCTCCAGCGTTCCATACCTCAGTGTCTTTTAATGGACAAAACACCCTGGAAATATCTGGTGACACTTGTAACCCACGCTGCTTTTTAAATAAAAGTTCTTATTGCTGTTGTACTCCTAAAATAGAGAATTTGGTAAACATGATTTCATCCCAATTGTGCAACGTTTTTACTGGTGGTTGTTCTTGCTTGGCAGGCAGCTTAATTTTATCTTTCACAAGTTTTTTTTCCCGACATGTTTTTCCTTTTCTTGTCACAATTTATTTTATTTCTAGAACTTACATTCAACTGATGAGCACCCTTCTGGTGTGTGATGTAGGTGGATTCAGGCCACTGCCAAAGATCATACTATTTCTGGCTATAATTATCTTCAATGCTCATATCCAAGTCTGTTCATCGAACTTGACTTCCTCGTTTTAAGCCATTTAGGATATTTTCGAATTACGTTTGCTATTTTTATTGCCGCATGGTTTCTTTTAGGGGTCAGGGATTTGTTATTAGTTTACTTATCTCTGCTAGCTTGATTATCAGGACTACTGAATGCTTACTGATTTAGTTGGCTAAACCACGTGTTTAATGTATACCTTTAATGTATATAATCTATACCGAGGAGTGTTCACCCGACGCCGGAGTTCCAGCTTTCCGGCAAGAGGGCCTGAAAACATAGGACTGGCTGCGGAGGCCACAAATAGGCCCGACCTTGGGATATTCACAGAGGAAGAGGACTGAACTTTTTGATGCCTTTCCCGGCAGTGGAAATTTTTGATTCTGTTGTGGGGGGACGTTTATGTTGAATTCTATAATGTGTTGTGTCATTTTTTCTTATTTTTAATTTTTTCTATGGATGTACGGAAACTTAATTATTTCTTTTATGTAAAGCACTTTGATTTCAACGCGAGTTGATTTAAACGTGCTATATAAATAAAATGTACTTACTTACTACTTACTTTTATATATATATTCATAAGGGGTAGATTGAGAGAATATGTTTCTTTACATAAAAAGATATATAAAATGGCCGACAAACTCGCATGTGCTAATGTCTAGACACCCTTATCATGGATAGATTGGAACGTAAGCAGATAGAATGTTCAAGGCCTTCGTGTTTACTAAGGAATGGTTCAAGAAGCTGGAATCATGCAGCATTGACAACAAATTAAACCGATCGGAACGTATTAATCTACTAACAAATTATATGATTAATTATATCATTAACACATAAACAATTGTACTAAACCATTTATTTTAACCTAAAACCTAATGTTATAACCTAATAATGATCCATTCCTCTTTAAAGCTAATATTGAATAGCTTAATGACCTCTAGTTAATGTTCATTATATCGGTATATATCAAAAATATGGTTAATCGATTTGTGGGGCAAGCTTCCAGGAACTGCTAGGCCAAAGCGAGAGAGAGTCGCCTGAGCTTGTAAGGAGCCAGTAAGAGAGAGACTGAGACTAGCCTGGCGGTCAGCCAAGACGCTGATTCAGTTTTCAGTTAACCCCTTTCAGCCAGATGATTTTCATTTGAATATGAGGTTGTTAATTAAAATTGGGTATTTAAATAGTAAATACCCACTCAGACCGAGTTAAGAAATCTAATCCTCTTAGAGGAATTTACTCACAATGTCACAGTCTTTGACACTGTTTAAAACAGGATTATTAATAAGCAAAAAACTTTTTCTTTTAATTTAAATACAGCATTTAAATAGTAAATACCTATTCAGTACAACCTATTAGATGAACTACTTATAGTACATGCTCGGTAGTTTTTTTCTGTGCATATAATGTCTGATTCTGGCCTGTTCTTTCTCTTCTATAATATTAGATTGTAAGGGGCAGAGCTAAATGAGATTTACATCTACGGAAGATTACATGAATTCTTCCACCACTTGGTGGTTTTACACAGTACATCCAAATACTGTTCTCCTATATTATTTATGTTATTTAGCACCTTTTTCGCTTTTTCCCTATAGGGCACCTTTCTTTGGGATATACCTACAGAGTTCAGCAACTGGGAGCACCCACCCAACACCCAGAAGGTTGAGTTATTGTGTTGCACCATCTGAAATAAAGGAACCAATGTCAGCTATAATGCAAGACGACCCTCTGAAGAAAACTGGAGGAATTACGTTTTGTAGCTGGAATATTAGGGGCGCTAACGAGCCAATTAAAAGGGGTAAGATTCTTGCCCAATTAAAATCACTCAATGCCGACATAATATTTATACAGGAAACGCATCTTAAAGTTCAAGCTCAGACCAGGCTGAAGGCCAATTGGATCAGTCAAACATATCACTCCTATCTTTCCAAATCCAGAGGCACTGTAATTATAATCCGTAAAGGTATACCATTTAAACATAAAAACACCATTGCAGACAAAGAGGGGAGGTATGTCATAGTCTCTGGGGAGATATATTCTACCCCACTTACCATGGTAAATATTTATGTTCCTAACTTTGACAACCCACAATTTTTTAATAAAATCTTGAATATAATTTCAGTTGCTAAAAACACATGTATATGCCCCTAAATAATACAGAACACCATCTCAGTGATGTAACCTGGGGTCATTGGGTGTTTCGGGTCTTTCAACATCAGACACCCTCACCCAGGTGACCCAGCCGTGGTTGATCAGACCAGACCAGCATTCGCTCCTCCCCATGGACCTTCTCTCCTGATCCAGAGCCATCTCGGGGCCTTCTCCGCTGCCTCTGTGGTGTTCTTGATGGCTCTTCTCTTCGCCACTCTGTTGATGCCCAGTGCACCCGAGGCTTTGTAGAGCGATTGCCCTGCAAAACCTCTGCAGCCAACCTCGATGGGCATACACCTTGCCTTCCAGCCCAGCTTACGGCAGTCTATGACCAGCTCTTCATACTTCGTCATCTTCCTCTCGTGGGCCTCCTCCAGACGGACCTCCCACGGCACTGTCAGTTCCAACAAGATGATGTTTTTGGTCGCCTCTGAGACCAGGAGGATATCTGGCTTCAGGGTGTTCATGGCAATGTGCTGTGGGAACTTCAGCTGTTTCACCAGGTCTACAGAAAGCTGCCAGTCCTGCGCAGCCACCAGGATTCCTGACAGATTCCAGGCTGCTGTGGTTTTTGGCAGCTGCACTCTGGCCTTCACGAAGGTGATCATCTGGGTGGTGGGGCATTCTTATATGCAGCTGTTGATTCCCATGCTGATGGCTTCTGCAATGGGTTTAAAAACCTGGTTGTGATGCCAGGTGTACCTGTCCTGCCCAAGAGCCTTTGGGCAGCAGCTCAGGATGTGTTCCAACGTCCCCTTGCCTGAGGATTGCGGGCAATTTGGAGATTCCGCTTTGCCCCAGATTAAGAGGTTCGATGGGCTGGTCAGGACATCATACACTGCCTGGACCAGGAACTTGATGCGCTGTGGTGGTAAACTGTTAATCTTTGTACGATTTGTTCATTCTTCAGTTTAATTTGTGGAACTCGACTAAGCTGCTACAGAATTTGAGTAGTGAGTCGAGGACTTTTAGCCAGTGAAAATGTAAATGTAAATGTCTATGATTACTCTCTGGGATACAATTTTTTACTTCCTTCTTTCTCGTAATGCTTTGCTTGTCCGGGGTTATCTTTAGCCTATATATCTTAAAAGCAGAATAAACGACTGTACAACTTTCAAATTGGAGTTACCCTCAATTGGATCTAAAATTTTAGTTTGGGAACACTTTGGAAGTTTTTGTTTTGTAATGCCTGCGATCGTCCTCAGTCGGGGAAGAAGATCTAGGTTTTTGGGGGTTAAATGTTTTTTTTTTGTTATTGTAAAGGGATGAGGGAAAAGATTTTGGGTAATGGCAGCTTATTCTTTGATTGTTACAAATGCACTCGACTTTCTTTTATTTTCCTTCTCTTTTTTCCCCCCATTGTGGGCTCTCACATGCAGCCTTCGCGTGGTTTTGGATGGCAGAACCTGTATGTATTTTTGAAACATATATTTTGAAATATGGCTAATGGTGATATCGATGGAGGCTATCCTGTGAGGTTTATATCTTGGAATGTAAAGGGGCTTAATGGTCCTGTTAAAAGAGCAAAAGGTTTTTCTCACCTAAAACAACTGAAACAGATATACTACTTTTACAAGAAACTCACTTAAGACTGCAAGATCATAATAGACTGCATAAAACGTGGGTTAGTCAGATCTTTCGCTCCAGATTTAATAGCAGGTCTAGGGGTGTGGCAATATTAATCAACAAAATAATACAGTTTACACCGTCCCACGTAGTCAGTGACCTTAATGGCCGGTTTATTATAGTTTCCGGGTGTCTTTTTCAAAAACCTGTCATTTTAGTGAATGTATATGCCCCTAATTAGGATGATGTTCACTTTGCAAATAAGGTTTTGTCATTAATACCCGATCTGAACACACACCAGCTAATTGTTTCGGGAGACCTGAACTGTGCTATTGATCCACTGCTTGATAGGTCTAGTTCTAAGGCGACACCTTCTGGTATGGCAAAGACCTTCTCGCTGTTTATTCAACAAAATAGTAAGATTAAACGAGAACTTACCAGTTTGAAGTTTGATCTTTATTTTATGAGGAGTTACGATGAGGGATTACGTGAAGAACCCGCCAGCCCGCATGTGCGTCAATCTTAAAAGCAGCGGTGTGAAATCCCAGATAACAGTTGTTGAACTGAATATAGTAAGATTCTAGAAACTAGAACTACCAGCTGACCTTTATGAGAGAGGGTTGGGAGTGGAGGGCACATAATCCCTCATCGTAACTCCTCATAAAATAAAGATCAAACTTCAAACTGGTAAGTTCTCGTTTAACCTTACTATTTTACTTCGGAGTCACGTGAGTGACTACGTGAAGAACCCGCTCAGTGCGCAGGCGCGGCATTGGAGCAGCTCCAGCGAGATGCGCAGAAAGAGCGCTCTCGCGGAGGGAGGTCAGGCACCCCCTCCACAGTGCCTCATGCACTGCCCTCTGCTCCCTCATTACTGGAGGCTAGCATTGGTGACCAGGGCTGGGCTGGTCTGGAACAGGGGCAGGCGGACGAATTCGGGAGTATGCCAGGGGTGCAGGAACATGAAGAGCTGTTGGGTGTGATGGACCGCTTGTAGCAACCCCACGGGCTGGAGCACCGCTGGAACCAAGAATGGCGGCCAGCATCAACCATTACTGGAAAAGGTGCTCGCTGAGGTGCTGAAACAACACAGCACCAGAAAACGGTGAGGCCCTCAAAGTAAAAAGTGTCAACAGCCAAATCTGGGGGCATGTGGGTCACACATCCAGACCCAAGAACTCAAGCTACAGCGGATCCTAAGGCTCCTGACGTCAGCCATCACAGCCTTTGCTCGTTCCGTGGAGACCACGGAGATGGATACCTGCCAGCAGGATGTGCTGGCATTAATGTGTACCACACAATTTGAGATCAACAATCTCCGGAGGGAAACATAAGACCTGCCCTCAATCCCAAATTTGCTGGCTTGTGTAAAGCCCCAGCTGCGGAGACGGACGCGCTGCCATTTGGGAAAGATTTCAATAAAAACTGAAGGAGATGCAGGAAGCATCAAAAACCTTCGGCCTAATGAGGGCAGGCCCCGGGACGAGCAAACCAAGACCTCCGATACCCAAGTGGCAGCACCCCACGGCATCCACCAGTCGACGTCCGCAATATGGGACTGGTGAACGCTTGGGGTCCGCACATTATCCCCAAAGATCTTTCAGATCAGGGCCCGCAGCGGACCCTCTGGAAAATGCGCCTCCCCCCCAACATCGCCAGCACGTCAGAACAAAATCTTCAGGAAAATGAAGAAACAGAATCGCCAATAACCATGGAGGTAGGTGGGTCTGGTCCCTACCAGCATATAGAGAATAAGGGTGCTTTATTAACAGGGGGGAGATTACACTTGTTTAAAGAAGCATGGGGTATGGTCACGAGTGACAAGTATATACTCAACAACATTACAGGATATAAAATACAATTCATGTCAGAAAAAACGCCGCCAGTTCAACAATGGCCCCAAAGGGTATTTCTCCCTCCGTCAAAGAGAAACGTGAGGGACAAGCTGAACTGGTGAGACTTATCACAAAGGGGGTCATCGAAAAGACCAAACATGAACCTTTGGAAATTGTATCGAATATATTCACTAAAACCAAAAAAGATGGTGTCTGTCGCATCATCATTGACTTAACATCACTAAACAAATTTGTTAAGTATATACATTTCAAAATGGAGACATATGTTACTGCCAAACAACTGAATTCCAAAGGACACTTCATGGCAAGCATTTATCTTAAAGATGCTTACTATCTAGTACCCATATACAAGGATCATCGCAGATACCTAAAATTTATCTGGATGGTACAAAGCATTGCCCTATGGGCGAACCTCAGCCCAAGATTATTCACCAAAATATTGAACCCAGCCATGGCAATACTAAGAAAACATATTGTCATGGCATATCTGGAGGATATTCTCATAGTAGGGAAAACGATGGAATTGGCTGTGGCAGCAGTATCAGCTACAAAACAGCTCCTCGAAACTCTGGGGTTGGTCCTACATCCAGATAAATCTAAGTTGAAGCCATCCACTATCATGGACTACCTGGGCTTCACAATTAACTCAGTCCATATGACTGTTACCTTGCCAAAGGCAAAAATGGTTGAATTAGCACAATCATGCAACAAATTAATGGTCAACGAGCGACCAACTATTCGACAAGTAGCAAGAGTAATTGGGGAAATGGTAGCAGCATTTCCGGCTACACAATTCGTACCTTTGCACTATCAAAATTTTTTACAGAGAGCAAAGGTACGGGCAATAAAACGACATACAGGTCACTATGATCGTGTCATGAACTTACCCACTGAAGCAATATCAGAGCTACAGTGGTGGGCAGAAAACGTTTGGCATAGTTTCAGCCCTATCTTTATCACTAACCCTACTTTAGTTATTCAAACAGATGCCAGTGCTCAAGGCTGGGGAGCGACTAACTCCATATCCAGCACAAGTGGTAGATGGACTAAACTAGAGTCATCATTACTACTTACACTGGGCATTAACTATCTAGAGATGTTGGGCGCCTTTTATGGTTTAAAAGCATATGTATCTAATATGCAGCACTTGCATGTTCGGTTACAAATTGATAAATACTACGGTGATGGCTTATATTAACCATATGGGTGGCATAAAATCATTATCATGCGACAAATTGGTCAACATGATTTGGCAATGGTATGCCGAAAGACATATTTGGCTATCAGCTACTTACCTACCAGGTAAGCTAAACACCCATGCCATGAGAAAATTAAACGCCAGGGTTGCAAGTTTGAACAGACCTTACCTGGAACTGGGATTGTCCAAACAAACCATCACCACCATGTCGGCATCCCTTCGAACATCCACCAAGAGGCAGTACTTAACCAGCATCAAAAAAGGGAGAAGTACTGCCAGGAAACATGGACAACATACGCAACAGCTACAGCCACCAACATACTGGAGTTCCTGGCCATCTACACCACGATGTAGGGATCAGTTACAGTGCCATCAACACAGCGCAGAGTGCTCTTTCTGCTTATCTCAAACCAGCGGCAGGACAACAGGCGATGGGATCCCATCCACTGGTAGTAAAACTGATGAAGGGCATTTACAATATCAAGCCCTAAGCCCAGGTATACTCATATTTGGGATATCAGTGTGGTCCTGACATATCTCAGGGAATGGCCACCAGCCAGATCCCCCGGCCTCGAGCAAGCTACACTAAAGACGCTTAGGTTGATGGCACTTGTATCCGCTCAGAGGGTCCAGTCACTACACCTATTGCGACTGGACATCATGATCACAGCTCCAGACCAGATCTGTCGTTATCCAGCGACTGGTCAAACAGAGCAGACCAGGAACACCTAATCCAGTCGTGGCTTACCCACCAGAACCACGGTTATGTGCCATGACCTACCTACTATCCTACATAGACACAACCAGAATATTCGAGGGAGATGAAAAGCCTTGTGGGTCAGTCACAAAAACCTTATGGTGGGGTACGAGCCAAACCATTGCGAGATGGCTCAAGCAGGTGCTAGAAACTGCTGGGATAAACACTAACATGTACAAATTTTATTCCACCAGGGCAGCATCCATGTCGACGGCTAAAGAATGGACATGCCTATACACCACATCCTGGCTACAGCAGGATGGTGGGAAGGGAAAAGATCGTTCAGAAATTTTATAATAAGCCGTTGGCAAAACCTGGTTTATTTGCAGTAAAGATTTACGAACTGCAAATATTTAATTTAAGCCCAGGGGAGCAACTTAATTCTTTGTTGTTATTGTTTAAAAAATACCATTGTGTTTTTCTACAAATAGACTAATTGGTTCATTACGATAACACTTCCTCCCTCAAGAACTTCGGCAGTGAGTGAAATGAAACTGTTACACGGTTTGAAATCACAGAGCTTTGAAATCTTCACGTAGTCACTCACGTGACTCCGAAGTAAAATAGTAAGATTAAACGAGAACTTACCAGTTTGAAGTTTGATCTGTATTTTATGAGGAGTTACGATGAGGGATTACGTGCCCTCCGCTCCCACCCTCATTATATGGATCAAACTAATAAATTGATGTCTCCTTATCTTTACTATGTTTACTTCAAAATAACTGTGTCTATCTGTGATTCCACACCGCTGCTTGGAAGTATGCCGCGCCTGCGCACTGAGCGGGTTCTTCACGTAATCCCTCATCGAAACTCCTCATAAAATACAGATCAAACTTCAAACTGGTAAGTTCTCGTTTAATCTTACTATTTTACTTCGGAGTCACGTGAGTGACTACGTGAAGATTTCAAAGCTCTGTGATTTCATGCCATAGACACGAGTCCATGCGTCACACACTACATCAATTGACCAGGGATGAGTGAAATTTAATAAAGCATGACATAGATTAAAAATGCTGATGCTTTTTAATGACGAAATGATAATCATAGTAATCCCATTCATTGAATTGAATTGAATTGAATCCTTTATTTGTCATTCAGACCTTTCGGTCTGAACGAAATGCTGTTGCCTGCAGCCATACATGTAATAATAACAAAATACAATAAACACAAATTAACATCCACCACAGTGAGTTCACCAAACACCTCCTCACTGTGATGGAGGCAAAAGTCTTAGAGTTACTGTCTCTTCCCTCCTCTTCTCCCTCTGCGCCGAGGCGATACCCCACCGGGCGATGGTAAGTCAGTCCCGCGGTTCAAGCTCCGCGGCCCAGGGGTGGTCGAAGCTGCCGCCCTCCAGTCCAGCGGACGCAGCTGTTGCAACGGGTGCTCCGGAAAACAGGCACCAGCCTGTGACCTGCGAGCTCCCGACATTGTCCTCCACTGGCCCGCGGCCGAGCCCCGGATCCAGGTCGCCGCCGCCAGAACGCCGCCTCAGCCGCCGGAGCACCGTCTCCGCCCCGCACCGGGCCGCCCACACGGCAGCGTCTCAGCCCCGCACCGGGCTGCCCCCACGGGAGCACCTTCCAGCCGGGAGCCGGTCCGCCCTCACCGGAGCGCCTTCCAGCCGGTAGCCAGGCCACCCACATGGCAGCGTCTCAGCTCCGCACTGGGCTGCCCCCACGGGAGCGCCTTCCAGCCGGGACCCAGGCCGCTCACACGGGAGCGCCTTCCAGCCGGTAGCCGTGCCGCCCGCACGGGAGTGTCTCAGCCCCGCGCCGTCCGCCCTCACCGGAGCGCCGAGTCGTGCCGCTACCCGGACGTCGCCACAGCTCGAAGACGGCCAGCCTCGCGTTGGTGAGTCCTGGCTGGCTCTACCTCCGGACCCTCGAGGTCGGTCGCAGGTTGGAGGCCGCCAGCTCCGCCATTAGGCCTCAGCGCAGACGGGGGAAGAGAAGGGGGATACGACAAAAAGTCGCATTCCCCCGAAGGGAGAGACAGAAAGCCCTGTTTCACCCTCCCCCCACACACATAACACCACCTAATAACCAAAAAAATTACTAAACTAGACAAAAAAAACAACACAAAAAAGTAAAAACAGACAGACTGCAGGCGAGCCGCAGCCGTATCACAGCGCCGCCACTTCCGGGAGGAATTATAAAACAGAACCTAAAAATAGAGTTGGCAAGTACCCCTGGTCTGGCAATGGGTTTGTTATAACACATTTGGAAATTCGCTTGTTTGACCATCCTGCAGCCGCTAGGATGTGGTCCAGCGAAACATCCATAACCCTTGTTGCAGCCCTGGTGGAGTGAGATGAGACTGTCAGATTTCACTCCTGCACAAGCCAGACCCCGTTTTAACCACCTGGAGGTGGTCTGTACTGATACCTTTTTATGAGGTTTTATGTAACTAACAAATATAGCTAGTTCAGTGCCTCTAAGGCTTCCTGGTGACCTAACATACTGTTGTAGATGTGTAACCACACACAACCAAAGGTCCATAGGGTATGCCAAAACCGCTAGTTTGAAACCTGATGCCTGCCCCTGGTCTGCTCTGCTTGACTAAGTCATAACATAAAACGTTATCGCCTACAGATGTAACCATCTTGTCCAGTTGTAGCTTATGCAACGACTGGATCCGTTGCGCTGTAACCAGTGCCATGAGCATAACCACTTTGTAAGTGAGTTGACCAAGGACAGGGATGTAGTTGGAGCCCATCAGCGAAGCAGCGTCAGCTCAATATCAACATCCCATATCTCTGAGTCCCTAGGCCTAGGAGATGTTGAGTTGAAGATACGTTTCATAAATCTGGCTATCAGTGGGTAAGATCCGACAGAGTGATGTCCCGATCCCAGCAACAAGTATGACGACAAGGCACTACTGGTACAAACTCTATCCCTCGTAAAATTAGTTTAGGGAGGAATTGCAAAAACATTTGTTATTCGTGTCGTGTCATACGTATGTTGGACTGTAAACAGAACACTTCCCCCTTAATGATATAGGGGATACACTATTTCTTGGTACTATCTCTCCAGGCCTCAGTGATCATGACCAACCGAGCCCTAGGTAAGGTCTTCTCAGACTCTGAATCAAAGATTTGATTCGATCATGCAGTGGATGGTCCTCCCTAGTCACGGGGTGAACCAGCAGATTTCTGCATTTGGGAACAGCCATAAAAGGCTCTGTTCTTATTTCCAACATGAGTGGGAATCATGGCTGCATAGGCCTGTCAGGCATTACCAGAATGCCTGAAGCGGAGTCTTGCTGGTTCTTTAGCAAGCACCGACTGATGAGGCAAAATGGAGGGAACGTATAAAAGACATTCCTCCCTAGCATAGCGAGAATGCATCTACCACTACTGCCCCTGGATCTACATACTTTGGTACTGGTGATTGAGTTGAGCTGCGAACAAATCGATATTATCTTTTCGGAGTTCATGGAGGTAAATAATGAGACCTACTTACCAGCGTCTCTAACTCCAGGTCCCCTACCTTTGCTGGAGTTTCAGCGACATTTCATTCGCAGACTCTGTCCACATGTTTGTCATTTCCATTAGATCGCTGATGCTGCTGGCCAACCTCTCTTGTAATGGCTAGTCCGTCCCCGACGGAGCAACAATTTTAGAGGCAAAACACACCGCTTTTCCTCATGCGATTGTCGTACATTATGCATCAAGCATGGGATCCTGGCACATATTCATATTCGCGTTCCTGTTTGGAGTTAATCCATACTAACCTTTGACACTCTTTTATAGTGGGAGTAATTGCACCTGAACCAGGTGTTACCATCCGTATCCTCAAATTGTCTGTGCATGCTTCCGTACCAAGCATGTTTTGCGACACCATCTCCCATAGTCTTTTGGATGGGAGGCAATGCAAACCTTGAACCAAGGCAGCTGCAGGCATGTGACTTGAACTGCCTGTGTATGCATCCGTGGCAGACAGAATTATGTGTATAAGCCTTGCTGGTTCTGAATCCTCCTCCGCTCCTCTGTCATATGGGGTTCCACAGGGTTCAATTTTAGGGCCCCTGCTTTTCTCACTGTACTTACTTCCTCTGGGTTCCATTCTTAGAAAGCATGGCATCTCTTTTCATTGTTATGCTGATGATAGTCAGATATATGCCAGTTCATTGGCTATATTTAAGAGGGAGTTAGATGTGGCCCTTGTGGCTAAGGGGATCAGAGGGTATGGAGAGAAGGCAGGTACGGGATACTGAGTTGGACGATCAGCCATGATCATATTGAATGGCGGTGCAGGCTCGAAGGGCTGAATGGCCTACTCCTGCACCTAATTTCTATGTTTCTATGTTTCTATGTTTCTATATGTGCTGCTGAAGAAGAAAGATGCTTTCTCAGTCAAACCACTTCTGTTATGTCTTGATGACATTAAATCCTGGATGGCCCTAAACTTTTTTAATTTTAATGAAAAGAAAACAGAAGTGATAGTGTTTGGTCCCAATGGCTCCCGTGAACCTCCCCCTGTTGACTTGGGTCCCCTGGCACTGTATGTGAAGCCAATAGTTTTAAACTTGGGTTTTAAGATGGACAGTGATTTTAAATTAGATCGTCAAATAGGCGCGGTAGTTAAGTCCAGCTTCTTTCATTTAAGGCAGCTGGCAAAGGTGAAGCCCATTCTTGAACGACAGCATTTTGAAACAATAATCCATGCCTTCATTACGTCTCGGCTGGATTACTGTAACGCACTTTATTTTGGAGTTAGCCAACCTTCCCTTGCACGTCTCCAGTTGGTTCAGAATGCTGCTGCTCGCCTTTTAACTGGAACACGTAAGAGGGAGCACATAACGCCTATTCTGGCCTCCCTCCACTGGCTGCCTGTGTACTTTAGAGTTCATTTTAAGATTATTTTATTTGTTTTTAAATCTTTAAATGGTCTCGCCCCACCTTACCTCTCTGAGCTGCTTCATCCCTACGCTCCTGCTCGGTGCCTCAGGTCAGCTGATCAGCTGCTCCTGGAGGTACCGAGGTCTTAGCGGAAGCTCAGAGGGGATCGAGCCTTCTCTGTTGCTGCTCCGACATTATGGAACACTCTACCTTTGCACATTAGACAGGCCCCTTCACTGTCCATTTTCAAAATTAGTCTTAAAACCCTTTTCTATTCCTTGGCTTTCACCCCTGCATTAGACTTTGCTCTTGTTTTAGTGTTTCTATTATTGTTTTTTATTGTTTTTACTGTCTTTTAATGTTTTTATTGTTTTGTTTTATGTTTATGATTAGTCATGTACAGCACTTTGTTGCAACAGTGGTTGTTTTTAAAGTGCTCTATAAAGTTCAGTTCAGTTCAGTTCAGTTCAGTTCAGTTCAGTTCAGTTCAGTTCAGTGACAGGAGGCATAATATATGTGGCTCCATCTTCATCCTTCATACATCCGAATGGGAGGACTTAAGCAACCTGAACCGGGAGCTGCCTCAACCATCTTCATCCTTCATACATCCGGATGGGAGGACTTTTGCAACCTGAACCAGGAGCTGCCTCAGGCATGTGTGCATGTATTTTAGTACCATCTCCACCACTACGTTCAACCGAGTGGGAGGAATTGCAACCCTGAACCAGGTATCGCTTCAGGCACATGTGCACACTTCTGTAGCACCGTCTACCACTCCGCTCATTTGAGTGGGAGGAAATTTGCAACCCTGAACCAGGAGCTGCTGCCTGACATGCCATAAGATGGAGCGTTCTTGACTGCGACGAGTCGCAATCTTGTCTGACATAGATGCCCACGACTTGGCACTCACTCTGAGTTGGGGTTGTCAGGTTGCTTCCTTCAGCAGCCGCCAGGACTAGCTGTGCAAATCGATGCTCTGTTGGTTCCTCATTTACCAAACAGGCTGCACGTGCTAGTGACTCCGAGTCCTGCTCCTTTCCGATGCCAATGCAGTCTATAGGGAAGGATTGGAGCACCTCTGGCCCCCGTACGCCAGACATAGTGGGAGAAATGCTGGAAAAAACCTGCCAGTTATATGTCATGGGCAAAAACGTTTACATGATTGAAAAACGCCCATCCTAGTTAAATCAGAGATTTGATCACTTTATTGATATGAATAAAGACGGCGTCTTGGGGAAAAATCTTCCACAGTCCCTTTAATGAGCGGAATTACTATGACGCCACCATGTGAGCTCGCACAGGTGACTGATAGGTACAGCTCAACAAGGCTTTCCAAGCCAGGGATCTAGATTGCCATGGCAGGTCTGACTCCACTACACATTCTATTGGTGTAAGTGATAATAATATCGCTTGTAACATTTCTCTTTTAACACATAACTAAATTTGGCATGATGATACATATATGATAGCAAAACAAAAATCTGAACTAATATAATCAGTCAGAGGATACCAGCATAATGGTGCAGTTGGTAGAGCTAATGCCAAAGAACCTGGCCTTACAGCCCCAGATGTGGCTTTAATCCTGGCCACAGATGTATCTTGTGTAGACGTATTGGTTATGATAGTCACAAACGTGACCTAGGGGCAACTATTATAAATGCCCATACGGTATAGCCATACTATAAAATAATATACTATAACTGGACCACTCAGCCCATGTTTTGTGGCCCCTGAAGTAGGTTCTATTCCCGTCCTTGATTTGGAGGGTAGAACTGCTGGGGTTACCCATTAGAATTTTATAAGAAATTTAAGGATAAGCTCACACCAGTTATTTTAGAAATGTTTCATGAATCTTTGGAAAATGGTTCATTACCCCCAACCCTTTCACAGGCATCTATTTCACTTCTTCACAAAAAAGACAAGGATCCGACTCAATGTGGATCATACCGCCCCATCTCACCTTTGACTGTAGATGTAAAAATTTTGGCTAAGGCGCTGGCTTGCCGTTCAGAATGTCAACTTCCCCAAATAATCTAAGAAGATCAAACAGGTTTCATTAAAAATCATCATTCCTTTTCTAATATCCGCCGACTGGCCAGTGTGGTCTATTTGCCCGGTGCTTCCTCGCGCCCAGAGGGTGTTATCTCTTTGGACGCGGAGAAGGCATTTGATCGAGTGGAGTGGCCATATTTGTTCAGAGTCTTGGAGAGATTTGGATTCGGCAAAAACATTGTAGCCTGGGTTAAGCTATTATATCATTCACCCTTAGCATGTTTACAGACAAATTATTTGCGATCTGATTATTTTCCATTAACACGCGGCACTCGTCAAGGCTGCCCTTTGGCCGCTTCATTTTGCGATTGCAATTGAGCCTCTCTCTATTGCACTTAGGTCAACCACATTATTCCAGGGCATTAGGAGAGGAAACCGGGAACATCGTGTGTCTCTATATGCCGACGACCTCCTTCTTTTTGTGAGCGACCCTACAGCCAGTGGCCCTGCAATTGTGTCCTCGTTAGATCAGTTTGGAACTTTCTCTGGCTATAATCTAAACCTCCAAAAAAGCAAATGCTTTCCCATCAACCTAGCCCTACAGTTTCGACAGGAATCCCTGCCCTTTCCCATATCTCAAGAAGGGTTTTTATATCTAGGAATACACATTACCCGCTCTTTCACATCCCTGTTTGCAGCTAACTATACGCCTCAAGTTAGCCAAATGAAGGCTGACTTTGAGAGATGGCGTAGTCTACCTCTCACTATGGCTGGGAGAGTGCAATCGGTGAAGATGACTATACTTCCCAGATTTCTTTACTTGTTCCAATGTTTGCCGGTCTTCCTATCCAAGTCATTTTTTAACTCAGTTAACCAATCTATAACCTCCTTTATATGGGGTAACAAGGTTCCAAGGGTAAATAAGTGCACTCTCCAAAGAGGTCGTGAAGTAGGTGGACTGGGCCTTCCTAGCTTTATTCATTATTACTGGCCATCCAATATCCAAAAGATATTATTCTGGCTCCACCGACCAGATACAGACTGGTGTCTGCTTAAGTCACAGTCTTGTTAATCCTCGTCTCTCCCAGCTTTAGTATATTCCTCCCTGTCATTGAAACCGTCTCGATTTACATCCAACCCTGTCGTACTATCCACCATCAACATTATTTATCAATTTTGTTGCCATTATAAGTTTACATCAGCTTCAGTTTTGGGTCCCATTCACAGTAACCATTTATTCCCCCCCTCCACACTTGACTCAACCTTTAGACAGTGGGGTTTGAATGGTCTTATGTGCATTGAGGATTTATACACTAACAACATATTTGATAGTTTTGATAACCGACACAGAAAACATGGCCTCCCACATAATCATTTCTTTAAATATCTACAGGTCCGTCACTTTGTCATGAAAAAATGTCCTTCTTTTCCTGATCTCCCGCCTTTCACAGTGTTGGATAAACTCACTTTTACCTTTGCAAATAAAGGACTGATCTCTGTAGTATATTCTCAACTGATGTCTTTAGGAGATCAAAACCTGAACAAAGTTAAAACTAGGTGGGAGGCCGACCTTGGTATAGATCTGTCTGAGGAATGCTGGACAGAAGCATTGAAAAGAGTCCATTCCTCGTCATCATGTGCTAGATTGGGGCTCATACAATTCAAAGTTTTACACAGGGTTCATTTAAGCAAAGCCAGGCTTGCTGACATATATCCGGGGACAGACGCTGGCTGTGACAGGTGCTCCCTCTCTCCAACCAATCTAGCTCATGCATTCTGGTCTTACCCCAAACTTGGTAACTACTGGGCAGTGGTTTTTAAAACCATCAGTGAAGTCCTTGGGATGACAGTGAGACCTTGCCCGCTTGTAGCTGTATTTGGTGTAGCAGATAAAACCTTGGGTTTAAATACAACCCAGTCTGATATCATTATATTTACATCACTTTTGGCCCATAGGAGAATCTTGCTGGTCTGGAAATCTACCACTCCTCCATCTGCTGCTGCTTGGCTGGAAGACATGATGTTTTTTTTAAGGCTAGAAAAGATTAAATTCACATTGAGCGGGTCTGTGAAAAAGTTTTATTTGAAATGGGAACCCTTTTTATCATACTTTGAGGGTCTAAAGGAACTACCTGTTGACTGAGGGCACTTGACAGTAAGTGGGGAGCTGCCTTTATTCTGTTTTGTTACTTTATTATTGTTAAAATGTGCATTTGTATTTGTGATATATTTGTATTGTGAAAACATTAGCTGCCAAGGGGTGTTTAGGGAGCGTTGGTAATGGTTATTTTGTTATTATATATAAAAAACCAAATGGAGGGAAATGTAATGCAATATGTCAGATGTACTGTAATTTTTTTTCCTCCAATAAAAATAAATTTAAATAAGAATAACTGACATTAGGGTAGCTTGTTATGTGAATGATCTCATAAGCAAAATGGGCATGATTGCATACATTTGAAGTTGACAGCATACCCACCAGAGCAGAGATTGGGGGTGTCATTACGTATACAAGTGCACTGAGCTTGCTAGTGCCTATCAGATGAAAGATACTTTCTTTATTGTTATTCAATAGTCTCAAGATATTGCTGATGGCTCATTAGCAGCCAATAGAATGGATATTTCCCTTTCATCATACAGCAAGAGGCTTACATAGTGTGTGTTAATAAATTAAGAAATTTGGTTGAATATGTCAGGATATTTGCAGATAGAATTCTGCAGTGTTGCATGAGTTATTGTCTGACTCAAAGTCAATTAAGAACGATGGCCATGTATGCAAGTTAACATCATGGTATTAATAACCCATGTTTTTTCAACCATTAATGGTTTATCTGTTTAAGTGTTTCACACACAGATTGGGTTACTGCATGAAACCACAGAGCTTTGAAGTCTTCACGTATTCACTCACGTGACTTCGATATAAAATAGAAAGATTAAACGAGAACTTACCGTACAAACTTCAAACGGTAAGTTCTCGTTTAATCTTTCTATTTTAGTGCTCTTTAGCTTTGTTTTATGTGGGGGGGGGGACTAGAAGGACACTTTTAAAAATCTCTTATCTCGACGGAAATGCGATTTTTCTATGTCCACACTGCGGCCTAACATCATGGAGCTTCTTGCTAGGGATCAACTTTAGGAGTTCCAACTGCTGGAGCCTGCGGACTTAACATTGTGGAGCTCGCAGTCCCTGGTTAGAGACCAATTTCAGGAGCTCCAGGCCGCAGAAGCTTTGACCGCCCCGATCGCGGGAGCTTCGACCGGCCCGACATGGGGAATAAAGAGTAAAGAAGATTAGACTTTATTCCCTTCCATCACGGTGAGGAATGTGGGGAATCCGCTGTGGTGGATGTTTC